>NC_140589.1:809863112-810170612 GCF_964204655.1 Triturus cristatus | reverse complement strand
CTGACAAGGATACGGATTAGGATGCGAGCTGAATCTCATCCAGGTAGAATATGCAGTAGACTGTCCAATGCCACGAACTGTGGGGCATTATTATGTGTTTGGAAGTCCTCATCACTGAATGGGGAACCACGTCGGACTGCAAGTACCAGCATGCAGTTCTCCTGGAGTCCAGCGATATAAAGCCAACACCTGACTTCAGTGGGAGGAGTCGAGAGACTACTTATCAGGAGTGATCGTTGAACCTACAGGTGAATCCATCAGCCTGTGAAATCGGCACTGATGACGGCCATGGTTGGCCAGAAACGCGTCTGCCACAGCGTTCCACGGACTGTTTCAAGTGAAGAGCTGGGAGCTCACTAAATCCTTTTACCTTACCCGGAGCTGTGTCCTGCTTGCTTTTTTAATGAAGGTGAGCGTTGGAGTGAATATTTGGCCGGTTCTGCTGATACCGGCTTTGGACACGCCCTCTCGGTCAGGAGCTCCGCGTTTTTCAGCAAATTTTGTGGACGAGTACGAGGAGTACAAACGCGGCGCCCCCCCGAGCGAAAACTACTGCCACTGGGCTGCTATGTTTGCGAGGGGAGAGAGGAGGCAGCGTGTGTCTGCCTGACAAGGATACGGATTAGGATGCGAGCTGAATCTCATCCAGGTAGAATATGCAGTAGACTGTCCAATGCCACGAACTGTGGGGCATTATTATGTGTTTGGAAGTCCTCATCACTGAATGGGGAACCACGTCGGACTGCAAGTACCAGCATGCAGTTCTCCTGGAGTCCAGCGATATAAAGCCAACACCTGACTTCAGTGGGAGGAGTCGAGAGACTACTTATCAGGAGTGATCGTTGAACCTACAGGTGAATCCATCAGCCTGTGAAATCGGCACTGATGACGGCCATGGTTGGCCAGAAACGCGTCTGCCACAGCGTTCCACGGACTGTTTCAAGTGAAGAGCTGGGAGCTCACTAAATCCTTTTACCTTACCCGGAGCTGTGTCCTGCTTGCTTTTTTAATGAAGGTGAGCGTTGGAGTGAATATATATATATATATGTGCATAGTGACATCTGATCTTCTCAACATAACATACAAAAAAGCACCTTCCCTTGGAGACATCCTAACACATAGTCACTACCAAAGAAGAGAGCAAGGTGGCAGCAAAATACAATGGCTGCAGCAAAAGGATTCTTTAAGTGTCCAAAGTGAAAGGCGTGTAAATATGGCCTAAATCGACAAAAGATTGATACTCAGCTGGGTGAACAAAAAAAATCAAAGAGAGGATAACATGTGAAACTACCCATGTTGTCTATGCCCTAAAATGTGAATGCGCAAAAGAATATATAGGAAGCATTACAAACAAACTGAAGCTTCGCATCCTTCAACATCAGCATTTGAAAATAGCACTGAACTTTAAGACGGCTCACATGAGCAAAACATGTGCACTACGAGTCCCAGAGTGCTGTGCGAACGGCGACGCCCACGGAGGCGGAGGACTATAAATACTTTCAGGTGCACCATCAGTCTTCAATGTTCCTGTGTCAAATGCCATTGATGAAGGGCAGGGGCCCGAAACGCGTCTGGCGTCTATAATTTGCTGTGGACACTTCACTGATCTGCGCTGCAGCCTTAAATAAATTCGTTCTGCCATACTCACCCGTGTGTGACTCTCTCGATGAGGTAACTCTTGCGATTGGATGTTTGAACGGCCTTCCTAGCCGTGAGAGAGTCCCGCTGCTTTTGCAGACCTGGATGACGCCAAGCGGCAGCCATCGGTTACAGGACGGAGGCGGTCTTTTCAAGGTGTTAAGGTGCAAGCGCTAGCTAAGGAGATGCGATGCAGCGACCCACTGGGGTAACAATTTGAAAATAGCACTGAACTTTAAGACGGCTCACATGAGCAAAACATGTGCACTACGAGTCCCAGAGTGCTGTGCGAACGGCGACGCCCACGGAGGCGGAGGACTATAAATACTTTCAGGTGCACTATCAGTCTTCAATGTTCCTGTGTCAAATGCCATTGATGAAGGGCAGGGGCCCGAAACGCGTCTGGCGTCTATAATTTGCTGTGGACACTTCACTGATCTGCGCTGCAGCCTTGAATAAATTCGTTCTGCCATACTCACCCGTGTGTGACTCTCTCGATGAGGTAACTCTTGTGATTGGATGTTTGAACGGCCTTCCTAGCCGTGAGAGCGTCCCGCTTCTTTTGCAGACCTGGATGACGCCAAGCGGCAGCCATCGGTTACAGGACGGAGGCGGTCTTTTCAAGGCGTTAAGGTGCAAGCGCTAGCTAAGGAGATGCGATGCAGCGACCCACTGGGGTAACAATTTGAAAATAGCACTGAACTTTAAGACGGCTCACATGAGCAAAACATGTGCACTACAAGTCCCAGAGTGCTGTGCGAACGGCGACGCCCACGGAGGCGGAGGACTATAAATACTTTCAGGTGCACCATCAGTCTTCAATGTTCCTGTGTCAAATGCCATTGATGAAGGGCAGGGGCCCGAAACGCGTCTGGCGTCTCCAATTTGCTGTGGACACTTCACTGATCTGCGCTGCAGCCTTGAATAAATTCGTTCTGCCATACTCACCCGTGTGTGACTCTCTCGATGAGGTAACTCTTGCGATTGGATGTTTGAACGGCCTTCCTAGCCGTGAGAGAGTCCCGCTGCTTTTGCAGACCTGGATGACACCAAGCGGCAGCCATCGGTTACAGGACGGAGGCGGTCTTTTCAAGGCATGAAGGTGCAAGCGCTAGCTAAGGAGATGCGATGCAGCGACCCACTGGGGTAACAATTTGAAAATAGCACTGAACTTTAAGACGGCTCACATGAGCAAAACATGTGCACTACGAGTCCCAGAGTGCTGTGCGAACGGCGACGCCCACGGAGGCGGAGGACTATAAATACTTTCAGGTGCACTATCAGTCTTCAATGTTCCTGTGTCATCTGAGGGGTTCGCCAAAAGGAATCATCCTTACAGCGGGACAGTGTGCTCTAATGTGTGGCAACAGGTTTGGGAGAACTACTGAGTAAACGAACTGCGAGGGTGCCCATGTGGTGGCATAATCCATAAATATCGGAACTGTCATACAGACTGAAATTGTTTGTTTATTTAAAAAATCCCGCAGTACATGAGAAAAAAACTCCCGTAATAAGAACAGAGGGTAACATCTAAGGGATGTGATTAACCAATCCCTGTCTTTCTTCCATACACTGCTGCCAATGGGAATCCATCTAGCATTTTAAAAAGACTCTTGGAAAGGCACTGTCTTATGAATGCTGTTTTGTTTGAGCGAGCTAGAAGAAGGCAAACGCCGAAACGCGTCCTCGCAGAATAAAGCAACTTGGATGTAACCCCGCGAGTGCAGCATGTTTCTTTAGGGGACAGGAGCTTTCATTTTTCAATGGACCCACCTCCATTTCTGAATGCACCCGTCACAAAGAGTGCAGTACGCCTAAAGGTGGACACGGGAGCAGGATTTATTATACGGCGCTGTGCACCGCCATCGCAGCATCTTGGGTACTGGTGTCGACGTAGTCGCCAGTCATACAGACTGTTGGGGATTCGGCGATCTACCGACTCCAGCGCCATGTATCTCGGAGCCACATGGTTGACGAGGGGTTCGCCAAAAGGAATCATCCTTACAGCGGGACAGTGTGCTCTAATGTGTGGCAACAGGTATGGGAGAACTACTGAGTAAACGAACTGCGAGGGTGCCCATGTGGTGGCATAATCCATAAATATCGGAACTGTCATACAGACTGAAATTTTTTGTTTATTTAAAAAATCCCGCAGTACATGAGAAAAAAACTCCCGTAATAAGAACAGAGGGTAAAATCTAAGGGATGTGATTAACCAATCCCTGTCTTTCTTCCATACACTGCTGCCAATGGGAATCCATCTAGCATTTTAAAAAGACTCTTGGAAAGGCACTGTCTTATGAATGCTGTTTTGTTTGAGCGAGCTAGAAGAAGGCAAACGCCGAAACGCGTCCTTGCAGAATAAAGCAACTTGGATGTAACCCCGCAAGTGCAGCATGTTTCTTTAGTGGACAGGAGCTTTCATTTTTCAATGGACCCACCTCCATTTCTGCATGCACCCGTCACAAAGAGTGCAGTACGCCTAAAGGTGGACACGGGAGCAGGATTTATTATACGGCGCTGTGCACCGCCATCGCAGCATCTTGGGTACTGGCGTCGACGTAGTCGCCAGTCATACAGACTGTTGGGGATTCGGCGATCTACCGACTCCAGCGCCATGTATCTCGGAGCCACATGGTTGACGAGGGGTTCGCCAAAAGGAATCATCCTTACAGCGGGACAGTGTGCTCTAATGTGTGGCAACAGGTATGGGAGAACTACTGAGTAAACGAACTGCGAGGGTGCCCATGTGGTGGCATAATCCATAAATATCGGAACTATCATACAGACTGAAATTGTTTGTTTATTTAAAAAATCCCGCAGTACATGAGAAAAAAACTCCCGTAATAAGAACAGAGGGTAACATCTAAGGGATGTGATTAACCAATCCCTGTCTTTCTTCCATACACTGCTGCCAATGGGAATCCATCTAGCATTTTAAAAAGACTCTTGGAAAGGCACTGTCTTATGAATGCTGTTTTGTTTGAGCGAGCTAGAAGAAGGCAAACGCCGAAACGCGTCCTCGCAGAATAAAGCAACTTGGATGTAATCCCGCGAGTGCAGCATGTTTCTTTAGGGGACAGGAGCTTTCATATATATATATATATATATATATATATATATATATATATATATATATATATATATATATATATATGTATATATATGTGCATAGTGACATCTGATCTTCTCGACATAACATACAAAAAAGCACCTTCCCTTGGAGACATCCTAACACACAGTCACTACCAAAGAACAGAGCAAGGTGGCAGCAAAATACAATGGCTGCAGCAAAAGGATTCTTTAAGTGTCCAAAGTGCAAGGCGTGTAAATATGGCCTAAATCGACAAAAGATTGATACTCAGCTGGGTGAACAAAAAAACATCAAAGAGAGGATAACATGTGAAACTACCCATGTTGTCTATGCCCTAAAATGTGAATGCGCAAAAGAATATATAGGAAGCATTACAAACAAACTGAAGCTTCGCATCCTTCAACATCTAAGGGCAATCAGAAATAAATATTTTGCATACGCCATCGCCAAACATATATGGAATACACATGAAGGTGCTTTTGATAATCTCAAATTCTATGGAATACAACATAGCCCCCTTAACATCAGAGGAGGAGATCGGAATCGTCTGTTGAGACAAGCAGAATCGAAATGGATCATTCTGAAGGGAACTGAAATGCCGTGAGGACTTAACGCAGATGCTTAACTGCATAATTTTTTATGATCATAATTGGGAAAAATTCACTCAAAACAATTGTGATTTCAATCCCAGTGTTTCACATTTCGCTTTATTACATATACCTTGACCCCTTGTATATATAGATAAATAGCGACTTTAAGATCAACTTTTATCTTATTCACAACATACATTTTTGTTCATCTTTGCACTAGTTATTTCGTTTAACTTAGTAATTGCACTCAATGTAACCTGAACTATGAGCTCAAAATGAAATTTCAAATAGAACTTTAACTTGTGAATTCTACAATAGGGAAAATATTCATATAAAATCAGGTACTTTACCATGATTTTGGACAGATCATTTATGTATATACTTATTTTTCATAATTCGAATTCTATCTCAAGTTGCGGTGTTTTCATATTGATATATGGAAAGATATGTATTAGTTGGTGGGATGCAATTATATGACTAAACACTATAACATTGCTTATTCAAATTCAACTTTATTACGTACTTTACTGTTAACTTTTGAACAAGCAACTTTGTTTAGTGAATTAGATTATCATTTTTAAGGTACTTTACCAGGATTTAATTACATCCACCAACCATACAACACAAAGTTGGTAACTATGTATCCACCATACTTTATGTACTCTGCCAATACGTGCAATCAGTTATGTGCCTCAAACTACTGTTCCTTTAAAAAGCAGCGAATAAGTTGGGTCGTTTTTTCTGTCATGGACGGCGGGTACATCCAACCTCTTTTTAAACACCCTGCACTTTAGGTCACATGACCCGGATGAAGGCCTCTGGCCGAAACGCGTAGGTCGTTTTGTTTGTTTCCTGATGCACCTGATATTCTGCACTTTGCACTTTTAAAATTAAATGAAGAAATATATCTGAAAAATAAAATGGTAGATGACAAAATAACTTAAACTTGCCTGAAACTCTTTGCTGAGGAAAAGTGCTGCCCTGTCTGTGATCTTCTGGGACTTGTCGATGGTATGGACTGAAGATAAAACACAGCAAATCCTTTTTATATATATATATATATTACCTACTGGCGATCATCAGTAGGTAGTTATAGTTAGGACCTATTATCCATAGGAAATCCACAACATTCTATTTGGAATAAATTTGGCGCCGGTTGACGAATCTTTGCGAAATTTTCAAAACTGGTAGGGCGCTACGGTCCACTCCTATCCTGAAAGTCTCGGGGTGATTCGTCAAGCGGGGGCCGAGAAAAAAGGGAGTCCCAAAACGTGTTTTCCCCATGCATTTTTCCATAGGAACCTTTAATCGCTGATACAGCCCGAACTGCTGAACGGAATTACACCAAATTTGGCAAAGAGGTAGCCCTTGGTTCACACTCATGCCTTTTTGTTAAATAGTGTAAATCCGTTCAGTAGTTGCTGAGAAAATCAAAAGTAAAATCACATATATATCTACGGCCTTGGAGGATCCGCGCACTCTATGCGCACCCAGCGCGCACCCTCCCGATCACGAGCTGCATGCTAATTGGCTGTCAACTGGCTCCAAACCAGGAAGTGTTGGCAGTTATTTTGTGCCTCAGTAGAAGCGAGGCTCAAGAAATCAGTGGATCAAGTGTGCAAAACATATAAAGGGGGCAGGGTAGAAATACCCTGACCCTCTAGACCTGCTTAGGAGGTCCCCCCAAAAATATATATATTTTTTTTAAAAACAGCAAAATGCACGCAGCGTGCGCGGATCCTGTCGTAAAAAAATTAATTAAACGAAGCGTGGGCTCCCGCGCTTCTTTAATAATTAGCCCCTGGGGGGACCAAATCCTGGGGGCAAAAATATTAGATTTGATGGGGGGCCCACAGGGACCCCCAGCCCCAGAGACTGCCACCCCCCGGGGCTACAAAATAAACGGGTGATGGGCTCAAAGGCTCCCCCAGCCCCGGGGACCGCTACCCCCGGGGCTTTCACAAAAATAGGTGGGGGGCTCAAGGGCCCCCCAACCCCGGGGACCCCCACCCCCTGGGGCTTTTTATATTATGGGAGGGGGGCTGTGTGGCCCCCCTCCTGGAGCCGTCAATGGCCCTGGGGACCGCCACTCCCCGGGGACGGCTCCTGCAGTGTCTCAGGGTGCCCACCCCCGGGATACTGCTGTTTGCTATGGCACGGCGGGAGCCGAGGCTCCTGCCCTGTCATAGCATACTTGGTTTGGATTTTGAAAGAGAGAGCAGAGAAATCTGCTCTCTCTTTCAAAATACAAACCATATTGCTTTTCCACACAGGGAGCTGCATGTTAGCGATCGAGAAAGGTATGCTTTGGGTGCGTGACTCCTCAAAAAAAATTGGAAAAAAAACAATAAAGAAAATAATATAAATATATTAAAAAAAATATAAAACAAAAAAACAGAGTTTCAATATTTAAAAAAAAATCCATTTATATTAAAAATATATAATGTAATTTAAAAAATAAAATATGTAAAAATAAATAGTTAAAAAATGTAGAAAATCAGCATCAAAAAAATTCATATAACTATAATTACATTTAAAAATTGTCATTTACGAAACCTTTGAAATTCACTGAAAAACCATAGGTTTCAGACATGTTATAGTTAGCAATTAGCATTTAAAAAACCTTCAAAATTCACTGAAAAAACCATAGGTTTCAGACATGTTATAGTTAGGAATTAGCATTTAAAAAACCTTAGAAATTCACTGGAAAAACCATAAGTTTCAGGGGTGTTATAGTTAGCTGGACATTTCACTCGTACAAACCCATTGAAATTCCTCCGTTATAGTTAGTTCTAGTAACTATAACTTGCGCGCCCGCAATCCACTGCTGATGATGTCACATATTACTTCATTCATGACATGGTCAGTGACATCACTGATGACATCACTGATGACATCTCAAATGACATCACTGATAACATTACTGATGACATCATCCAGTAGATGTAATATGTGACGTCATCAGCAGTGGATTGCGGGCGCGCGAGTTATAGTTAGTAGAATTAAAAAAATAAGAGTAAAAAAATCCATTTCCCAAAGGAAACTTTATGCAAGGATACAGCAGAAACTACTGAACTGATTTACCGCAAATTTAGCAAAAATAAAGGTTTCGATATTTAGAGGCACGGAGGATCCGCGCACCCTCCCAATCACGAGCTGCATTCTAATTGGCTGTCAACACTTCAAACCAGGAAGTGTTGGCAGCCATCTTGTGCCTCGGTAGAACCGAGGCACAAGAAATCAGGAAAACAAACACGAAACAAAAAGAAAAGGGGGCAGGGTAGAAAGACCCTGACCCCAGGGCCCAAAAAAGCATTTTTTTTTTTAAATCGCGGGATGCCGCGAAAATAAAATAAACAAAGTGCGGGCTTCCGCTCTTCGATATTGATTAGCCCCCGGGTGGGCAAGTTCCGGGAGCATCGCAAAAATAGATTTGCGGGGGCCCATGGAGCCCCTGCAGCGCCGGGGACCGCCACCCCCCAGGGCTTTCTCTACATATTTACGGGGGCACACAGCCCCTCCCGCAGCCCCGGGAACTGCCACCCCAGGGCTTTTATTTTAAATAGGTGGGGGCCACAAGGCCCAAAAGCCCTGGGGACCGCCACACCCGGGGCTTTATTTACATATTTGCGGGGAGGCTCACGGCCCCCCTGCAGCCCCGGGGACTGTCACCTCCCGAGGCTTGTTTTTTTTAAAAACTACCTGTGTGGGGGGCTCAAGCCCCCCCATATGCCCCGGGGACCCCCACCTCCCCAGGACACTAAGTTTGTAAATTTGGGGGTTCGTTATGGACCCCTGAGCCCCGGGGACCACCACCTCCCCGGGGCTTTGCTAATGTTGGGAGGGGGGCCCTGTGGCCGCCCTCCTGGAGCCAGTGATGGCCCTGGGGGACCACCACCCCCCAGGGCCGGCTCCTGCAGTGTCCCGGGGTGCCCACCCCGGGACACTGCTGTTTGCAATGACAGTCATTGCAAACTCTGGTTTGGGTTTTGAAAGCAAGAGCAGGAAACCTGCTCGTGCTTTCAAAATCCAAACCACATTGCTTTTCAACACGGGGAGCTGCATCTTAGCAGCTCCCCATGTGGAAAAGCAATGCTGGCTCCTGCAGGAGGTGGGGAGCCGGTGGGACTGTGGGGGAATTGGGAACCCCTCCACGGTCCCCAACGAGAGGCCAGGCCCCGGGGGATGGGATCCCCGGGCCATTAGTGGCCCGGGACGGGGGCCACGCGGTCCCCCTCCCCCATTATAAATAAATTAAAAAAACTTGGAAGGCCGGCCCCGGGGGATGGGGTCCCTGGGGCCATAAATGGCCTGATGAGGGGGACAACACAGCCACCCTCCAATAATTTAAATTTAAAAAAAAACCTGGCCATGGCCTGGGGGATGGGTTCCCCGGGGCAGAATATGGCCTCGGGAGGGGGGCCACGTGGCCCCCTTCCAATTAAAAAATAAATAAAAATAAAATAGGGGTCAGGTCCTGGGGGATGGTGTCCCCAGGGCCAATAAAATATGAAAGGAAGGGGGCCACACAGACCCCCTTCTTAAAAAAAATAATTAAAAAAAGACCGGCATCATGCCGGAGGCCCTGCCCCCTCCCTTCACCACTGTGCAAACGCGCCCCCTGGCGAGTTGTAAGTTGGGGAATTAATTCACCTTGAATAGTGAGGGTCCCTGGGGGCCAACTAGCCCTTTGCACAGTGGTGAAGGGAGGGGCCGTGGCCTGAGGTGACATGTGTGCAAACACACCCTGTGGCGATTTTAAGTTGGGGAATTAAGTCCCCTTTAATCCTGAGGGCCCCTGGGGGCCAACTAGCGCATCAGGTGCTTCCAGTAAGCGCCACTGCGCTGCGTTGCAGAGAGGTGGTCCAGGCCATGCCCCTTTTCACACCTCTCTGCAACCACCTCTCTGCAACGCAGCTCTGTGGTGCTTACTTGAGGTACCTGGTGGGCGAGTTGGACCCCAGGGACCCTCAGGACTCAAAGGGACTTTATCCCCAACTTAAAACGGCCACAGGTCGTGTTTGCACACATGGAACCTCAGGCCCCCCCCCTCCCTTCACCAGTTTGCAAACGCGCCACGTGGCACGTTTTAAGAGGTAGTTTTAATCCCCCTGCCCTATTATGTACTAGGCGCTTACAGAGGAGGTCATGCTAATCACAGGGGTACCCCAATGCATA
Organism: Triturus cristatus; assembly: GCF_964204655.1. Lineage (NCBI taxonomy): Eukaryota > Metazoa > Chordata > Amphibia > Caudata > Salamandridae > Triturus > Triturus cristatus. The sequence goes on along the minus strand of NC_140589.1, from coordinate 810,160,112 downwards.
GTGTTCCCTAGTGTATGTAGGTGTTTTCACTGTATTCTAGGTGTCTTTTAGAATAGCACTGGCTCTAGGTCTGGTTAGTCAGAGTCAGTTACCACCAGTACCCGTCTGAAAATGTTGTGGGCACAGGAGGATTTTCTGCTCCTCTGTTGGTTCTTTCTGTACATCTCTTCTTCTTCCTGCACTTTTCTTCGTCTTTGTGGACTTCTGTTGCTTCTTTCTGCATTTCTTTTTTTTCTTTCTGTGCGTTGTTTCTTCTTTCATCACATGTCCTACCTCTGTAAGCTTAGTTAGAAACTAGCATTTGAAAAACCTTTGAAATTCACTGAAAAAACCATAGGTTTCAGGCATGTTGTAGTTAGAAATTAGCATTTAAAAAACATTTGAAATTCACTGAAAAAAACATAGGTTTTAGGGAAAGTTGTAGTTAGTTGGGCATTTCACTCGTACAAAACCAGAGAAATTCCCCCGTTATAGTTAGTTCAGCTAACTATAACTCGCGCCCCTGCAATGCACTGCTGATGACGTCACATATTACATCATTCATGACATGGTCAGTGACATCACTGATGACAATCACTGATAACATCTCAAATGACATCCCTGATTACATCACTGATGACATCATCCAGTGACTGTGTTTTTCTTTAACATTTAAATATTTATCATATAAATACCAAGCTGTATTGAAGAATGAGTGGATGTATAAGTGTTTGGATGGAGGATTTAGTAGGTGTGTGACACTGTTTGAGTGATTAAATGTGTCTTACTGAATACATGGGTTAGTGACTAGACTGTGTGAATGTCTGTATCAGTCTGTCTGTTGTTGTATAACCTGCTGCATTAGTTGGTCAGTAGCTCCACGGGTGTCTATATGGGTTATTGCTTAGTTGCCTGAGTAATTGTATGGGAGACTGAGTGTGTGTGGTTGGATGGGGGTGCGTGACTCTGTGCATAGATTTGTGAGTAGTTAATTGACTGGGTGTATGACTTTAAGAATGCATGTGGAAACAGTTGTATGGGTGAGTGAGTGTATGTATGGATGTGTTGGTGAGTGACTGGATGTCTCAGTGGTAGATTTCCAAGTAAGTACAAAAGTAAAAGGCAGTGTATGTGAGAGTTGGACTATATAAATGTATATATGTGAGAGCCAGTAATTGTGAGAGTGGCTGTATGGATGAGTGTATACTTGTATTAGTGATTATATAAGACAATACGTATGCGTTAGTATCTGTATGAATAAATGAGGTGGTGTGTGTATAACTGTGTAGGTGAGTAAATGAAACTGTGATTGATTCTTTGCATGACTGACGAGGATGTGTGCATGACTGACTAGGATGAGTGGTGGTGTGTGAGTGTCTGTACAGGTGTATGAAGGCATATGATAGAGTTGTATTGATCAGTGACTACATGTATGAATGGTTGTATGGGTGAATGAGTGGATGTGTGTGTAGACCTAGGAATCAGTGAGTGCGTTTGTAGTAACTGGTATTGGTGTGTCGATGGTTTTGAAAATGGTAGTCTGTATTTTACAGGGGGTGTATCAAAGGTTATATTAGAGTGTGAGGAGGTGCAGCAGATTGTCACGTGGATGATGTCATCAGTGATGTCATTAGTGATGTCATTTGAGATGTCATCAGTGATGTCATCAGTGATGTCACTGACCAGGTCATGAATGATGTAATATGTGACGTCATCAGCAGTGCATTGCAGGTGCGCGAGTTATTGTTAGCTCAACTAACTATAACGGTGGAATTTCTATGGTTTTGAATGAGTGAAATGTCCAACTAACTATAACGTCCCTGAAACCTATGTTTTTTTCATTGAATTTCAAAGGTTTTTTAAATGCTAATTTGTAACTATAATGTCCCTGAAACCTATGGTTTTTTCAGTGAATTTCAAAGGTTTTTTAAATGCTAAATTGTAACTATAACATCCCTGAAACCAATGGTTTTTTCAGTGAATTTCAAAGGTTTTTTAAATGCTAAATTGTAACTATAACATCCCTGAAACCATTGGTTTCTTCAGTAAATTTCAAAGGTTTTTTAAATGCTAATTTCCACTTAGTTTCTTCTTTAAACCTATAGTTTTGTCAGTGATTTTAAATGATCACTTCATTGTCAACCTAGTGAAAACAGCCAATATCCCCAGTTTTCCAGCAATAGCTTCCAAAAAAAAAAATGATTTTGTCACAAATGACAACAACTAACGGTAATAATATACAGAACAGACATCCCCGTGCAAAAATTAATACAAAAGCACCAGTTCCCGATATTTTCAATGAGCAGCCAAATCTGGGGTGCGATCCAAAAACAGGGAATAAGCCACGTTTGCAGTAGGTATCTAACATCTGCATTTTACTGGTGTAAACCAGGACGACTATCTACAATGTGAAAGGGATCGCAGCCCATAATCACATGTGAAGCGCAGCATATGTCATAGAGTTACTGATCACGCAGCTCAAAAACCCATGAAGGCCACAACACTCACTGCCACCAGCATCAGGACGTCCCCCCGGACCACCCTCCTCCCTACTACCACCGAGGCAGCGCACAACAGGACAGTGGACCTTCTAAAAACAGCATGGTCCCTCAGCCACACAATACTTGAATGTTGGAAGATATGGCAAGCAAATATGTGTGAAGGATGCAACTCATCCATCAATAATAATAATGCACACAATACCAAGTGTCGCGGTGATGTGCTGGACAGACCTTACTATACAGATCATTAACCTCTCCATCAGTACATATACTGCTGGTGCTTGTAGTGTTGTGGACAGTGGACGCAACCATGTTACCTCAGGCAGTGGGGAAGATCTCGGTCATGTACCTGTGTCGTCGTCCCCTGTAAGCGGAAGCGCAGTGGGCTGGTCCAACGCATTCCACTCCAGCGTAGGAGTACGAATAAATAAGCCGGGGTTCTGGACATGGTTCACTTGTGAACTGTGAAGACCAATGAGTGTGCCAGAGCGGCGGGCCTCACCCTGCCACGAGGCTGCCGCCATGACCGCGGGTCTCCTCGACACAGGCCCCTTCCGTACCCAGCGGCACAGCACCGCAGACTTATGTCTGTAAAGACTACTGCCTTCGATCTACACTGCGGACAGCAGGCATTACAATTCAGATGGAGTAGCCATTGCAGATGACGCAGTCCAGTACACAAGATACATTGCTCCCAGTGCGGTCCTCTTGGACCATGCATCATTGCAGGGTGTGCACACGCTGAGTGCTTCAGATGCCACAAACTCAGTGCACCACAAGTCATCGCCACGTGGCCTTATTGAGGCAGAATTCAATAGACAAAAGACATTGCTTCGAGTGCGGCCCTCCCAGACCACGCATCATCGCAGGGTACTTACACGCTGAGCGCCAAAGGTACTACTAACTCAGTGCACCATAAGTCATCGCCACGTGGCCTTATTGAGGCAGAATTCAATAGACAAAAGACATTGGTCTGAGTGCGGCCCTCCCGGACCACGCATCATCGCAGGGTATATACACGCTCAGTGCCATAGGTACTACTAACTCAGTGCACCATAAGTCATCGCCACGCGGCCTTATTGAGGCAGAATTCAATAGACAAAAGACATTGGTCTGAGTGCGGCCCTCCCGGACCACGCATCATCGCAGGGTATATACACGCTCAGTGCCAAAGGTACTACTAACTCAGTGCACCACAAGTCATCACCATATGGCCTTATTAAGGCATAATTCAGTAGGCAAAAGACATTTCTCCTAGTGCAGCCCACTCGGACGACACATCATCGCAGGGTGCGCACACGCTGGTTGCTTCAGGTGCCACTAACTCAGTGCACCACTTATCATCGCTGACTGCACACACGCTGAATTACCAATAACTGTGCAGCTCTACTGAACGCCACGTGGCTGTGGGCCCTTGCTGACCGCTGCCTCTGGCCTACACTGCGGTCAGCACGGCTCACATTTCAACATTAGTATCAATGCAAATTGTGTAAGAGACTATAATCGCTTAAGAAGACCAAATGCTCCCAATATGTGCAGCTAAAATCAGCGCCACGTGCCTGTGGACCTTTGCTGACCGCTACCTCCAGCCTACACTGTGGTCAGCAGGGCTCACAATTCAAATTCAGTCTTGATTCAATAATTTCAGAGTCCAGTACGCAACTAACTATAACGTCCCCGAAACCTACACATTTCGACAATGTATTCCATACATATTTCATCTTTTGTTACCTACACTGCGGTCAGCAGAGGTCACAATTTACATTGAGACATGATTTATTAATTGCAGACAGAATTGTACTCTATGTCCTCGGATTTTGTCAAGAGGAAGTGACAAAAAGCATTCCTCGATGTCTGTGCTGACTACTGCCTTCCATCTACATTGCGGACAGCAGGGCTCACAATTCAGATCGCATTCTATCCAAATAGAAGTCCATACCTGGAAAACATATGTCTATATGAAATACTGCAACATTATAGTTTAAAAAAAATGTTACAGAAAAACTAAATGAAAGAAAATATGCTGTAATTGGATCTGATGGATGTTTGGTAAAGCATGCCAAAGGAAATTTGATTAATCACAGGAAATTAAGTTGTGATACTGCAGATAAGAGAGAGTTTTTCTATTTAGCTCTTCTGCAACTCTTCAAACCTTGGCGGACTGAAATGGAATTACTTGGAGATTTTGACTGCTATGAAGATTCTTTCAATGCATGTAAAGAAATTGCTACCAGTGCGGCCCGCCCGGACCACGCATCATCGCAGGGTGCACACACGCTGAGTGCTTCAGGTGCCACTAACTCACTGCACCACAAGTCATCGCCATGTGGACTTATTAAGGCAGAAGTCAGTAGGCAAAAGACATTTCTCCAAGTGCAGCCCGCTCAGACGAAGCATCATCGCAGGGTGCGCACACACTGGTTGCTTTAGGTGCCACTAACTCAGTGCACCACTTATCATTGCTGGCTGCATATACGCTGAATTGCCAATAACTGTGCAGCTCTACTGAAGGCCAAGTGGCTGTGGACCCTTGCTGACCGTTGCCTCTGGCCTACACTGCGGTCAGCACAACTCACAATTAAAATTGAGTGTTTATTCATTAATTAGAGTCCAGTAGGCAACTAAGTACAACGTCTTCGAAACCTAAACAATATCCTTTTAGTATTCTTACTTCAAGAACTTTTTTGATTTCAAATATAGCTTTAATACAATCACAAAACTCATCTTGCAAGTCCAAGGGAACACTGAATGGCAGTCCACACTGCGGCCAGCAGAGCTCACAGTTCAAATTCAGTCTTGATTCATGAATTTCAGAGTTCCGTAGGCAACTAACTATAACGTCCCAAAAATCTACACATTTCGACAATGTATTCCTGTCAAGGATTCAAGAGTATTCTTTCAGGTGTCTTGCACAGGAACAGAGACACTGATTCCCAACTCCCCTTCAAGGATATCCCTGCGGTCCAGCTAAATATCTAGACCCACAAATCTACCCCTGAGGGGGAAGGGGGAGTGGATAAAATAATAAAACAAGAAGAGACTGGTCCTGAAACTTGTCTTCTCTCCTTTGTCTGCTTCATCATTCAATCTGCAGACTGCGTGTCAACTGAGAGAATCTAAAAATCAAGCATTAAGTTATAATCTCTTACACTAAACTGTATTCCAATATTCTATTCTGCTCCTATGTTCTTTACCTACCCCTAGTTCCAAGTACTGTGCCTCTCCTCTATTATTCTTGTTACTGTCTCTCTTTCTTTTCTTTTTTCTTTTGAAAGCACCTCTGGAATTCACCTGTCAACAAGATATCACCTTATGTATTATTTTCTGATTTACCCTTTATACTCTCTTGTTCTTTGGGTAAGCCTATCTTACTTACTTGAGTGTGTGTGCTTTTATTTCTGAAGGAACTCTTCTTAAATTGTATCTAATTTCCTAACATGTAGAAGTCTATGTCTTTTCCTTCCTTGCAGGAATATTGCCTAATATCTTATTTTCAGGTAGGTACTGTCTAAGTCTCTAACTATATACAATGAATTACAATTAGTTCTGACATATACTAATAATTTATTTTGGTCACTTAGCTTATATCTTCTTTCTTCCTTCAGGTTCTGTCAGCGTTGGATATTCATCGGCGACTTGCTTTCACCAGCTGAAGTTGATTACTAGGGAAGAGGCGCCACCAACTGTCACTTCAGCAAACTTCTCCTTTTGTCAAAAACTTGGTGCGCACCTTAACTGCTTACTCTGTTTCTGTCTACTTCCGACGGAGGTAGCGAAACGAATACCGGACGAAACCCGACGAGATAATACTCTGCACTAATTCTGAGGAGCCAAAGACTAAACCTGCGTATTTCGTAAATTCTTCGGTGAAGTGCGCGTTTGTTCCAGCGCGCGCGCCTCAAACTGCCTCTGAACACCTGTGGGGAAAAAATAAACTAGACCGCCGCGATGATTAGAAAGCGGCGGCCATCTTTAGGTTCCATTTCTGATTCAGCCTAGTCCAGCCATTGCCTCTGGCCCGTATTCTTCCTCCTGGCCCATGACTTCCGCCCAACACTGTGCCCACTATTGTCAAGGCACCCTTTGGAGCCCTGACAGTACCCCCCAACAAAGGAGGTCCTCTCAATCGTGGCTTTGTAGGAAATCTTTGATGAAAAGATTTTACTAATCTCGGAGCATGAACATATGACTCCAATTCCCAAGATCGCTCCTCAGGCCCATAGCCTTTCCAGTCCACTAAGTAGTACAGTTTGCCTTTTACCTCCTTTGAATCTAAAATCTCCTTGACTTCAAATTCTACTCCAGATTCTAATGGAATGGGTTTCGGAGGCAAGTTTTTTCGCAGTTCTAATGGTGCCTTTTTCAACAAAGACACGTGAAACACTGGATGAACCTTCAATTTGGTGGGCAGTTTTAACCGATAGGTAACTTGAGACATCTTGTCTTCTATCCGATAAGGCCCTATAAATCTAGGTTGAAATTTTCTGTTACCTTTTAACCTAAGGTTCTTTGTACTTAACCAAACACAATCTCCTGCCTCTAAGGGAGGGCCCTCTCGTCTTTTTTTATCTGCATAGGTCTTATATTTTATCTTAGCCTGTTCTAAATTTTGTATGACCGTCTGGTGGACTTGTTTTAAATGAGATACTAAGTCTTTTACTGCTGGGACTAGAATATCAGTCTGCCCTATTGTGAAATTTGGATGTCGGCCATAGTTCAGGTAAAATGGGGAATAGCCTGTAGAGACATTCCTGGCATTGTTGTGTGCAAACTCAGCAGCCCATAAATAATCTGCCCACTCTCCATCTTGTTTCAAAAGGAACAACCTTAGGTACTGCTCTAATTCTTGGTTCACCCTCTCTGTTTGCCCATCTGTCTCTGGGTGATAACTGGTTGAATACCTGTTCTTCGATTCCCAGACCTTCCAGAAAAGCCTTCCAAAAATGAGATACGAATTGTGTACCCCTATCTGAAATAACAACCCTCGGAATTCCGTGAATCTTCACAATTGGTGTACTGAAGTGTCTGGCAAGTTGCTTAGCTGTGGGAACCCCTTTTAGAGCCATGAAATGTGCCATCTCAGAAAATGTGTCCACTACCACTAGGATGGTGTTGAAACCTTGACGAAGAGGTAAATCTACAATGAGGTCTAAGTAACTGTGTGCCATGGAAAGGGTGGTGTAGGCAAAGGATGTAACAACCCCTTAGGAGCCTGCCGTTCTGATTTTCCCTGAGCGCAGATTTCACAGGTCTTAACGTACTTTTCCACGTCCCTGGTCATTTGAGGCCACCAATAAAGTCTTTTAACTAATTCTTCGGTTTTAGCTTTTCCTTTGTGTCCAGCTAAAAGAGCATCGTGGCACTCGTACAGCGCTTGATTTTGTAACTCTTTGGTGGGCAAATACAAGGCTCCTTTAAAATACGGCAACTGAGGTTGGATCTCTCTTCCAGCGACCTCTTCGACCCAACCTTGCATTTCTTCTGGACTCATGATTTCGGTTATTTGTTCCTTCAGGTCAATTGAGGTGGTGGCGCCAATAATTCTGGTACTTGGAATTATAGTTTGATTTTCCGTGTTACTCTTTTGGTTATTGGTTCCTAGTCTGGATAAGGCATCAGCCTTTCCGTTCTGAGCCCCAGGTCTGTAGGTGATTACAAAGTCGTAATCGGCAAAGTACAATGACCATCGAAGTTGTCTTGGAGTTAGTGTCTTAGCTGATTTCAGAAATTTTAAATTTCGGTGATCTGTGAAAACTGTTACTAGATGCCGAGCTCCCATGAGGTAGTGTCGCCACTCTTTAAAGGCGTCTTTAATGGCCAATAACTCCTTCTCCGTTATAGTGTAATTTACTTCAGCAGACGTCAGTTTTCTTGATCTGTAAGCAACTGGATGCAACTGACCCGTTTCCTTGTGTCGTTGGGATAGCACTCCCCCGACTGCTAGATCGGAGGCATCAGTCTCAACATAAAATGGTTCAGAGGGATCTGCATATAAAAGTATTGGAACAGTGGTGAAGTCTTTCTTCAGAGATTTAAAAGCTTCTTCAGTTTCTTCTGTCCAATCAAAGTGAACTCCCTTCCTGAGTAGTTTTGTAAGAGGAAGTATTTTCCGCGAGAATTCACTTATAAACCTTCTGTAAAAATTTGCGAACCCTATGAAGCTCTGAACCTCCTTAACACATTCGGGGGACCTCCAGTCGACCACTGCCTTGATTTTCCGTTCGTCCATATTTATTCCGGTTGGTGAAAGGACAAAGCCTAAAAACTCCACCTGGGAAACGTTGAACACACATTTTTCTAGTTTTACAAACAGCTTGTTTTCTCGGAGCTTCTGTAAAACTCTTCTCACCTCCCCTCGATGCTTATTCTTGTCGGATGAATAAATCAGAATATCATCAATGTACACAATTGCACACTGGTCAATGTATTCATGGAGGATGTCATTAATAAAATGTTGGAAGGCAGCCGGAGCGTTGCAGAGACCATACGGCATAACTTGGTATTCAAATAGCCCAAATCTCGTTCTGAAAGCTGTCTTCCATTCATCTCCTTCACGCATTCGGACTAGATGGTAAGCTCCTCTAAGGTCGAGTTTGGTATATATCTGTGCTCCTTTCACCTGATCCAATAGGACGGAAATGAGTGGAAGCGGGTACCGATTTTTCTTGGTGATCCTGTTAATCGCGCGATAATCGATACATGTTCTCAAATCACCTTCCTCCTTCGGCACGAAAAATAGAGGCGAAGACACTGGAGATTGCGATGGCCTGATGAAACCATTTGCCAGATATTTATCTAAGTATTCTTTTAAATGACGATGTTCTTTTTCTGTTAAAGCATAAACTCGACTGCAAGGCAGATTAGAGCCTGGTTCCAGGTCTATCTTACAATCATACACCCGATGAGGTGGCAATTGTTCTGCTTCCGTTTCATTGAACACATCCTCAAAATCTCGATACTCTAGCGGAATTTCTTGGGAATTGATGACGCAAACAGATACTGCAGTCATACACAATGAATGAGCTGGATTACACCCATTGTTTTTTTCTTTTGTTTCAAAACAGTTCTTCTTGCAATACTCCGAATCCATTACTATTGTCCTGGAGCTCCGATTGTTGGGTTGTGTTCTGTAAGCCAGGGTAGGCCTAAGATGAGTTGAAACTGGGGTGCGTCAATTAAATTGAATTGAATCACTTCTTGGTGTCCGTCGCTGGAAATTAGTTGCACTTGCTCCGTATGGCTCACTATGGGTCCGGAGGAAAGATTTGTTCCGTCCACCGCCCGGACGGGTTCGCTCCTAGATTTTAATATTGCTCGTATCCCTACCTTGGCTGCAAATTTTAAGTCACAGAAGTTTCCGGTGGCTCCGGAATCTATCATTACCGAAACCTCGGTCAATGTTACTTGCCGAAACTTAATTACCATAGATAAGATCAAGTGTGGGGCAGATGATTGCAGGGTATTCGCTACTTGATGTTCTGTTGGAGTTGATTTTTGATTAGCATCCACGGGTCCAACTCCCGCTACAGGTGGTGCTGCAAGTTTTCCTTCGGCTTGAAGGAAGTCTTTGGTTTCTTTGGACAACCCCTAACGAAGTGTCCACTGGAGCCGCAGTACATGCATAAATTGCCTGTCCTTCTCATTTCCTTTTCCTCTTTGGTCAAAGGACCCCTTATCGTTCCTATTTGCATCGGTTCCGAAACCATTTGTCCGTCCGCAATCTTGACACCTTCTGACCGAGCTCTGTCAAACCTTGGGGCTATTGGTTCAAAATCTCTTCTCTTTTCTCCTTTTCTCTCTCCTTGACGGAAGTCTATTTCTAAGACCAGGTCTACCAGCTCTGAAATTTAGGTGGGTCGATTTGGAATTTGCGCCAACACATCTTTGAGTTCGTCTTTTAGCCCTCTATAAAAGACTGCAGCTCTTTTACTCTCAGGCCAGTCAGTCTCCACTACTAGCTTGCTAAACTGTGCCAAGTATGCCACGAGATCTCGGTTTCCTTGTCTTAAGTCAAGTAATTCGTTATCAACCGCTTGAGAGATTCTTCGTCTGTCAAAGATCCGAAGAAATTCTTGTTTGAATGCTTCGTAATTATGCAGTAGGGGGTCATCACGGGAAACCAGGGGCATAGACCAGGACGCCGCATCTCCGCTTAAGTATGACAACACGAAGGCCACTCTTGACTGCGCATCTGGGAAAATCGAAGGGCAACACATGAAGTGTAGTGAGCACTGAGTGATGAATATCTGTGCCTTTTGTGGATCTCCGCTAAATCGCTCTGGGGGGGCTAACGGTATAACTGGGGACAGAGAATGAATCACTGGTGTTGCTATTCTACTTGGACCTTCAATGGGAGGGTCTAAAGTTTCTCGTCCTGTACTAAATGGTTGTCTACATCTCTGAGCTAATTCTGCTGTTTCCTCCCTAGAATTGACCACCTCCTGTCTAAGACTCTGATTTTCCTCTCTTACTGCCACCAACCCCTTCTGTATTGTCTCTAAAACCGTTCCTAAGGTTTGCAAATTTATTCCTTCAGCCATCTCTGTTCAGGTGCAAGTTAAAAAACGTGGACACTTCACTCAAGGATTCAAGAGTATTCTTTCAGGTGTCTTGCACAGGAACAGAGACGCTGATTCCCAACTCCCCTTCAAGGATATCTCTGCGGTCCAGCTAAATATCTAGACCCACAAATCTACCCCTAAGGGGGAAGGGGGAGTGGATAAAATAATAAAACAAGAAGAGACTGGTCCTGAAACTTGTCTTCTCTCCTTCGTCTGCTTCTTCATTCAATCTGCAGACTGCGTGTCAACTGAGAGAATCTAAAAATCAAGCATTAAGTTATAATCTCTTACACTAAACTGTATTCCAATATTCTATTCTGCTCCTATGTTCTTTACCTACCCCTAGTTCCAAGTACTGTGCCTCTCCTCTATTATTCTTGTTACTGTCTCTCTTTCTTTTCTTTTTTCTTTTGAAAGCCCCTCTGGAATTCACCTGTTAACAAGATATCACCTTATGTATTATTTCCTGATTTACCCCTTATACTCTCTTGTTCTTTGGGTAAGCCTATCTTACTTACTTTTGTGTGTGTACTTTTATTTCTGAAGGAACTCTTCTTAAATTGTATCTAATTTCCTAACATGTAGAAGTCTATGTCTTTTCCTTCCTTGCAGGAATATTGCCGTATATCTTATTTTCAGGTAGGTACTGTCTAAGTCTCTAACTATATACAATGAATTACAATTAGTTCTGACATATACTAATAATTTCTTTTGGTCACTTAGCTTATATCTTCTTTCTTCCTTCAGGTTCTGTCAGCGTTGGATATTCATCGGCGACTTGCTTTCACCAGCTGAAGTTGATTACTAGGGAAGAGGCGCCACCAACGGTCACTTCAGCAAACTTCTCCTTTTGTCAAAAACTTGGTGCGCACCTTAACTGCTTACTCTGTTTCTGTCTACTTCCGATGGAGATAGCGAAACGAATACCGGACGAAACCCGACGAGATAATACTCTGCACTAATTCTGAGGAGCCAAAGACTAAACCTGCGTACTTTGTAAATTCTTCGGTGAAGTGCGCGTTTGTTCCAGCGCGCGCGCCTCAAACTGCCTCTGAACACCTGTGGGGAAAAAATAAACTAGACCGCCGCAATGATTAGAAAGCGGCGGCCATCTTTAGGTTCCATTTCTGATTCAGCCTAGTCCAGCCATTGCCTCTGGCCCATATTCTTCCTCCTGGCCCATGACTTCCGCCCAACACTGTGCCCACTATTGTCAAGGCACCCTTTGGAGCCCAGATAATTCCATACATATTTCATCTTTTGTTACCTACACTGCGGTCAGCAGAGCTCACAATTTACATTGAGACATGATTTATTAACTGCAGACAGAATTGCACTCTATGTCCTCGGATTTTGTCAAGAGGAAGTGACAAAAAGCATTCCTCGATGTCTGTGCTGACTACTGCCTTCCATCTACATTGCGGATAGCAGGGCTTACAATTCACATTGACTCGCAATTGCAGATGACACAGTCCAGTAGGCAAGAGACATTGCTCCCAGTGCGGCCCGCCCGGACCACGCATCATCGCTGGCTGCGCAGACGCTAAATGTTTCTGATGCCCCTATCTCAGTGCAGCACAACTCATGCACCCTTTCTGATACAATAGTTTGTGTATAATTTCACATCTGCTGTCCTACCTCAGTGTATCACAAGTCATGAACCCTTTACGATAGACTCTTTTCTGTTTGATTTCATATCTGTACCCGTCACTTACTGCAGCACAAATCATTGACCCTTTATGATTGAATCTCTGTGTCTGATCCAATGATTACTGTTGTACTTGTTGCCAGCACCAACCATTCCCGGAGGGTTGGCTTACAATCACCCCAACGCATCCACCACAGACGACACTGGACATGTGACCCTGGTAATAAAAAGGAGTAGCGCGCACGTGCCCGTACCCAGTTCCACTAGCTATCTGTGTCTGTGTGTTCATTATATATGTAACATGCTGCCCCTAGGCCCTACCTCATTACATAGTGCTCTAAACAGCGTATGCAACCATCTTACCTTTGACAGTGGGGGACAACTTTAGTTATGTAACTTTGTCTTGGTCATTGTACAAGTACGTACGTAGAGACTGCATCATTACAGTACTGTAAGCAGAGTGTATAGTGAATTTATAAGTGCGTGAGGCTCATCGCAGTGATTGCATAAGTACATATGTTGGCGCAGCCTAACTCCGACAACTAGCTTGTCTCTAATTGGCTGCCCTCCATGTGCCAAAAACTGAAACTTCAACTTTCCATGGCCCTGTATTGCTACAGCTGCAACACTCCACTGAATGTGCAATAAACATTCATATCCACACAGATGTCTTATGTCCACCATTTTTCTTGTATGGAACTATGGATGAATATAGGGTCAGTAATTCCCCCGTACCTTCCATGTTGGCCATATTGTGGGACTTGGCTCACAGAGTGACACTTTAGTTTTGCAACCCGGGTGACGGTAGCACTCCAACACGGACACCCGCATCCAGTGTTGTCCATTTTTTTAAGCTTTCTATAACCCAAAGCCAACCAAAAAGTAGCCCAAAGTAGCCCAATATTGCTACTTTAGGGAAGGAGGGGCAGGGACAGCGTCAAGCAGGCGGTGAATGCATTGGAATTGATGTTGCAGCAGTATGCCAAGTAAACATTTGTCTAATAAAGCGCTTTAACATACTACTTTGCTGGAGCATTGTATATATATTTATAATCTGGCAACTAGCACAAACCAAAATGTTACCACACAACCGGAAAAATATAGCCCAATTGTGTGTGATCTAGCCCAATCTGGCAACACTGATGCCGCAGCCACTCCCTTACGGCTGGTATACACCCACACCACACCCATCCATCACAGGCATCACAGGACACTGCTAATATAAAAGACCGGGTGCACGTGCACAACGCCATTTTAGTTAAGCTTTCTATAGCTCAAGGCCAACTAAAAAGTAGCCCAAACTAGCCCAATATTGCTACTTTAGGGAAGGAGGGGCAGGGACAGCATCAAACAGGCAGTGAAAGCATTGGAATAGATGTTGCAGCAGTATGCCAAGTAAATATTTGTCTAATAAAGCGCTTTAACATACTACTTTGCTGGAGCATTGTATATATATTTATAATCTGGCAACTAGCACAAACCAAAATTTTACCACACAACCGGAAAAATATTGCCCAATTGTGCGTGATCTAGCCCAATCTGGCAACACTGATGCCACAGCCACTCCCTCACGGCTGATATACACCCACACCACACACATCCTGCACAGGCGTCACAGGACACGTGACCCTGCTAATATAAAAGACCGGGCGCACATGCACTATGCCATTTTAGAGTTTAGAATACAAGGCCTCACTTCTCACTGAGTTAGTAGCACCTCAAGCACTGAGCAGGTGTACAACCTGCAATGATGATAGGTGCACTAGTATGTCCTCTGCCAAGGCCATATCAAGACTCAGTACCCAATGTGAGACCTATTACCTTCCAGGATGGAGCTGCATGATGTTGAGGGTGCCGTGACCATGAAAAGGTGAGCAGTGAGGCATGGGTGCACAGCAGCGGGCAGATACCTCTGGGTGGCGGGAGTGCATGGGGTGCAGCAGCCTGGATGCAGAAAGGCTGCACAGCAATTTAGGCATACGCAGTCGTATATACCCTGCCATTACCCTTTCTTATTGCATTTTGAACAAGGTTTCTAATAGCAAGACAGTTTTTACAGTCAGCCAAATGTCTGTCGCTCCCACATCTTTAGCAAAGTAGTTGAGTATTTCTTTTTTCATACCTTGTACCTTTAAATTTACCATCAAATTTTGACGAACTTTCCTTTCTCTGTTTTTTTTTTAAAGAGGTAAGGTGTGTTGGGAGCATCGAAGCATGCAGACACGAGCGTGACATTCCTCTCACAGCTCGTGGCTGCCACGCATCGCTTTGGGAACGTGAGAAGGTTGGGAGGTAGAAGTTAACGGGGGTTCAGTCATTCTTGCTTTATACTTGCTGTGTACAAAACATGTTCTGAGGATTAAACCACATCAAGAGAATTACCGTCTCTGTCTTTTCATTCCTGCATACTGGTCTTTCCTACAATTACTAATTCTGTACTATCTTTCAGATGTGGGAGCTTGAGGGTGGACTATATCCCAGCACGTGATTGGAGACACACTGGTGACACAAAGGTGAGCTGCGAAGATTTTCTCCAGTGTCACTCTCTCACTCTTTCTCTCTCTCTCTTCCTCTCTCCTTTGATGGATGCATGAAGCACAATCTTATCTTGCTTTTCATCTAACAGACTCTGATTCACAAATTGACATCCCCCCCAATACCACCAGAGCTGAACACGTGTAGAACCTGCGATGATGCATGGCCATCCTGGCAATCAACACCCATTCTGAATTGTGAGCTCCGTTGAACGCATGTACTGAGGCTGAGGAGGTTCCTTCGCATGTGGTCGACTCTCCGACACACGCCGGTGGCGGATGGTGAGCAGAGAAGCTTGTTTGCGCAGCAGCGGGCACTCACCTCCAGCCAGTGGGAGTGGATGGGATGCAGCAGCCTGGATACGCAGCGGCAGCTCCGGATAGTGAGAGTTCATGGTGTGCAGCAGCCTGGGTGCGCAGCAACTATTATACACCTCTGGGCAGTGCAAGTGTATGGGCTACAGCAGACTGGGTACCATAATATCAAGATCTGCGATAACATTATCACCGCTTTAGCGGCAGGAAACTGCCGCTAAAGCGGCGATAAGTGGCATGATAATATGCCCTTGAGAATTCCCATAGAAGCCCAGGTTCTGGTGTGAAGGATATCAAACCTGGGTTTCTATGGGAATTCACAAGTGCATATTATCAAGCCCCTTATCACCGCTTTTGCGGCAGTTTCCTGCCGCTAAAGCAGTGATAATGTTAACACCGTTCTTGATAATATGGCCCTGGGTGCACAGCGGCTGTTAGACACCTCTGGGCAGTGGAAGTGGATGGGATGCAGCAGCCTGGGTGCGCAGAGCCAAAACAGAGAGTTACGCATGTGCAGTAGCATATAGTCTGCAATTACTAATTCTATACTATCTTTCAGATAACTAAACTTGAGGGTGCAGTATGTCCCGGCACGTGGTTGGAGACACACCGGTGACACAAAGGTGAGCTGCGAAGATTTTCTCCAGTGTCAACACTCCCTCTCCATCTCTTCCTTTCTCTCTCTCTCATACTTTCTCTCTTTCTCTGTCTCTTCCTCTCTCTCATTCTTTCTTTCTCTCACTTCCTCTCTCTCTCTCTCTTCCTCTCTCTCACACTGTTTGTCTCTTTTCCTCTCTCTTACACTGTTTCTTTCTCTCTTCAATGTATCTCACTCTTTCTTTCTTTCTTAATATTTCTCTCTCTCACTCTTTGTCTCTCTCTCTTCCACTCTCTCTCTTCCTCTCTCTCATACTGTTTCACTCTTTCTCTCTTCCTCTCTCTCACTCTTTCTCTCTCTCTCTCCTCTATCTCTCTCTGTCTTCCTCTCTCTCTCTTTCTCTCTCTCTCTTCTCTCTCACACTGTTTCTCTCTTCCTTGTATCTCTCTCTTTCTTTCTCTCACTCTTTCTCTCTTTCTCTGTCTTCCTCTCTGTCTTACTCTTTCTTTCAGTCTTCCTCTCTCTCTTTCTCTTTCGCTCTGTCTCTCTCTTCCTCCCTCTCTCACTCTTTCTCTCTCTTCCTCTCTCTCACACTGTTTCTCTCTTTCTATCTTCCTTGTATCTCACTCTCCCTCTCTTTCTCTCTCCTTTGCTGGACGCATAACGCACCACGTTATTTATATTTTTGTCTAGCAGGCTGTGATTCACAAATTGTCAAGGGATGACACACCATGGCTGTACATAGTTTTATTTGTTGTTGTTTTCTTTTAATAAAATATTTTACACACATAGTTTTATTTGTTGTTGTTTTGTAATAAAATGTTTTATATGTAAATCCATACATGACTAAGATTCTTATTTGTTCAACATCACAAGCATCTTCTTTTTTAAAACTGCAACACCAGCTGATTTGTTAGGCTCCACATTTAAAAACATTCCTGTCACATTTGTTTGTGGGGGGTGAGCGGTGTTGGCGGACAAGCAGCTGCTGCTGGGGGATGTCAGAGTACTGTTGGGTGTCTGACCTGCATCATCGTTGCCTCCATTTCATCTCTTCTAAGAGACCTGCAAACCGGCGGCCTGGCTCGTAAAAGTGCGGGCCCGAGAAGTCGCACCGGGAGAGCTGCGAGCCCACCAGTGGTTCGCAAATGGAGACTTTCGGGCCCAAGAAGGTTGTTGATGGTATGCTAGTGATGTGGGAAGTAGGTGCATTACCTGCTGATAAGGGGAGAGGCAGCGTGAAAGGGGTATCTCTGACAAACAGGGCTCCGGTATGTTTTCAGAAATGCCTCGGACAGATGCCAGCTGGCAGACTGAATCACAAAATGGCTTTTCAATGCTCATAGAGTAAGACTTATGAAGAGTTCATACCCAGGCTCACAGAGGGACAACTGCGGCCCGTCCGCTTGACTCACAGAGGCAGAACTACGAGCCGTCCGCTCCCAAAGGAACAGCAGCATAGTAGCTCGCAGAGGTACAGGCACAGCAGCGAACTAACTCGCAAAGGTAGACAGCTGCTAGCCGACGGACTGGCTTCTAAAGGCATACCTTCGAAGTGGTGATGTTGGGCACAGGGAGCGTGAAAGGGTTATCTTCCTACTAGTGTCCTGGAGTGGAAGTCGTGCTGCCTGGCGCTCACCTGTTTCTCCTTTATTGTTAATAAATCTTAAACCTTCACTGCGTCCAAATCATCATTACACAGAGCTCCACTATATTAAATTGCCCCGGAACTTTTCTTTTATATTTTCACTCGATGCGAGGCACAAGATGGCTGCTAAGACTTCCTGGTTTCAAGTGTTAGCAGCCAATCAGAGGACACTTCCTGCTTTGAAGACTTAGCAGCCAATCAGAGGCAAGTTTGTGCCCGGGAGTAAGGCACCGACCAGATATATTTATATTTTTTCCCTTTAATATCTCAAAAACTACTGAACGGATTTACACCATTTTAACACAACCGCGCTTTCTGGACCAAGACATTTCTCCCTACCAAATTTGGCGTAATTCCGTTCAGCAGTTTGAACTCTAGCCTTGTCTAAAGTTTCCTATGGAAAATACATTGAGAAAACACGTTTTAACACCCCCCTTTTTTCTCAGCATCCCCTTGACCAATCACCCCTAAACTTTCAAGATAGGAGCTGATCAAAAAAGAGAAACGTTTTGGAAAATTTCGTAAAGAATCATCAAACGACGCCAAAGTTATAAGCAGATGGCGAGCTCCAGGAGAGGGGGCGCGCAATTCCCCTCCCAACATGAGTGAAGCCCCGAGACTACGGGGACCCCAGCGGGCACCCGCAGCCCCAGCGAGCCCCAGCTATATTTTTTTAAGAAATGCCCCCGGGACCTACCCACCTCGGGGTTCTCATTTAAATAAAACATGGGCGAATTATACCGATTTAAAAAAATAATAATAATTTGGAGGCCTGGAGGTCCTTCTCGGACCCCTGACCAGGCCTAGGGGATCAGGGTGTTTCTACTCTGCCCCCTTCTCTTGTTTTCTACCTTTGTTTCTCTGTTTTCTACCGACTCGCTTCTACCGAGCCACAAGATGGCTGCCAACACTTCCTGGTTTGGAGTGTTGGCAGCCAATCACAGTGAAGCTTGTGCAGGGGACTCTCAGCAATTACTGAACGGATTTACACCATTTAAAAAAAAAGGTTGCTTTCTGACCCACGCACTACCTTTGTGCCAAATTTGGGGTAATTCCATTCAGTAGTTTCAGCTGTAGCCTTGCACAAAGTTTCCTATGGGAAATTGATTTTTTCACTCTTTTTTTTTAATTTCTCAAAAACTACTGAATGGATTTACACCATTTAAAAAAAGGTGGCTTTCCGAACCAAGCTCTACCTTTCTGCCAAATTTCAGGTAATTACGTTCAGCAGTTCGGGCTGTAGCTCGTCAAAAATTCCTATGGAAATTAACATGGGGAAATCGCGTTTTGGGAGCCCCCTTTTTTCTCAGCCCCCACTTGACGAATCACTCCCAAACTTTCAAGATAGGAGCTGGCCTAAAAAGTGCAACCTTTTGGACAATTTCATAAAGATTCGTTAAACGACGCCAAAGTTATTAGCAAATCAAAAAATGCTTTTCCTATGGAGACTAGGTTGTAACTATAACTGCCTACTGGCGACCGCCAGTGGGTAATATATATATATATATATATTTATATATACACACATTTACATATATATAAATATATATATGTAAATGTGTGTATGTATATATATATATATATATATATATATATATATATATATATTATCTACTGGCGGTCGCCAGTAGATAGTTATAGTTAGGACCGTGTTTCCATAGGAAATCCGCAACATTCTATTTGGAATAACTTTGGCGCCGGTTGACGAATCCTCGTGAATTTTTCAAAACTAATGGGGCGCTACGCTCCGCTCCTACCCTGAAAGTCTCGGGGGGATTCGTCAAGCGGGGGCTGAGAAAAAAGGGGGGTCCCAAAATGCGTTTTCCCCATGCTTTCTCCCATAGGACCTTTAGTCCGAGCTACAGCCCGAACGGCTGAACAGAATTACTTGAAATTGGGCAGAGAGGTAGTCCTCAGGTCAGGGATGTGCCTTTTGCAGGTCTGGTGTAAATCTGTTCAGTAGGTCCTGAGAAAATAGCATTTAAATCAATATATATATCTGTAAGCGCGCTCCGTGCGCTTACGGTAAGCTTACCGTACGCGTACGGTGCCGTGCGCGAGCTCAATTCTGATTGGTGGTTACATGACTGTAAACATTCGAATCGGTCGAAATCAGAAAGTATCCGCCGCCATTTTCTGTCTCTCGCACTGAAAAACAAAGGTTGATAACATGAAAAGGGGGCAACGAAGAGAGTTGCAGACCCCCTAGCGTTCGTCAGGGGGTTCACGAAGGACCAAAAAGTATGAAAAATAAATTTAATAATTTTTTTAAAAAATCGCAGAGTGCGCGTACGGTAAGCTTACCGTACGCGTACGGTAAAAAAAAAAAAAAAAAAAAGAATTAACAATCACATTTAATATATAAATCTAAGGACCCCCAAGGGAGAAAAAAACAATTAATTAAAAATAAATACATAACTTAGCATTTAAAAAACCGTACAAATTCACTGAAAAAACCATAGGTTTCACACACGTTATAGTTAGGAATTAGCATTTAAAAAACCTTGCAAATTCACTTAAAAAACCATAGGTTTCACACAAGTTATAGTTAGCTGTACATTTCACTCGTAAAAAACCAATGAAATTCCACGTTATAGTTAGATCAGGTAACTATAACTTGCGCGACCGCAATGCACAATGTGTCATTTCAGATGTCATCATTGATGTCATGAGTGATGTCACTGACCATGTCATAAGTGATGTAATATGTGACGTCATTAGCAGTGCATTGCGGGGGCGCGAGTTATAGTTACCTGATCTAACTATAACGTGGAATTTCATTGGTTTTTTACGAGTGAAATGTACAGCTAACTATAACTTGTGTGAAACCTATGGTTTTTTAAGTGAATATATATATATATACACATATTGGGTAACACATATATAAATTATAAATTATATATATATATTTCTATGAAAAAGGCAGAGGTTACACAGACGGTCTAGTTAGGCTGATATTTCACTCATACAAAACCAGAGAAATTCAACAGTTATAGTTAGTTGGGCTAACTATAACTCGCACCCCTGCAATGCATTGCTTATGACCTCACATATTACATTACTCATGACATGGTTAGTGACATCACTAATGACATCATTGATGACATCACTGATTTGATTATCCAGTGACTGTGAGTGTTCCTAAAAAGTTTATGAGTGTTAAATATATATACACCAAGGTGTGTTGATGAATCAGTGGGTATATGAGTGCCTGTATGGATGATTTAGTGGGTGCGTGAATGACTGTATAAGTGAGTGATTATATGTGTCTAAGTGAATGTATGGGTGAGTGACTAATTTGTGTGAATGTCTGTATCAGTCTGTGAGTTGGTGTGTAAGTGGCTGTATGGGTTGATGAGTAGGTCCTTGAGTGACTGTATGGGTTATTGATTGGTTGTCTAAGTACCTGTATGGGTGTATGAGTATCTGTGTGGGTAGGTTAGGGGGGGTGTGACTGCCTGCATGGATGAGTGAGTGGGTGAGTCAGTGGCTGTATGAGTTCATGAGTGCATTTGTGAGGGGCTATATGCATGAGTATGTTTGCATATGGCTGTATCGTTGAATGAATGGATGTGTAAGTGGTATATGGGTGAGTAAATGCATACGTGAAAGGCAGTATAGGTAAGTGTTGGAGTATGTAAGTGACTTTATGCTTGAGTGAGTGACTGTGAGAGTGGCTGTATGGGTGAGTGTGTTTTTGTGTCAGTGACTGTATAGGTGAGTGAGTATGTGTTAGTATCGGAATGAATAACTGAGTTGGTGTGTGTGTGTATAATTGTATAGGTGAGTAAGTGGCTATGTGATTGACTCTGTAAGTGGATGACTAGATGTGTGAGTAGCTCTATAGGTGAATGAGAGTGTGTGAGTGGCTGTGTTGCTGTATGAGTAGCTATATCAGTGGCTTTATTAGTAAGTGAGTTGGTGTACGAGTGGCTATATAGGTGACTGAGTGGATGTGTGTGTAAACCTATGAATCAGTGAGTGGGTATATAAGTACTGGTATGGGTGTGTCAATGGTTTCATGAATGGTAGTGTGGAAGTTAGAGTGGGTGTATGAAAAGTTACATGTGGGTGTGAATGGGTGAGTCAGAGATTCTGTGGATGATGTCATCAGTGATGTCATCAGTGATGTAATATTTGAGGTCAAAAGCAGTGCATTGCAGGGGCGTGATTTATAGTAAGCTCAACTAACTATAACTGCTGTATTTCTTTGATCTTCGACAAATGAAATGTCAGCCTAACTATAACATCTCTGTAACCTCTTTTTCAGTGAATTTCTAAGGTTTTAAAAAAATTATATTTTCTAACTATAACGTCTTTTTAACCTTTGTTTTTTCAGTTAATTTCTATGTTTTTTTAAAATTTATATTCCTAACCATAACATCCCAGTAACCTTCCTCATGATTGAGCACTGTGGTGACAATTACCTAGGCACTGATGTCGCTTTTCCCTCACACTGTCTTGGTGTACTCTGATATATGCCAACGACAGAAATGGAAATGGTCAAATCAATTCTGTCCACAGATTGACAAAGCCAGGAAACAAGTTAATAAAACTGTTTCTGCATTCCGCAGAGAACATCGCATAGGCTGTATCTATAACAACAATCTGTGCTTTGACATGCATGGAATTTATAGAAATGATGGAGTGCACTTTACAGATGAAGGCAATAGTAACCTGAAACTCTGCAAACGGTCTTATGTATAGCAACCATATACACATAACCAACGCAATGGCTCTTGTCAGAGCCACCCAAGTACCCGAAATATTGTGAAGCTTTTTCTAAAGGGTGTTTTTTCTTCAGTTTTTGGGTATCTTCACAACGATGCAACAATCCTCATGGACACCTCACGAAAATGGAATACAAAAGTAGACATTAAATTGCCACCAACACATCCAAAAATATTATGTAAAAAAATCCATTTTGGACACTGCACTACACATATTAGTATATACATACTTCTTTCAAAGCATGTTTAAACTCATATTTTTATACTAAGTTTCTTTAAAAACCATCTTTCAGACCGATTTTCCATTTTCGCAGCTATTTGGGGCATCGCGATGACATTGTTAACCGCGACAATCACGCCTTTTCCATAAAGTCTAAAACACATATATCCACACATACTACAGTACTTTACACACTAGGGGTTTCTTACAGTATTCTCTAAACTCATGTTTTTCTAGAGAGTTTCTATATAAAACGATCTCTAAAACCTATAGAACAAAAACGCTGAGCACATGCAATCTGTAATCTAAAAGAATGTACTCCAGTTGTCTTCAGGTTCATCAAATCTTGTCTTTTCATTCAAATAACATCTTACACACCAGCCTCGCACCAGCCAACAGGTGTTTTGTCTCCGGGTGAGTCGCCCTACGACTTCCTCAGGGTTGGAATATTAATTAACAGGGATTGTCTAAGGTTATATCAAAAGATTACACGTGTTTGTGAAACCATAACCCAGGTAAAGATTTTGAGATTAGATTTATTTCAGTGATTTTACTTATACAAGTTTCCTGAGACTTAAATACCCCTTTCTGTCAATACAGTTATTGTTATGAAAAAGATTATATACGCTTTGTGGGACAAGTAGTTTCACCCTCTTGATTTTCAATATGATGGTAAATCAATGTTTTTATAGATCATGCAACTTAATAATTTAAACTGTACTTGATTGCCACTACTCATCCAGGAAGATTAGATAATTTGGGGTTAGGAATATAATTCGGTTTGGTTACTTTACGTCTTCCCTTTGTGGATAGATAGATCCTTTGGAATTGACACTAGATTTGCCATTTTTACATGAAGATGGTGGCCGCCTTAGTTACAATATTTACTACATTATTATTCCACTCTTTAGGTCAGACTACCACCATAAAAAAGAGATTACTATTCTAAAATGGCGGCTCCCCCTTTGGATCACGTATACGTCACGCTCACCATACGCATAATCACTTGCTTCCTTTCGAGATGACGCCCTTCTTTGATCGATTAAGGGGCAATGTCAGTGTTTATACATACTCGGGATGGTTTTGTCCTAATTTATGAGCTTCACTCAATCTGGAACTTTAACTGGTCTCTTTAATAAGATGATAATAGTAGTATTTTGATTTACACAATTCGAGATCACCATTCCAAGATGGCAGATCTCCTATACGTCATGTGCATCATATGTATACTCATACGCTTCCTTCTGACATGGCTTCTTACTCCGCCCAATTGATGCGGTCCTACTCGTTTTGCTGTGGGAATCGGAGACGTTGGCCCGTACTCGGGTAAGCGTTAGAAATCTTTGGACTAAGATATTTTCAGTCATGAGGTAGCTCTATGAATGTACTCCAAATTAGTAAAGAACTGACGTCTCTTGATCGCACCTGATAGTGTGCATGCTTTGTCGGTTCCTCTTACAAACACAAGCGGCTACATTACTCTGTTAGTCACAATTTTTGTAGATATTAAACTTTTCACTGTTTCAAGCACTTAATTTGTTACTCTTTTTAATCTATACTCGTGACATTATTTAAGAGACCTACAGAAGTTGCCCACAGTATGACTTCGGTTAGGGAAATATAGAGCTACACTTTGCTAATTTGTTATTATTGACCTTCCCAGAGAGCTGGAAACACGCCGAGATCAACGCCCTATTAACAAAATCCAAGGCGGACCTTAGAGACCTCAAGAACTTCCGGCCCATCTCTCTACTTCCGTTCCCGGCCAAAGTCATCGAGAAGATCTTCAACAGACAGCTAACCCGATACCTTGAAGAAAACAGAATCCTGGACCCTTCCCAATCAGGGTTCCATAGCAACCACAGCACCGAGACTGCCCTCATCGCCGCCACCGATGACATCAGGACCCTGCTGGACAACGGTGAGACCGCGGCCCTCATCCTCCTGGACCTCTCTGGCGCATTCAACACTATCTGCCACCGCACACTACGCGCACGCCTCCATTCTGTAGGATATGAATGTACTCCAAATTAGTAAAGAACTGACGGCTCTTGATCGCACCTGATAGTGTGCATGCTTGGTCGGTTCCTCTTACAAACACAAGCGGCTACATTACTCTGTTAGTCACAATTTTTGTAGATATTAAACTTTTCACTGTTTCAAGCACTTAATTTGTTACTCTTTTTAATCTATACTCGTGACATTATTTAAGAGACCTACAGAAGTTGCCCACAGTATGACTTCGGTTAGGGAAATATAGAGCTACACTTTGCTAATTTGTTATTATTGAGTGTACCTTTTGGAACCTCAATGGCTGTTCTATATTTAGTTTAGTTATTTTACTTTAATTTACTTTATATTATAGGAGGCATGAGCGAATTCCTTTAAAATCTATTTTGCTAGTGATACGTTGATTACAAACAGTGAAGATATAATATATTTGATTCAGAGACACACCACGTGCAGAGGAACGTGATTTTGATAGAATGTATATCTTGTGAGATATTTTAACACTGAGCTCATGTGGAATTATTATAATCTTGAGTTCTACCCCTTATTTTTGTTTAGAACAATGAATTTTGAATTTACAGGGAGAACTATAAATACAGGTGCTTTTGGTGCTTTGACTTGGGATACACTGCATGGGACATATTTTGCTAGTATATGTTAACTGTTACATACTGCCGAACACATGCATTTCCAGATCCACACAGACCCCAACTCCACCCTCAGAGGCACCCTCGTCTACAGACCCCCGGACCCTAACCCCAGTTCAGTGACACCATCGCCGACTTCATCAGCACTCACGCCCTGACCTCCACCGAGTACGTCCTCCTCAGAGACCTGAACTTTCACCTTGAGAACAACAACGATAGCAACTCCACCACCCTGATCGATAACCTCGCCAACCTCGGACTGAAGCAACTCATCACAACGCCAACCCACTCCGCCGGCCACACGCTCAACCCCGTCTTCTCCTCAAGCTCCCACCTCTCCTTCAGCCACACCACCGAACTCCACTGGACCGACCACCACTGCATCCACTTCACCTTCCAGAAACCCATCACACACCATCGCACCCTACAGATCCCTCGCCGCTGCTGGAGCAAAATCACCAAAAACCAACTACATGCAAACCTCGCTCTCAGCCCACCCACTGAACACTCCAACACAGCTTCAGACGCTGGATCGACGACTGCACCAACACCCTCGCCCTGCTGAAGAAACCCTCCCACAGTGACACCGGCAAGAGGGCCAGATGGTTCAGCCCAGAACTCCTAGCCTCCAAGCGAACTTGCCGGGAACTGAAGAAGAAATGGCACAGTGAGCAGACTTCAGACAGCCACGCAGCCCACAAAGACGCCATCCGCAACCACCATCCCCTCATCAGGACTGCCAAGAGAACCTCCTTCAAAGACCGCCTCGAGAACAACGCACACAATAGTAAGGAGCTCTTCAACATTGTGAAGGAACTTTCCAACCCCAGCTCCAACACCAACGACATCCCGCCATCGCAAGCCCAGTGCGACTCCCTAGACACTTTCTTCCACCGCAAGATAGCAGACATCCACGACAGCTTCAACACTCAGACAGCCCCAACAGACATCAACACAACAGAATCTCCGCACACCATCGACCACGACCCCCTGCTAGCCAGGGCCAACATGAGCCTCGATGACACATCAAGACCATGAGCACAATCCACTCCGACTTCCCGTCAGACCCACTCCCGCACCACATCTTCAACAAAGCCAGCAGCTCCATAGTACCCCACCTGCGCAACATCATCAACCTCTCCCTCGAGACCACGACCTTCCCAGAGAGCTGGAAACATGCAGAGATCAACGCCCTATTAACAAAATCCAAGGCGGACCTTAGAGACCTCAAGAACTTCCGGCCCATCTCTCTACTTCCGTTCCCGGCCAAAGTCATCGAGAAGATCTTCAACAGACAGCTAACCCGATACCTTGAAGAAAACAGAATCCTGGACCCTTCCCAATTGGGATTCCATAGCAACCACAGCACCGAGACCGCCCTCATCGCCGCCACCGATGACATCAGGACCCTGCTGGACAACGGTGAGACCGCGGCCCTCATCCTCCTGGACCTCTCTGCCGCATTCAACACTATCTGCCACCGCACACTACGCGCACGCCTCCATTCTGTAGGGATCTGAGACAAGGCTCTGGAATGGACCACCTCCTTCCTCTCTGGCAGAACCCAGAGCGTCCTCCTCCCCAATTCCGACCCGAAGCCTCCAAGATCATCTGCGGCGTACCCCAGGGATCTTCCCTCAGCCCAACACTGTTCAACATCTACATGGCCCCGCTTGCACACATCACCCAACAGCATGACCTCAACATAATCTCCTATGCCGACGACACCCAACTGATCCTCTCACTCACCAAGGACTCCATCACCGCCAAATCCAACATTCACGAAGGAATGAAGGCCATCGCGGACTGGATGAGGATCAGCCGACTGAAGCTGAAGACGGACAAGACGGAGGTCATCATCCTCGGCTCCAACCCTTCAGCCTGGGATGACTCCTGGTGTCCGATGGCCGACGGCACTGGGGGCACCCCCAACACCCACCGACCATGCACGAAACCTGGGAATCATCCAGCGGCGTCACTAGGATTGGTGTCACCCAGTGCGGTAACTCATGGTGTCACCCGTGGGGTCCACACCAACCTAGTGACACCACTGAAAACACTCCAGAGCAAATAAAGTTCAAGGCGATTTCGCTGCACAGGGTCACAGGTTGCCGTTCAACTTGGAGCGGGTAATAAAAAGCGCAGGGCGCCTACCTGTTTGGCAAGGACAGGCCCGGGGCCTTGACGCACTCACACACGGCGCAGGGAGGCAGATGCTGTGCGCCGGCTGGGGCTCAGATGGCACAGGCAGATCGAGGAGCAACATGGCCTGCGATGGGAGGCATGCAAGCGTTGGCAGATGTCAGTGCAAGGCCGCTCCTCCTGACAGCATCTTGCTCGGTATCCTCAGCGCGGAGCAAAGGTCAGAAGGATGATGGCGACCTCCTTCCCTCTGCTACCACCAGCAGCAGCACAGGTCTCTCACTCGGGAGGGCTGCCCCTGTCACGAGAACCGCCAAGTGGTCCTTAAGTCCCCAGAGCTCACCTGCAAGAACATGAATGCTCAAATAGGGGAATGACCGTGTTGTTCTTTACCATAACGAACACCCTTTAACTTGTTGTCAAAATGTCCCAGACCTGGCCAAAGAAATGTCATTTGATGACTCGATGTCTTGTAAAATGGGACGAGTATCAGAACAACCAAAATACAGAAGAAGCAGAAACAAACAAAGATGCTAACATAAAAATACGCTTTCTGCGCCCTCCTAAATGCCACTTTTAAATTGCATTGATTGGGCTTTCTCTTGGTCCAGTATCAGTCTCTGTTGCTAATGTGTCTCTCTCTGCTCGTCAACATGTTTCTCGACAGTGTGTTCTTCTTCACTAGCTGCAAGTCTCTGTTCTCACTCCTAATTTTTTTAACGCTTTCTTATGACAGTTCATTATTTTGCAGCGCTGTTGGCAGAATTGGTGACATTTATTTGATTAACCAACCAAAATCCATCTTGAATAAGACGCCGTCTGAAACTCCTGGCAGTCGGATATTTAGTTTAGTTATCCGATCTGATCTTCGTCCGAGATCGCGCACACTGAATCACCAGGTCAGACACCCTCTGAGCTTTGATTGCGCTGCCCGTACCTCGGTGTCACCCCATGTAATGGTGTCACCCGGTGCGGTCCGCACCCCCCGCACCCCCCTAGTGACGCCACTGGAATCATCCTTGACTCAACGCTATCTATGACCAAGCAAATCCATGCCGTCTCCTCCTCCTGCTTCAACACCCTTCGCATGCTCCGCAAGATCTACAGGTGGATCCCGACAGACTCAAGAAGAAAAGTCACCCAGGCCCTCGTCAGCAGCAGACTCGACTACGGAAACGCCCTCTACGTGGGAGCTCCGACCAAGCTCATCAAACTTCTGCAACGCATCCAAAACACCTCTGCACGACTGATCCTCGACGTACCATGCCACAGCCACATCACCCCCCACCTGAGAAACTTGCACTGGCTCCCCGTCAACAAGAGGATATCCTTCAAGCTCCTCATCCACGCACCCAAGGCACTCCACAAGACCGGCCCAGCCTACCTCAACGGACGACTTTCCTACATCTCCAGCCGCCAGCTCTGCTCTGCCGACCTCGCACTCGCCACCATCCCTCGCATCCGTAGAACAACCACCGGCGGAAGATTCATATCCCACCTTGCCGCCGAGACCTGGAACGCCATTCCACTGAGCCTACGACAGACCCAAGGCCTGCTGACCTTCAGGAGGCTACTCAAGACCTGGCTGTACGACCAGTAGCGGCCCCCCCTCCCAGCGCCTTGAGACTCTGCGGGTATGTAGTGCGCTCTACAAATGAGTGATTGATTGATTGATACCTCACAACATCTTGCAGTGGTAGTGGCAATTGAAACCTAGCAACTTGCATTCTTTTGTTACTCAAGGTGATTTATTTATTTATGTTCAGACACTCTTGGTTATTTTACTTGGTCTAATAATAGACCGTTATTTGAATACTATTTTCAGCTTCAAATTCATGGTTTTCTCCTACGGTTTACAGTTTGGGGAACACTGATCTTACGTTGCTTTCAAAGGACACCTGGGTTATGGTTCCACAAACAAGTGTAATCTTTTGGTAACCTTAGACAATACCTGTTAATTAATATTCCAGCCCTGAGGAAGTCGTAGGGTGACTCACCCGTAGACGAAGCATGTGTTGGCTGGTGCAAGGCTGGTGCAAAAGATGCTATTCGATTAAAAAGACAAGATTTGATGAACCTGAAGACTACTGGAGAACTTTCTTTTGGACTACAGATTGAATGTGCTCAGAGTTTTTGTTCTATTGGATGTCTATTTGGGCATGTGGGTTGACATCCCTACTGTTTGGAGCACAGCATTGATTGTTTGTATTTAATCACTATGGTCATAATGTTCCAGTGCGCCTAACTTCCCTTATTCACTCACATCAAATCTCTAACACCAATTTTATATTTTCGCGGTTACTCCGGAGATCGCAAGTAGGTCACCAGTAGGTAGTTATAGTTAGGTCCTAGTTTCCATAGGAAAAGATTTTTGGGACTTGCCTATAACTTTGGCCTGGTTTAACCAATCTTCATGAAATTTTCCCCAAAAGTGTCAAAGTAGGTTCTGTGCATCATGAAAAGTTTGGGGGTATCTGTCCAGTGAGGACCGAGAATTAGGGGCATGAAATAAGGGTGCATTTGTAATTTTAATTCCCATAGGAACGCATTGTCTAACTACAGCCCAAACTGATGGATGGAATTACACCAAATTTGACAAAAAGGTAGATATTGTTACACAGATTGTGCTTTTTGTTATTTGGTGTAAATCCGTTCAGTAGGTTTTCAGAACTTTTTGTTGAAAATGGTAGTGCTATCTCTGGTCATGAAGCCTTCGCGAAAAAAGACAAGCTTGTGCAGGAAAATGCACAGCTCTGATTGGCTGCTAACAATTCAACCAGGAAGTGTTGGCACCCACCTTGGGACTCAGCTTCACCGAGTCCCCTTCAAAAAAAGTAAAAATAAAGAAAAGGGGGCAGGGTAGGAATACCCTCACCCCCAAGCCATAATGTTGGGTCCCTCTGGGACCCTGCCACGACATTGCAGCATTTTTTAAAAAATCGCAAATTTTGGTAAAAAAAGAAAAAGAAAAGCCAAGCGCGGTCTACTGCGATTGCTTTCCAATAACCCCTGGGTGGGCCAGGTCCTGGAGGCATATGGTGAATATGGGTCGGGGGCACAGAGGGCCCCCGTCTTTTGGCTTATCAAAGCCCTATGCACCGTCACCTCCGGGGGCACTTTTAATTATAAATATGGGGCCCATTGGGCCTGCTCACAGCACCGGGGACCGCCACAGCCCTGGGTCTAATTGCAATTATTGAGGGGGCCTTGCAGACCCCTCCTGCCCCGGGGACCGCTACCTCTCTGGGGTTAATTAAAATTATGTGAGGGGCCTCACAGACCCACCCTACCCCATAGACTGCCACCTCCCCGGGGCACACGTTTAAAAAAAAGAATGTGGGGAGGTTAGGGCCTTCCCTGCTGACCCTGGGACGACCACCTCCCCGGGGCACACTTTTTAAAATTAATGTGGGGGAGGCTGAAGGGCCTTGCCTGCAGCCCCGGTGACCACCACCTACCCAGGGCAAATTTGAACAAAGGAGGGGTCTCCAGGATCCCTACATGGCCCTGGGGACTGCCACCACCCAGGGCTGGCTCCAGCAATGTCCCGGGGTGCCCACCCAGTACACTGGAGTTTGCTAAGGCATAGGGGGAGCAGTGCTCCTGCCATACCATAGCCAACAAGTGTTCTGCTTTGAGCAAGCAAGAGCATTTTTCTCTTGCTTGCTCAAAGTAGAGCACTTTGCTTTTTACACACAGGGAGCTGCGTGTCAGCACCTCCGTGTGTGTAAAAACCAATGCCAGCTCCCGCAAGAGGTGGGGAGCTGGCAGGGACCATGGGGGCCTTCAGGCTCCCCCTGCGGTCTCCAACATCGGCAGTGGGTGCCACACTACAGCTGGGCCCCAGGGATGGTGTCCCCGGGGCCGAAAACAGCCTAGGAGGGGGCTCACGACCTGCACCTCCCATTTTTGTTTTAAATGCATTTTTTAAAAAGGGGGCAGGCCTTGGGTTATGGGGTCCCCGGGAGGGGGCCCCATGGCTCTCATTCACTGTTTTATTAAAAAACTATTAAAACAGTGAAGGTCCCAGGTGATGAGGTCCCTGGGGACAAAAATGGCCTGGGAGTGAGCCGCTCAGCCAGACTACCTTTAAGTAAAATAATAATTTTAAAAAAGAAAGGGCTAGGCCCCGGACGATGGGGTCCATGGGGGTCCATGGGACAAAGAATGGTCCAGGGAAGGGGAGCCGTGTAGCCCCCCTTCCTAAGAAATTGAAAAATAAAAGTACAAAATAAATAACAGCAACTCGCCGGAGGTCCTGTCCCCTTTCTCCTCTACTCTGCAAAAACGCCTCCTAGCTCGCTGCTGGGTTGTGGGTGAAGTCCCCTTGGCTGCTGATGGTCCTTAGGGGCCAACAAGGACTCCTGTTACCACCAGTAAGCCCCACACAGTGGGATTGCTGAAAGGTGGTTAAAGGCCACACACTCTTTTCCCACCACTCTGCAAATGGGCCTCTCGGCGCACTGCTGGTCATACGATGAGGTCCCCTTTCCTCCTGAGGGCCTCAGGACTGAATTGAACTTCTTCCTCCAAGCAGCAGTGTACCAGGAGGTGCTTTTGCAGAGTGGTGGAGAAAGGGGGCATGACCTCGGACCACCTCTCAGTAATCCAGCTGTGTGGGTTTTACTGGAGTTAACAGGAGGGCTAGTTCACACCCAAGGACCCTCAAGAGCCAAGGGGACTTCAACAACCAACTAGTAGTGCACCAGGGGGGCGTGTTTGCAGAGTGGTGGAGATAGGGGGCGTGACCACTGAAAACCTTTCAACAAACCCACTATGTGGGACTTGCTGGGGGTAACAGGAGGGGTTGTTGGCCCCCAAGGACCCTCAATAGCCAAGGGGACTTTATCCCCCTACTAGTAGTGCACCAGGAGGCATGTTTGCAGAATGGTGGATATAGGGGGCATGGCCTCCTACCAGGTCTCAGCAATCCTCCTGTGAAGGACTTACTGCAGGTAATAGGATGGGTAGTTGGCCCCCAAGGACGTCTTTGGGGTCCACTTACCTCTCCTGTTATCTCCAATAAGTCCCACACAGCAGGATTGCTAAGAGGTCTTCAGAGGCCATGCCCCCTTTCTCCAACACTCTGCAAACGTGGCTCGTGGTGCACTACTGGTTAGGGTATGAAGTCTACTTTACTTCTGAGGGACCTTGGGGGCCAAGAAGCCCTCCTGGTCCCTCCTGTGAGTCCTATAGAGTGGGAATTCCTGAGAGCTGGTCGGAGATCCAGCCTCCATTCTCTACCACTCTGCAAACACAACTACTAGTTAAAAAACCATAGAGGTTCACTAAAAAAGCAAAGGTTACTGTTAGGAAATGGAATTAAAAAACCTTAAAAATTCACTTAACAAAACAAAGGATACAGAGACGTTATAGTTAGGCTGACATTTCACTCGGGCAAAACCAGAGGAATTCAGCAGTTATAGTTAGATGAGCTAATTATAACTCGCACCCCCACAATGCACTGCCTATGACCTCATAAATTACATCACTCATGACATGGTCAGTGCCATCACTTATGACATCACTCACGACATCTCAAATGACATCACTGATGACATCATCCAGTGAATGTATGTTACTCACCCATATACCACTGACACATGTATTCAGTCACTGACACAACCATACACACACTCACTCACCCATACAGCCCCTGGCAGCTGCACTCACTAACCCTTACAGTCACTGACTCACCCACTCACTCACCCGTAAAGTCAGTCACACTCCCCCTCACTCACCCACCGAGACACTCAGACACTTATACAGGTACTCAGACAACCAATCACTCACCCATACAGTACCTCACATATTCACCCACACACCCATTCAGCAACTTACACACTAACTGACATACTGATAAAGACATTCACACACAGTCACTCACCCATATATTCACTGAGACACCTAATCACTCACTTATACAGTCAGTCACGCAACCACTAAATAATTCACACAGACACTCACACTCACTCATTCAACAATACAGCTTGGTATATATATTTGACATTCATAACCGGTTTAAAAACAGTCATAATCACTGGATGATGTCATCCGTGATGTAATTTGAAATATCATCAGTGATGTCGTCTGTGATGTCAATGACCATCTCATGACTGATGTAATATGTGAGGTCATAAGCAGTGCATTGCGGGGGCATTAGTTATAGTTAGTTCAACTAACTATAACTGCTGAATTTCTCTGGTTTTGTACAAGTGAAATGTCAGTCCAACAATAACGTCTTGGTAACCTTTGGGTTTTTCAGTGAATTTATAATGTTTTTTTTAAAATAACATTTCCTAACTCTAGCATCCCTGTAACCTTTGGGTTTTTTCAGTAAATATACATCCAGCAGCAGGCGAGAGGTGGTTCAGGCACAGTGACATTGGTGGCAGCACTGATGTGGGTGAGAGCGCTTTCGCACCTAAAAGGGCATCAGACATTATTTATAAAGGGGCAAACCTGTAATACAATCAATAACATTGATGATGTCAGCGCTCCACTACCAGCTCCTGGAGGAATTGGAGTCCTTCCATTGGCCATAGAATTACCAATCATGTCACGCATTGGTTTAAAAAGAACTTTCACTGTGTCTCCGTATATACAGCTTTTACCTCACTGAAGAAGGCAATCGCTGAAACGCGTCTGCAGACAATAAAAGCTCTCGTTACACCCCGTGAGTGCACGACCTTTACTTGGCAGTTGTTGTGTAACATAAGTGGGTACAACCCCCGCTCATTCTGCTGCAGCCGCTGTGTGTTCGGCGGCTCCAGGTGGAAAACAGTGTATGGATTCAATTTGGGCCACCAGAACCGCCGCCGACAGGCTCTGTCGATCAACGAAGGTCGTGGCTTATACAAAGCTAGGGATGTCTAGCCTTACGACGGACACCCACAGCAAGACCTTGTTTACACCCAGCGGCAGGCGAGAGGTGTTTCAGGCACAGTGACATTGGTGGTAGGACTGATGTGGGTGAGAGAGCTTTGGCACCAAAAAGGACATCAGACATTATTTATATAGGGGCATTGAAACACGTAATACAATCAATTATATTGAGGATGTCAGCGCTTCACTACCAGCTCCTGGAGGAATTGGAGTCCTCCCATTGGCCATAGAATCACCAATCATGTCACGCATTGGTTTAAAAAGAACTTTCACTGTGTCTCAGTATATACGGCTTTTACCGCAATGAAGAAGTCAATTGCTGAAATTCGTCTGCGGACAATAAAAGCTCTTGTTTCCCCCCATGAGTACACCGACCTTTTCTTGGCGGTTTTTGTGTAACATAGGCGGGTTCCACCCCTGCTCATTCGGCTGCACCCGCAGTGTGTTCGGCGACTCCAGGTAGAAAACAGTGTATGGATATATTTATATATATATATTACCTACTGGCAGTCGCCAGTAGGTAGTTATAGTCAGGACCTCGTTTCAATTCAAAAAGCGTTTTTTCTTTTGCCAATATCTTTAGCGCTGGTTGATGAATCTTCGCGAACTTTTCTAAACTAATGTGACGCTCTGGTCAGCTCCTGCCTTTAAAGTTTCGGGTTGATTCGTCAAGCGGGGGCCGAGAAAAAAGGGGGTCCCAAAACGCGTTTTCCCCATGTAAATTTCCATAGGAACTTTAGACAAAGTTACAGCCCGAACTGCTGAACGGAATTACACCAAATTTTGCAAAAGGGTAGGTTTTGGTTCAGAAAGCACCCTTTTTTTAAAATGGTGTAAATCCGTTCAGTAGTTCCTGAGAAATTAAAAAAAAGAAAAGTTTTGATATCTGAGCACCGATGAGGAGTCGCGACTCCTCCTGAGCACGAGCTGACTTTTGATTGGCTGCCAACACTCCAAACCAGGAAGTGTTGACAACCATCTTGTGACTCGGTAACCAAGTCACAAGAAAACAGTGAAAAAAACATTAAAAAACAAGAAAAGGGGGCAGGATAGAAACACCCTGACCCCCTAGGCCTGCTGAGGGGGTCCAAAAAAGCGCAAATCATGCCGAGAAAATATATAAAAAACTAAGCGCAGGCTCCCACGCTTCATTATTGTTAAGCCCCTGGGTGGGGCAGGTCCTGGGGGCAATCCTAAATTATAGCCTCGGGCTTCATTGATTATTTGCGGGTGGCACGCAACCCCCCCCCCCCGCAGCCCCAGGGTCCACCACCTTCCCGGGGCTCTCATTTTGTAAAATAAAAATGTGTGTGGGGGGGCTGGAGCCCCCCACATGCCCTAGAGACCACCACCTCCCCGTGGGCTCTGTTTAAGAAAAAACACATGTATGTTGGGGGCTCGAGCCCCCCACACACCCCGGGGACCACCACCTCCCCGAAGCACTAAATATTCAAATTCGGGGGTCCGTTATGGACCCCTGGCCAGGGGGACCACCACCTCCCCGGGGCATTAGAAATGAAGGGAGGTGGCCATGTGGCCCCCCTCCTGGAGCCCTTGATCCCTTGATGGCCCTGGGGACCGCCACCCTCCAGGGCCGGCTCCTGCAGAGTCCCGGGTTTCCCACCCCCGGGACATTGCCGTTTGCTACGGCAGGGCAGGAGCATGGCACCCACCCTGCCATAGCAAACTCTGCTTTGCCTGATTGAAGCGAGAGCAGGTACCGTGGGACCGCGGGGGCATCGGGGCTCACCCCACGGTCCCCAATGGATCGGCTAGGCCTTGGGGGATGGGGTCCCCGGGGCCCCTCCCCTCTAATTAGAAAATAATTAAAAAAAAATACGGAAAGGCCGGCCTCGGGGGATGGGGTCCCCTGGGCCATAAATGTCCTGAGGAGGGGGGCCACACGCCCCCCTCCAAATAATTAAAAAATGTGATTAAAAAAAGTCTGGCCATGCCCTGGGGGATGGGGTCCCCAGGGCCACAAAAATGTTAAAGAAGGGGGGGCCACACAGTCCCCCTTGTAAAAACAAATATTAAAAAATGCCAACTAGCAGGAGGCCAGGCCTCCTTTCTCCACCACTCTGCAAACGCGCCCCCTGGCTTGTTGTTAGTTGGGGAATTAATTCCCCTTGAATACTGAGGGTCCCTGGGGGCCAACTAGCCCACCAGGTACCTCCAGTATGCACCACAGAGCTGCATTGCAGAGAGGTAGTCCGAGACCATGCCCCTTTTCACACCACTCTGCAAACGCGCCTCTTGGTGCACTGCTGGTGAGGCGATGAGGGCCTCTTGTGTCCTGAGGACCTCAGGACACAAGTGGACTTCATCCCCTGAGCAGCAGTTTGCCAAGACGCGTATTTGCAGAGTGGTGTAAAAAGGGGGCATGGCCTCAGACCACCTCTCTGCAATCCAGCTGTGTGGCGTTTACTGGAGGTACCTGGTGGGCTAGTTGGCCCCCAGGGACCCTCATTATTCAAGGGGACTTAATCCCCCATCTTAGAATGCACCAGGGGCTCGTTTACAGAGTAGTGGATAAAGGGGGCATGGCCTTTGTCCACCTCTCAGCAATCCCACTGTGTGGGGCTTACTGGAGGTAAGAGGTAGGCTAGTTGGCCCCTAAACGACCCCCAGCAGCGAAGAGGACTTCAATCCCCACCCAAGAGTGTGCCAGAGAGTGCTGTTGCAGAGTGGTGGGCAAAGGGGGCGTGACCTGCTAGAAGTACTTACCAATGCTGCTGTGTGGGACTTACTGGTGATAATAGATGGGGTAGTTGGCCCCCAGGGTTGTCCTTGGGGGCCAACTAACCCTCTTGTTACCTCCAGTAAGTCCCACGCAGTGGGATTGCTAAGACGTCTTCGGAGACCATGCCCCCTTTCGCCACCACTCTGCAAACGTGCCTCCTGGCAGACTACGGGATGGGGGATGAAGTCCAATTTACTCCTGAGGGAGTTTGGGGGTCAAGAAGCCCTCCTGGTACCTCCTGTAAATCCGACGAAGCGGAACTCCTGAGCTCTGGTCAGAGGCCCAGCACCCTTTCTCCACAACTCTGCAAACTGCTACTTAAAGATGCATCTTTCTGCACCTCTGACTTAGAGGTAGTTTTAATCCTCCTGCCCTAATATATACTAGGGCCTTACAGAGGAGGTCATGCCAATCACAGGGGTACCCCAACCCATAGTTTACCATAGTGTATGTAGGTGTTTTGACTGTATTCTATGTGTCTTTTAGCATAGCACTGGCTCTAGGCCTGGTTAGTCAGTGTCAGTTACCACCAGTACCAGTCAACAAAAGGTTGGGGGCACAGGATGACTTTGCAACATGGCCTCTTTCTGCACCACTGTTGGTTCTTTCTGCATACCTCTTGCTTCTTTTTCTACCTTTCTTTGTCTTTCTGGACTTCTGTTGTCTCTTTCTGAATTTCTCTTGCGTTTTTCTGCGCTTTTCTTTCTCTTTCTGCACATGTCCTACCTCTGTAGGCATAGTTAGAAATTAGCATTTAAAACACCTTTGAAATTCACTGAAAAAACCATAGGTTTCAGGGATGTTATAGTTAGAAATTAGCATTTTAAAAATCTTTGAAATTCACTGAAAAAAACACAGGTTTCAGGGACGTTATAGTTAGTTGGACATTTCAGTCGTACAAAACCAGAGAAATTTAGCCATTATAGTTAGTTCAGCTAACTATGACTCGCACCCCCGCAATGCACTGCTGATGATGTCACATAGTACATCATTCATGACATGGTCAGTGACATCACTGATGACATCTCAAAGGACATCACACATGACATTATCCACGTGAAAATCTGATGCACCTCCTCACACCTTTATATAACCTTTGATACACCCACTTTAAAATGCAGACTACCATTTTCGAAACCATAGACACAACAATACCAGTTACTACATACCCACTCACTGATTCACATACTTATTCTCTTATACAATCACTTATACAAGTACACACTCATTCATACAGCCACTCTCACAATCACTCACTCTCACATATACTCATTTATATACTCCAACTCTCACATACACTGCCTTTTGCATATGTAGTTACTCGGACATGTGCCACTGAGACATCCATTCACTCACCAACACACCCATACACACACTCACCCACCCATACAGCTGTTTCCACATGCACTCTTGAACCCATACACCCAGTGAATCAACCACTCACATATCTATACACAGAGTCACACACCTCCCACACAGACACGCAGGCACCCATAAAGATACTCAGATAACAAATCAATAACCCATATACATACTCATGTGGCTACTCACCAACCGATGCAGCCACTGACACACCAACTGACAGACTGATACTGACATTTACACATTTTATTCACTAACCCATGTATTCAGTAAGACACGTTCAATCACTCACTTATACAGTCAGTCACGCACCTACTACATCATCTATTCAGGCACTTATACACCCACTCATTCTTCAATACACATTGGCATATATATATATATATAAAACATATTTAAACTTTACTGAAACATACATTCACTGGATGATGTCATCAGTGATGTCATCATTGATGTCATTTGAGATGTCAGCAGTGATGTCATCAGCTCCACCAAGCACTCATAGAACTCTTCCTGGGCGGGTGCTCCAAGAGAGGGTGGAACTCTCTTTTCATATGTCATTGGACCAACCCCTGCGGACAGTGATTTGCTGAGGAAACGTGTCTCTCGATTTGGGCAAGGGGTAAAGGACTGATTTAATACCATCAAATTGAGGAACTGCAGATCTAAGGGGGAGGCAGCCCATTCAGGGCAGAGGAATACCAGTCATTTTTCCGCTTGTGAGGACATTCCCATTCAGGGCAAAATCGGAGAATACACCAAAGATGGCTCCCGCAGCAGCATAGTGGAACAAATAACTCTCCCCTCTCTAGACCGGAAATGACATGGTGATGGAACACCTGAAAAGAGAAACTGCAGGAAACCTGCTTTGTATTTGTATGAGCATTGATAAAGACAATCACCGAAACGCGTCTGTTCTTTGAAACAAATCATAATCCTTGAAACCCCGTGAGTGCAGATACTTTCTCTTGGAAGTCAGAGCGACAAGTAATAGGGATTGAAGTGCTGAACCTTGGTCAGCCGTTGTGTGTTTAAACTGTGCACTGATGCGAGGACGCACTCACAGGAATTGATTCACAGAATCCTTTTATTTCACAAAGAACCGGAATTAATTCCTCTTCAATCCCGAGGGTCCCTGGGAGCCAACTAGCCCACCAGGTACCTCCAGTAAGCACCACTGCGCTGTGTTGAAGAGAGGTGGCCAGGGCTATGCCCCTTTTTACACCACCCTGCAACGCAGCTCTGTGGCGCTTACTGGAGGTACGTGGTGGACTAGTTGGACCCCGGGGACCCTCAGGATTGAAGAGGAATTAATTCACCAACTTAAAATGCACCACAGGGCGTGTTTGCACACATGGCACCTCAGGTCCCGCCCCCTTCCGATAAGACATGCTCCTTCCTCATAGGTAGCTTATATATATATATATATATATATATATTTATATAATCTACTGGCGCTCGCCAGTAGATAGTTATAGTTAGGACCTAGTTTCCATAGGAAACTCATGTTTTGTTTTCACAATAACTTTGGCGCCAGTTGACGAATCTTCGTGAAATTTTCAAAACTTATGGCCCGTTAGGGTCAGCGCCCATCCTGAAAGTTTCGGGGTGATTCGCCAAGCGGGGGCCAAGAGAAAAGGGGGGTCCCAAAACGTGTTTTCTCCATGTTATTTCCCATAGGAAACTTTTGACATGCCTACAGCCCGAACTGCTGAACAGATTTACACCAAATTTGGCAAAAAGGTAGCCCTTGGTTCAGAAAGAGACCTTTTTGTTAAATGGTGTAAATCCGTTCAGTAGTTCCTGAGAAATTCAAAAAATACAGGTAAAAAAATAAATTTCTCATAGGAAACTTTAGACACGGGTACAGCCAAAACTGCTGAACAGGATTACACCAAATTTGGCAAAAAGGTAGCCCTTGGTTCAGAAAGAGGCCTTTTTTTTTTAAATGGTATAAATCCGTTCAGTAGTTGCTGAGAGAATCAAAAAATAAAAGTTTCGATATCTATGGCCGCGGTGGATCCGCGCACCCTGCCGATCACGAGCTATATTCTAATTGGCTGTCAACACTTCAAACCAGGAAGTGTTGGCAGCCATCTTGTGCCTCGGTAGAACTGAGGCACAAGAAAATAGTAAAACAAACGTGCAAAACAAGAAAAGGGGGCAGGGTAGAAGCACCCTGACCCCTAGGCCTGCGCCAGGGAGCTGTGTTGCAGAGAGGTGTTCAGAGGTTAGGCCCCTTTTTACACCTCTCTGCAATGCAGCTCTGTGGCGCTTACTGGAGGTACCTCATGGGCTAGTTGGACCCCAGGGACCCTCAGGATTCAAGGGAACTTAAAACGCGCCACAGGGCGCATTTGCACAGTGGTGAAGGGAGGGGGCGGGCCTGAGGTGACATGTGTGCAAACACGCCCTGTGGCATGTTTAAAGTTGGGGAATTAATTCCCTTTCAAGCCTGAGGGCCCCTGGGGGCCAACTAGCCCACCAGGTGCTTCCAGTAAGCGCCACTGCGCTGAGTTGCAGAGAGGTGGTCTAGGTCATGCCCCTTTTTACACCTCTCTGCAAAGCAGCTCTGTGGCAGTTACTGGAGGTACCTGGTGGGCTAGCTGGACCCCAGGAACCCTCAGGATTCAAGGGTACTTAATACCCCAACTTAAAATACACCACGGGCTTGTTTGCACAGTGGTGAAGGGAGGGGGCGGGGTCTGAGGTGACATGTGTGCAAACATGCCCTATGGTGCGTTTTAAGTTGGGGAATTAATTCCTCTTCAATCCTGAGGGTCACTGGGGGCCAACAACCCCACCAGTTACCTCCAGTAAGCGCCACTGCGCTGCGTTGCAGAGAGGTGGGCCAGGCCATGCCCCTTTTTACACCTCTCTGCAATACATCTCTGTGGCGCTTACTGGAGGTACCTGGTTGGCTAGTTGGACCCCAGGGACCGTCCGGATTCAAGGGGACTTAATCTCCCAACTTTAAACAGCCACAGGGCGTGTTGGCACACATGTTACCTCAGGCCCCCCTCCCTTCACCACTGTGCAAACGCACCCCGTAGCGCTTTTTAAGAGGTAGTTTTAATCCCCCTGCCCTATTATGTACTAGGGGCTTACAGAGGAGGTCATGCTAATCACAGGGGTACCCCAACGCATAGTGTTCCCTAGTGTATGTAGGTGTTTTCACTGTATTCTAAGTGTCTTTTAGCATAGCACTGGCTCTGGGCCTAGTTAGTCAGAGTCAGTTACCACCAGTACCCGTCTGCAAAAGTTGTGGGCACAAGATGATTTTGGAACAAGGCCTCTTTCTGCTCCTCTGTTGGTTCTTTCTGCACATGTCTTGCTTCTTCCTGCACTTTTCTTCGTATTTGTGGACTTCTGTTGCTTCTTCCTGCATTTCTTTTGCTTCTTTCTGTGTGTTTTTTCTTCTTTCTTCACATGTCCTACCTCTGTAGGCATAGTTAGAAACTAGCATTTGAAAAACCTTTGAAATTTACTGAAAAAAACATAGGTTTCAGGCACGTTATAGTTAGAAATTACGGTCACTCAGTGCAGGACTATCATATGCACTCATACACCTATATAAACACTCACACACCACCACTCATCCATAGAGGTACTCACACAGCTAGTCAGTCATGCAAATAATTAATCACACTGCCATTTACTCACCTATACAGTTATACACACACCAGCTCAATCACTCATTCAAATACTAGCACATTCTTACGCTCTTATACAATCACTGATACAAGCACACACTCATCCATACAGCCACTCTCACCATCACACACTCTCACTTAAAGCCATTTATATACTCCAACACACATATATACTGCCTTTCACATATGTAGTTACTCACACATGTACCACTGAGATATACATTCACTCACTAACACACCCATACACACACTCACCCACCCATACAGTCCATCACAGATGCACTCTTGACACCATGCACCCAGTGAATCACCCACTCACACATCTATGCACAGAGTCACACACACCCCACCCACATAAACACTCGGGCACCCATACAGATACTCAGACAACCAATCAATAACCCATATAGACAATCATGTAGCTATTCACAAACCCATGTAGCCGCTTACACACCATCAGACAAACAGATACAGACATTCAATCAGTTTAGTCATTAACGCATGCATTCAGTAAGATACATTTAACCCCTTCGCTGCTAGGCCTTTTCCCCCCCTGTGCTAAGCCTTTTTTGGGCTATTTGGGGTAGTGCGCGCTTAGGCCCCTGTAACTTTTTGACCACATAAGGTATCCACGCCAAATTTGCATCCTTTTCTTCCAACATCATAGGGATTCTAAAGGTACCCAGGGTTTGTGGATTCCCCTGGAAGGGTGCCAGAAATTAGCTAAAATACAGC
The DNA here is from genome assembly GCF_964204655.1 of Triturus cristatus. Taxonomy (NCBI): domain Eukaryota; kingdom Metazoa; phylum Chordata; class Amphibia; order Caudata; family Salamandridae; genus Triturus; species Triturus cristatus. Next base: position 810,117,201 of record NC_140589.1, on the reverse strand, counting down.
AAAATTTTGTTTTTTTTGTGAAAAATGGGATAAACGGGCTGCAAATGAAAGCGTCTGGGTTTTTCTCTGCAAATGGTATCAAAAAAGGGTTTGTGGGGCTGAAATCACCATTTCTCCAGCTATTGCTATTTTTTGTGCTTTCAACCTCCTTCCAGTTAATGGTAGAAATGGGTACAAAAGCAATAATGGATCCTGGGAAGCTATACACTTTTGAAAAGTAGACACAATTCTGAATTCAGCAAGGGGTCATTTGTGTAGATCCATCAAGGTTTCTTTATAGAAAATACCAGTTAAATATAGGAAAAATTAAAAATTATTTGAAAAAATCAGCCTTTTGTGTCAACGTTTTCACCTGTAACTTCTTCTAATTATGACATCTCTTTGAAAGCAATGTACCATTACATCCGCTGGACCTTCCTGGTTGTGGGGATATATAGGACTTGTAGGTTCACCAAGAGCCCAACGAACCCAGAGTAAAAAACTGAGCAGCATTTTGTAATGGTGTTTTATTATGTTCCGGGTAAATAGCAATTATTGTGGGAGAATGTATACATGGAAAAATTGGTATGAAAGACACCTATGTATTTCTGAAATGGGAACAAATTACAGAGTTTAGAAACAGTGCATATTTGCACATTTTCGAAATTGGGAATACTCATACTAGCATGAGAATTATTGGTCATTTTTCAAAATGACTTTTTTTTTACACAATGTCTTTCATTTGGAAGGGAGAAATGCATCAAAAATCAATAGGTAATAACAGTTGCTTTACAAATCTGAACTACCCTAAGTCTCCCGATAAAAATGGTACCTCACTTGTGTGGGTAGGCATAGTGCCCACGACAGGAAGTGGCTCAAAACCTAACATGAACACACCACATTTTCACAATGAAAATGTACACATTTTTTGCGAAGAGTCTAGCTGTAGTTTTTGAACCCTAGCTCTGCCGGCACCTAGGGAAACCTAGCAAACCTATACATTTTTGAAAACTAGACACCCAGGGGAATCCAGGATGGGGTGACTTGACTGCCTCCCACCATGATCTGTTGCCCAGAATCCCTTGCAAACCTAAAAAATTGACAAAACAAAACACATTTTCCCCACATTTCTGTGGTGGAAAGTTCTGGAATCTGCGTGGATCCACAAATTTCCACCCACCTGACGTTCCCCAAAGTCCTACGAGAAAAATGGTACCTCACTTGTGCGGGTCAGCCTAGTGCCCTCGACAGGAAACGGCGCAAAACGCAACGTGGTCACACCTCAATTTTGCAGTGAAAAATGAACCTTTTTTGGCAAAGTGCCTAGCTGTAGTTTTTTAACCTTAGCTCTGCCGGCACCTAGGGAAACCTAGCAAACCTATATATTTTTGAAAACTAGACACCCAGGGGAATCCAGGATGGGGTGACTTGACTGCCTCCCACCATGATCTGTTGCCCAGAATCCCTTGCAAACCTAAAAAATTAAAAAAAAAACCCACATTTTCCCCACATTTCTGTGGTGGAAAGTTCTGGAATCTGCGTGGATCCACAAATTTCCACCCACCCCGCGTTCCCCAAAGTCCTACGAGAAAAATGGTACCTCACTTGTGCGGGTCGGCCTAGTGCCCGCGACAGGAAACGGCGCAAAACGCAACGTGGTCACACCTCAATTTTGCAGTGAAAAATGACCCTTTTTTGGCAAAGTGCCTAGCTGTAGTTTTTTAACCCTAGCTCTGCCGGCACCTAGGGAAACCTAGTAAACCTATATATTTTTGAAAACTAGACACCCAGGGGAATCCAGGATGGGGTGACTTGAGTGACTCCCACCAGGGTCTGTTACCCAGAACCCCTTGCAAACGTAAAAAATTGACAAAAAAAAACACATTTTCCCCACATTTCTGTGATGGAAAGTTCTGGAATCTGTGTGGATCCACAAATTTCCACCCACCCCGCGTTCCCCAAAGTCCTACGAAAAAAATGGTACCTCACTTGTGTGGGTCGGCCTAGTGCCCGCGACAGGAAATGGCGCAAAACACAACATGGTCACACTTCAATTTTGCAGTGAAAAATGACCCTTTTTTGGCAAAGTGACTAGCTGTAGTTATTGAACCCTAGCTCTCCCGGCACCTAGGGAAACCTAGCAAACCTATCTATTTTTGAAAACTAGACACCCAGGGGAATCCAGGATGGGGTGACTTGAGTGCCTCCCACCAGGGTCTGTTACCCAGAATCCCTTGCAAACGTAAAAAACTGACAAAAAAACACATTTTCCCCACATTTCTGTGATGGAAAGTTCTGGAATCTGCGTGGATCCACAAATTTCCACCCACCCCGCGTTCCCCAAAGTCCTACGACAAAAATGGTACCTCACTTGTGCGGGTCGGCCTAGCGCCCGCGACAGGAAACGGCGCAAAACGCAACGTGGTCACACCTCAATTTTGCAGTGAAAAATGACCCTTTTTTGGCAAAGTACCTAGCTGTAGTTTTGAACCCTAACTCTGCCGGCACCAAGGGAAACCTAGCAAACCTATATATTTTTGAAAACTAGACACCCAGGGGAATCCAGGATGGGGTGACTTGACTGCCTCCCACCATGATCTGTTACCCAGAATCCCTTGCAAACGTAAACAATTGACAAAAAAACACATTTTCCCCACATTTCTGTGATGGAAAGTTCTGGAATCTGCGTGGATCCACAAATTTCCACCCACTCCGCGTTCCCCAAAGTCCTACGAGAAAAATGGTACCTCACTTGTGCGGGTCGAACTAGTGCCCGCGACAGGAAACGGCGCAAAACGCAACGTGGTCACACCTCAATTTTGCAGGGAAAAATGACCCTTTTTTGGCAAAGTGCCTAGCTGTAGTTTTTTAACCCTAGCTCTGCCGGTACCTAGGGAAACCTAGCAAACCTATATATTTTTGAAAACTAGACACCCAGGGAAAACCAGGATGGGGTGACTTGAGTGCCTCCCACCAGGGTCTGTTACCCAGAATCCCTTGCAAACGTAAAAAATTGACAATAAAAACACATTAATTGAAATTTTACCCAAAACACTCCCTGTCGTCTAGTGGGCATTTTTCCCCCCATGGTGGGGCAGATTGGGGGCTAATGCCCCCATCTGCCCACCAGGGGAGGTAGAAGGTCCACTAGGCGCTAGAGAGTTTTTGGGGCAAATTTTAATTAGGGTGGGGGCTGCCCAAAACGGGTATGCCAATGCCCCCACCCTAATTAAAATTTGCCCCAAAAAATCCCTGGCGTCTAGTGGGCTTTTTCCCCCCGATTGGCGGCTAAAGCCCCCTTCTGCCCCGGGGGGGGGGGGGGGTGTAGAAAGTCCATTAGATGCCAGCGAGGTTTTCGGGCAAATTTTTATTAGGTTGGGGGCTGCCCAAAATGGGCATGCCAATGTCCCCACCCTTATTAAAATTTGCCAAAAACATCCCTGGCATCTAGTGGGCTTTTTGCCCCCCTGGGGGGGCAGATTGGGGGCTACTGCTGTTATTTTTGCAGGGTTGGGGGTGGGGGCATGGGCATGACCGTTTTTGGAGCCCGCACCCTAATTCAAATTTGCCCCAAAAAAACTCCCTGGCATCTATTGGGCTTTTTGCCCCCCTGGCATGGCAGATTGGGGGCTAATGCCCCCATCTGCCTGCAGGGGGGCAGAAAGTGCACTAGACGCCAAGGAGTTTTTGGGCATATTTTAATTAGGTTGGGGGCTGCCCAAAACGGTCATGCCAATGCCCCCACCCTAATTAAAATTTGCCAAAAAAATCCATGGCCTATAGCGGACTTTTTGCCCCCCCCCGGGGTGGGCAGATTGGGGATTACTGCCCAATCTGCCCCCCAGGGGGTAGGGAGGCTGTTATTTTTGCGGAGGAGGGGGTGGGGGCATGGGCATGCCCGTTTTGGGAGCCCCCACCATAATTCAAATTAGCCCCCCCCAAAAAAAAACCTGGCATCTAGTGGGCTTTCTGTTCCCCCCGGCAGGGCAGATTGGCGGCTAATGGCCCCATCTTCCCCCCAGGGGGGCAGAAAGTCAACTAGACGCCAGGGAGTTTTTGGGACAAATTTTAATTAGGGTGGGGGCTGCCCAAAACGGACATGGCGATGCCCCCACCCTAATTAAAATTTTCCAAATAAATCCCTGGCGGCTAGTGGGCTTTTTGCTCCTCCGAGGAGGGCAGATTGGGGGCTACTGCCCCATCTGCCCTCCAAGGAAGGCTGTTATTTTTGCGGTTGGGGGCATGGGCATGCCCGTTTTGGGAGCCCCCACCCTAATTCAAATTTGCCCCCAAAAAAACCCTGGTGTCTTGTGGGCTTTTTGCCCCCCCGGTGGGGCAGATTGGGGGCTAATGCCCCCATCTGCCCACCAGGGGGGGCAGAAAGTCCACAAGACGCCAGGGAGTTTTTTGGGCAAATTTTAATAAGGGTGGGGGCTGCCCAAAACGGCCAGGCCAATGCCCCCACCCTAATTAAAACTTGCCTAAAATATCACTGGTGTCTACTGGGCTTTTTGCCCCCCCCGGGGGGGCAGATTTGGGGCCAATGCCCCATCTGCCCCCCAGGGGGGGCAGAAAGGCTGTCATTTTTGCAGAGGGTGGGTGGGGGCATGGGCATGCCCATATTGGGCAGCCCCCACCACAGCGTACAAGAAAAAAATCCCTGGCGTACAGTGGGCTTTCTGCCACCCGGGGGGGGCAGATTAGGGGCTACTGTCCTCCAGGGGGGCAGAAAGGCTGTACATTATGCCGGGTGGGGGCATGGACATGCCCTTCATGGGCAGCCCCCACCCTAATAAATTGTGTGCGCAAAGTAAATATCCCTGGTGTCTAGTGGGGCAAAAAGACTAAATTACACTCCAAATATTTCGGGGGAGCAAAAGCCCTTGCCTAAGGGGCCGCTCCCCCCTCCCTGGTGTCAAGTGGGTGGATCCCTACTTGGGGATCGCCCTCCTTTCCAATGATACCTCTCCTGTCTTTCTATGTGCCCGGGGGGCTGAGATAGCCCCCTGAGCACATACAAAGTGAAACTGAAATGAGCTTAAAGGCTCATTTCAGTTTCGGTTTCTGTGTAATGAAGACAGCGTGACGTGCGCGCTGATCTTCTTTGCACAGAAACCAGGGAGGGGGCCTCGGGAGCTGGGGAAGCTCTTCCCCAGCTCCCAAGGTCAAAGGCATGAAATAGAAATCCCTCTGCTGTCTGCAGCAGAGGGATTTCGTGCCCCTGGCCTCATGACGGAATGGTTCCATCATGAGCACAGGGGCACCGATGCTCATGACAGAACCATTCCGTCATGAGCATCGAAGGGGTTAATCACTCACTTATAGAGTCAGTCACGCACCTACTAAATCATCCATTCAGACACTTATACACCCACTCATTCTTCAATATGCCTTTCCCTATATATATTAAACATATTTAAACTTTACAGAAACACACAGTCACTGGATGATGTCATCAGTGATGTCATCAGGGATGTCATTTGAGATGTCATCAGTGATGTCATCAGTGATGTCACTGACCATGTCATGAGTGATGTAATATGTGACATCATCAGCAGTGCATTGAGGGGGCGCGAGTTATAGTTAGCTGAACTAACTATAACGGGGGACTTTCATGGGTTTTGTACGAGTGAGATGTCCACCTAACTGTAACTTTTCCTAAAAGCTATGGTTTTTTCAGTGAATATATATATATATATATATATATATATATATATATAAAGGCAGAGAACTCTGGGTAGTTCCCAAGTTTAGGTAGAAGGCAGCTCCTGTACAGAACACCCTACAACACCATCGACACTCTGAATCTGCTCACCTCAAATGTCTGTTTTTCTAGCAAAGTTTTTAAGCATAGGATTAGCACAGTGCCATCCACACCAAGCTAGAAAGGAGCAAAGTATTTTGCCATTTCTACAGGGGTCTTTAAGCATCCGATTAGCAAAGTGCCATCCATGCAATGTTTTACCATTTTATGGTTCGAACCTTCTATGATCACCATCATCTGCCAAAGCAGCCAAAGGAAATACCTGAAGCTATTGTGGGAATTGGTGGAAAACCCTTTGTGTCAGGTTATACTTGCTTGGAGACACCACGTCTAGGAATAGCTCTAAAATCAAGTTTGATCTCATTGAGACTCTGGCATTTGTTGTCAAGCTGGCAAATACTTAGCTGCATAAACATAATCCTCTAATGAACTGGAAACAGTAACTCATTACCTTTTCATTCCCTTGTGCTCAGCCTTGCTTCCCTAAGGAAAGCTCAAATAGTGTGCTCTTTTTGACATATTGTGTTACTCAACCAGAGACTAAACAGTTTACTGCATCAGAGGCACATTATGAATTTCAGGATGCATTGATTGACAATGGAGCAGACCAATTGTTTCATCACAAGTCTTTTGACTGTCCTATAAATCTTATGCCTTGGGCTATGGTTACCCATTGTATAATCATAATCTATTTATTCACAGTACAGGAGGATGCTATACTCACAGACTGATATGTGTCTGGGTTAGGCCCATGTAGCGAAGCTGCTCATTTCTTACGTTGTCCTGTTTCTCACAATAACATTACGGCTGTGACCTTGTGCACATATTCGCATGTGTAACAGTGTTGGATTCGTTTTTCTGAAACTACTTCTGTTTACACATCTGGCTTGGTATAACATTATCACGATCCCTCGAACACCAAATACAAGGCCTTCATGCACAAATGTGCAAATGTTGTTCTATATTCATCCACGGGGCTACAGGGCTATCTACATACATAGTATTGCTAATCTATATGTACATCTCAAAGATACATTTTATTATAAATAATCGCCACATCATAGGATTAGCAGAGGAGGCATTTCAGCCGATACCGAGGGTCCATACATGCTGAGATTTTCACCACGCAGCGGTCTGACATCTCCATGAGGGGTGTTCAGTTTGTGACCAAGACGGGGTCCTACATTCTCTACCGCCAAGTAATGGAGTTGGATCATCCCTAGGAGGGCTTCTTGGCTTCACACCTACACACACTCTAGGTACAAACAGGTAGGGTTAGCATAGTAGGAGTAGGTCTGCTTACTACCTTGTTTTAAATACCTGCATATATACACTGTTTTAGCACCATGGTAGAACTATATCTACTATTTACTGTTTTTGGTGCTTGTAATCCCTTTCATCTGCTTCTGTCTAGTGATTAATGCAGAACATGTATTTTAAACCAGAATAACGTTACCGCACAATAAATATATTGATAACGTCCCAGTGTGCATTCTCTGTATATTTCTCAGAGAACAAAAGAGCATGAGTGACTGAGCCAGAGGTTCTGATCTGTTACCACGATCCCTGAAGGGTCAGGGTTGTCATATTCAGTGGTTGCCAGGAATTATTCGCTCCCTGGTAGGGTTAGGGGGGCTTATAGTGGAACTGTGAGCTAGCTGGTCTCTAGGCCAACATATCCTGCGGGGGTGCTTGGAATCAGTCTAGGTACCTCACCCAAAGTTTATGTTGTCCAACAAACGCTCAGATCCTACGGATTAGTTAAAACTACACAACAAGATGTTCTGAAAGAAAATCCACAGAATGGATGTGCACCTCACTCTACATCACCAGCCCGTGTTCCTATATTTTTTATTTCAAATGAAAGAAGACAGTTTCATCCTTGAATCGAATATAGACAGCTAAATGCAATTCCTATTCACAACAGATATCCAGACCTCTTATCACTGTTTTACTGAATCAGAAAAAGCCGCTAAACTATTTTCAGAGTTAGATCGGAGAGGGTCTTATAATTTGGTCTGAATCTACTAGGGAGATCAATGGGAGATGGTGTTACCATGAGATATGTACATTTTCAATCCCTAGTGATGCACTTTGGATTAAGCAAAGCACCATCAGCCTTCCAGCATTATGTACACAATGTCTTCAGGAATATCTCAGATACATACATCATAATCTACCAAAGAGACAATTGAACTCTCATTACAAATGCAGGACTAAATTCCAATTCCTGTGCATACACTTATTTTCACAGAGATCAATAATACAAGGTGTTTGATAATTATTACAACCTTAAAGTTTTCCCTGAAAATTCCAGCAGGTCAAACATAACAAAATTTATCTCAAGGAATAGACCCTCAAAAAATGCAAAACAACCAAATTGGGTGTGTTAATTACTGATTCCGCATGTTATGATTTATTTGCAAACTTAAAACTCACAATTGAAGAGGCAAATACCTCACCCTATTCTGTCTAACTTGTCAAGAGGGCATTGATTTTTTTCAGCAACTCTAGAGGAATATTGGAAGGAAGTATTGGAATGATTGCAAAGGTTATTTGTAAAATTAGAGAAATGCATCTTTGATGCCTGAGAAGTGGTGTCCCTAGGATTTAATATTTTGGAATATGGTCTACTTATAGATTAAAATAAAGTGAAGGCTGTAAGAGACTCGTCTACATTAAGCTTAATAAAGAAAATACAAAGGTTCCTTGGATCCTCAATTTGTATGACCACTTTATTCAAGCCTTTTCACACATTTTAGGATCCATCTTTATCTTAACTCAGAAAGGCATTATATTTTCCTGGGGCATGGAGCAAGAAAGAGCTTTCCTAAGTTTAAAGAATGCCTCCACTAAGGGACCTATTTTGAAAAACCCAGACTGTACTCTTTCCTTCATAATGGAGACAGATGCATTCTACATTGTGATTGGAAAGATCTGGAATCTGGGGCAGTCCGTCTGATGCCTTATTGTTCCCAAACTCTGAAATCTGTATATACAACAGAGAGATGTTGGTCATCAAGAAAACTGAAGACATTGCAAAAATTACCTGGAAGGGGCTCCACATTGCATAACCATCTGGGCGGATCATAAGAATTTAGCATAGTCTCTCAAGTATATGAACCCTAGGCATGCCAGATGGCCCCTCTTCTTTTCTAAGTTCCATTATCAGACTACATATTGCCTAGTAAACAGGCATGGTCTTATCTCATCAAGAAAAGGAGTTTAAAACTTGCCAGCAGTCTGCAATCTAATCCCACACTCAAGGAAAATTCTCTGGATCATAGGAAGTCATTTTGCAACGATTCCCAGAGTTACTAGAAACTCAATCTTGAAGAGAAGCGATTGCAGGAGTCAGGATAAAGAAAACAATCCATTTGACTCTTGTGAAAGTATTTATCCCTGATATGAAAACACAGCAACAAATCAGGAAGTGGGGGCATGATTCCCCCCTATCTGTCCATTCCATGATTTCCAAGGCCAAAAACCTCACAACACACCAATTCTGGTGGCCGTGAATGAGGCAAGAAATTGATAAATATGTACAACACTGTGCTGTATGTGCTCGATTCAAGACACCTTGAAAGAAGCCAATAGGGTTATTACAACCAATATGCTTGCTGCAACAACCATATACACAATTCTCCATGGATTGTATCACAGACATGACCAATCAGATGGGTAATCAGTATTGTTGGTAGTGATAGACTATTGGATGAAGAGTGCATATTTTATTCCATGGTAGAGAATTCCTTCAGCCCCCACCTTGGCAGTAACTTTTTAAAAATAAATTGCGCATCTCCATGTATTGCTGGTATTCATTATCACCATCAGGAGATCCAAGTTAATAGTCAAGGATTGGAGAACCTTGTTAGTAATGCACTATTCATCCACCCATGGACAGACAGAAAAGCTCAGCCAGATGTCTGAATAATACTTGAGCTGTTTTCCATGCATCAGTCAGCTCAGCGGACTCAAAGGATCCCTAAAGCAAAGTTCTATAAAATATTCCTCCTTAGGATAGTACCCATTTGGCCCTTAGTATTTACATCTTCTACTGTCCTTTCTTTGCAGACTATTCTTCAGCATAATAGTACATGTGAGAAATTGGGTTGTTGGTTGACTGGTGTGTGAGCCCTATACAAGCAACAGCCACAATCCCTGGCAGGGTGAACCACAAAAAAGTAAATAAATTAACCTGTGTTTAACCATGGGCAGCTTGGCGCAAAAATAGCAGGCAGGCTTAACTTAGTGGCAATGATTAAAGTATTAATTCAGCACACAAACAGTTATAAAGTGACACAAGAAACACCCCACACCAATTTTGAACAATAGAGTAACTTTTAATACATTATTTGACACCAATGCAACAAACATCCAATCAGTGGAACTGGAGTTATGATTTTTTAAAGATTTTATTGGAAACAGCACCAAAAGCACAAACCGACCACGAAGGAGAGCAGATCACCCACAGTCACTAAATTAGTCTCGCTCAAAGTTTTACCATCTCAAATCAACTCCAAGAGTCCTGTTTGCAATGGAGGGGGCCGCAAGGAGTGGGGAGAGTGTCATTAGAGGCTGCCAGAGTAGCAAAAATATCTTGCAGTCATCACAGACAGGAGTTGCTGGAGCTTCACATTTGTGGGCCCCATTAGCGGTTTGATGCTGAAGTGCAAAGAAGCGGCTGCCTGAGCTTTGCATTGAATGGCAGAACAGGTGGCGAGGTCTTGGCACGGACGGGTCCTTTCACAGTTACGACGAGCCTAAGGCTTCAATACAGCTCTCTGAGGCCACATCAAGGGTCCAGAACCTGAGGGCACCACTTGGGAGTCAGAAACTCACATAAGCTGGGTCCAGGTGCTGATGCAGGGTTGGGTGGGAGCCTTTTATGTCCCTGAAGCTCAGATCAGGAGGCCAGCTTTGGTAGCCCTGAGTTCAAGATGAAGTTGAAAGTCTCCCAGGCAAGAAAACAGTAGGGCAGCAGAGAGGCAGTCTATTCAGGAGCACAGCAGTCCTTCTTCCTGACAGAGTTCACAGGTCCAGAAGTGTGCTGAAGTGTTGGTGTCTGAGGTCCCCTTTTTATACCCAGGTGCCCTAATTCTGGAAGGTGAGAGCAGCTTCTATATGGTGGCTTTGAAATGCATGAAATGTATCTGCTGTCCTGGCTCCAAGATGGCTGCATTGACAATGTTGAGGTGATAGCTCCTTTGTGTGAGGGCAGAGCACATTCTATTCAATTGCTAGTGGAGTTTTGCTCAGCTCCATCTTCTCATCCTGCCAGAAGATGGCCCATTAAGGCACACATAATCCCTCTACTGTGTGACTGTCTGGGAGGAATTCAAAAAGTGTAACTGTCAGTTACACCCAGTCATTTGAACCAAGACAGGCAACAGGCACAAAAGGGCTAAGGACGGAAAAACACCAACTTTCTAATAGTGGCATTTTCAAAATTTTAATCAAAAACCTGACTTTACTATTAAATGGGTTTTTTCAGTACAATTCCAAAATCACCAAACATGACACAACTACCTGCTCCCAGTTGGAAATTGCAGCTTATTAAATGTAATACGGAATCTCCAATGTTTGCACCATTTTAACGATACCAAGGGCACCCATTATTAAAGGGATACTGAGTTGTCTCTTAAGTATTTCCATTTTAATAAGACCCAGTCGGATAAATATCAAAAGTTTTACCTAGAATATGGGTGAGCCCATTCTGGTTTATGGGGACCAGGATGTAACCCGATGATGAAGCATGCCACTAAGAGATTGGGTGAGCATGTAGAAAAAAGCCAATGAGGGTTTCTCTTTGGGTTTATTCTGGCGGTGATCGACACAATTGTGTTGTAGGATACCCCTATGTACTATACAATGCAGAATATGGACACACTTATAAAGAGCAAATATTTCCATGGCCAATCATATCTGTTATGCTACACCATAGCCAGTAGCATTTGTGGGTTGAAGCTACTAATTCTCTCTAACAACAGTATAGTCTAGGTCTTTCAATCCAACAACTGCAGAAGGGAGCCTTTCTCTTTATCACTCTCTCCTAGCGCTTTTCCTCATTAAGTTCAGCTCCTCTTCATTATCCTTGATTTTTCTCCAAAGGGTGAGAGGACACATAGGGGGAGAAAGAATTGGCCTCAACATCCTTAATCTCGTATGGATTTTGGTCATGATATATTGGTCATGATATACACCTTGAATTATCCTATCTCCAAAAGGGTTAAATGAGCAGAATAAAGAGAGATGGGGTGGTAGTCAAAAGCTGGGGCCAGGGTTCCACCATATATCTTTTGTATATAAGACTAGGTACTTTATCATTCTGATGTAATACAGATATCTTGAAGATGGGTTTTATAGGTTTTTAATTACTTTAAGACCTTGGCAGCAGATGTAATAAGCATTTTATCGATGGGAAATTCTCCAGTTTTTAGCAGTTAAATGCTTGAATCCCTTTTTCGGAGTCTGAAAAGTTTTTCCGACTCCTAAAATGGTATTGCGAATGGATACAGATTCAAAATCTGGATGAGCCATGTTGTAAGCATCAGCGTCACTTCTGAATTCCAAATCAGTATCTAATGTATCAACTGAAATCTGGTCACAAAACATTGAAAATTCACCGACACATCAAATGAGGTGGTAGTGCATTTCCAAAAAGGAAGAGGTCCCCTAGTGACCACTTCCTCCTTGTGAATGTAAAAAAGAAAAGTCTATTGAAGAGTAGGCATTTGTCCATGGGACCACAGCCAACTCTTACACGGACAAAGTAAACATAAGCTTTTCTTTTTAAACACAGTCCATTTTCCTTTAAGGAAAACAGGCTGCATTTAAAAACAGTGTTTACTTTATTGAAAGGCAATAACAGACATGGTGGTCTGATGGCCCCAGCAGGCCACCACACATGTAATGGGTTCCAATCGTGATGAGTTGCAATTTGTTATCTACCTCTTTAATATTCACATGGACGCTCAGATTATGACTCCGTATCAGATAGGAACTGTCCTATTTGCACAATGTGCAACCAGTATTTTGTGACCAGATAGTCACAGACCTGGCCCTAGGTTATTTCTATTGCATAATCCATGTTATGTGTTTGTGGACATCAGTTTTAACAACACCTTTAGATTTCATGTTATAATCTAAAGGTGATATGATCATTGTATTTAATAAGGTATGATGTGTAATAAGATTTCTCTTTACATGTTATAGATTACTTTTAGATTACTTTGAGCTTCAAAAATGTGATGCTAACTTCACTTAGCCATTTATTACCAGCAGCATGCTTAAGAAGAACCAATACCATAACTTGACAATACAGCAAAGTTTATAAAATAGTGTCCAAAGTAGCTCGACGTTTAAGAAAACCAGGAGACTGCAGCAGAAAAACAATCAATCAAGTAATTTTAAGATATTTCCGAAGTGACAAAATCTAACTGCTGCTGAAATTACTTTTTATCACACTTTTTATAAAGTCCTGTTGGTGGTATGTTGAGTCACTGTAGGTACTCCTTTAAAGCAAAAAGAGTTGTTTTTCGTGTTTGCATTCTCAGATACATTTCACTGTTGTTTATTACTTATTACTAGGTTGTGCAGAACTTCTGAAATGTCAGCTTGTCCCTACAGAAATTGATTTTCAATTGTCAGAAAGCTTTGCTGTTTTTTTTCTTTTACTGCGGTTTCTGTTTCAATGAACAATAAAACACCAATTTCATAATTTTCTGTTACGTGGGCTCTTGGAATCAACATCCTACTGTAAAGAAGCAGGCATTATGAAGTTATTCCCTATGTGTAAATTTGGTCATTCTGTTTCCCATTATTACCAAGCGTTGAAAAGCCAATAGATCTGGTGTTGGCGGCGAGCTTTTGGCTTTGTCAGTGCCTATTTTATTTGCCATGTTTTTTGTAACAAATTATAGTTGTAGCATATAGCAGCCGGACCCTTAAAACTATAAAAAAGAATATTGGCTAAAAGAAAAATATGTTTTCTCTCAAAAAGCACACATTGCTATAGTGGTCCCTGGCACTGAAGGGAACTACATTGTAAAAAACAGAATGCTGTCACTCACAATGATGTTTGACCATTTCTGAAGTCAGCTCAACCTTTGCCCCATGCTATATGATGTAGAGGAAAGAAAAAAATGTGAATACACCAATGAATATAGATAAACATAGAAAATTCGTTATTAGTTGTGAAGGATCTGATCTCTAAGGGTATTGAAGAAAAGCAGTCCAAGGCCTACTCAAGAAAGTAATGTGGGCTAGTGATTACCATTCACTGGCACTCAACAACACTCAATAAATTGTCCAGTCAGTGTATTTTCTCTTAAAACTGAAAAGTACTTTTATTACACACACTACTAAATACTGCCATTGTATTACAAATATATACATCAGACAGATGAGAAAGCATTTGGTGACGCCCTCCTATCACATTTCACTTATAGAGGATTCTGCACTCTATTATCACAAAATCACCAACCTATTCTAGATGTAACATCACGCTATAGGGGTGTCATCATTTATAAGGCAGGCCTACTGGCTTTGTCAAGGGGTCATATCAATATATACATCAGACCTGTGGTTTTATCAGCGTGTAACCACATTAATAGCAATTACTGCATGATTTATTTATTTAGAAAGTTTTGTATAGCGCGAACGTGACCCTAGAGGGTATCAGAGCACTTTACATGAAGAGAATACAATGAGCAATTGGTCTGATCAACATGCATGCATAAGTGTGAGAGCCGAACATATAACATAAAATACAATTAGGATAAACAGTGGTTGGTCTGGAATAGAGCCAGTACTAGGAAGGACAGTGTACATAAGAGTTTGGTATATATACCTTTTCAGTGTCATTGATGTATTGACTTAGGGTAAAACCTTAGTCAGTAGATAAGATTTGGTTTCTCTTTTGAAGGCGGAGGTAGAGGGAATTAGGCGAAGGTCTGGTGGTAAAGAGTTCCATATCTTGGGTGCGATAGCTGAGAATGCTCTAGCCCCAGTTTTCTTTTTGTGAGTTCGTTGGGGTTTCAGAAGCAAGGTGAATGCACTTTGTGAGTATCTGCTGCTCCCTGATTTTTCTAGCTTTTAGGTGGTAACTGGGAGTGTTGAAGTGTAACGCTTTGTGCGTCTTGCAAGCAATATTCAGTTGGATTCTTGCTTCGTATGGTAGCCAGTTTAAGGTTTTGAGGGCTGGTGAGATGTGCTCATTTCTTTTGGTTGCGAGGACAAGTCTTGCTGCTGCATTGAGGGAGGCTCTTAATGGGTTTACTTTGTATCTAGGTAGGCCACATAATGTGGCACTCCCATAATCCAGTCTGGGTAGTACTAGGGTGGCTGCACTAAGGTGATCCTGCATATCTAGGTATTTGTCTAATGTAATACCTCAGTATTCGCTGACCATAAGGAGTGTGGGCAGGACTGCAGAAGATCAATGTGACCCACCCATTCCAGACAGGGGGGCGGGTAACATGCTTGACTGCATACCACAGGTCCTTAGAGATGAGGTCCCCGGGCAGTTTTCAGTTTATAGAGACCAGCAGATGGATCGGGAAGGGAAGGTGGGCCTACATACATCCCTCACCCCAGGGATGAATTCAGTAAAAAGATGCACCATGTTCCTTACTTCTGTTTAAAATGAGAAAATCCTCAACACAGGAAAACTCTGGGCCATTATTATTTATACTGGGCTTATTTTGCTCCTGGTGACCAGGCCTAGCCACCCGGGGCATTTTTATCAGCTTCCTTGCCTCAAAAGGGGTATATTCTGTGGGGAGCTGGATTTACTTGTTCGCTGTGCCAGCCCTCGTCTCTGCCTGACTTCTGGTGCCCCTCTGCTGCTGGTGGGGGCATCTTGCACATCCCCTGCTCTACCAAACACTAGCGCACCCTCCTGCCCGTACTCCCCAGGGCCTAAGGCAACTTTAACTTGCTTCCCCAACATGCACCATTTTCTCATCGATAATATAATTGCAAATGTTGCAGTGATATTATCAATGGTGGCAAAGAAGATGTCATGAGTGTTGCAATATGTTGGGTAATTAGCAGTGCATGCCAAGGGTGTGAGTTATAGTTACCTTTGGGCATGAGTTATAGTTATCACAGCTAACTATAACTGATGAATTCCATGGGTTTTGTACATTTAAAATGTTACATTGTCTCTGAAATTCTCACCTAACTATAATGTTACTTTAAACTTTGTTTTTTTCAGTGGAGTTCGAGCTTTTTTGAAATGTAAAGTAATATTTTGCTACCATACGTAAAGCCCCCCTCTCGCCGCGCATGGCCTTTGTCCGTGCTTGGTGGGGGCTGGCCACAGGGCCTGGATTATGGCCAGGCCCTGCTTCAATCCCCCACAGTCAGTTAACCCCACTCTTACTGGTTGACCTTCGGCTAGGCCCTGTGGCCAACCCACCGAAGGCAGCCAACCCGCCCGTCGCAGACTGCCAACCCCACACTGAGCGGAGCCTTTGGTGTGTGCAGACTAGGGTTGGCCTTCGGGCCCCAGGAACGCAGTCCCCCAATCCAAAACACATATAGTGAGAAGAGGGGGCATGTAGCCCCCCTCCCTGAGCCTCAATTGGCCCAGAGGTCACCATCCCCCAGGACCAATTTCCAATAAGGGGGAGGCACTTGGTCCTACGCCGGAGCCTTAATAGGCTCCAGGGACACCCTTCCCCACAGGCACATTCCATTAAAAAGGCGAGTTGGGTCTTTTGGCACTCTTCCCTGAGCCTAGTGTGGCCCGGGGGACCCCATCCCCAGGGGTCTGTCAAATTTATAGGTGAATGCCCTAGAACCCTTCCAGGGCACCCACCAACCAACACATACTAAGGAGAGGGGTCGCACCTCAACCCTCCCAAGCCTCATTAGACCCCAGGGTCCCCATCCCCTTGCCCAAATACAATTAAAAAGGGGAGGAGGAATGGGGGCCCTCCTCCCTGACCCTTATGAGGACCCAATCCCCTGGGGCCGTATGTTATTTAAAAGGGGAGAGGCGCCCTTCCCAAGCCATCTCAGACACTGGGACCCCATCACCCAGGGCCAGTGGTGGGTGCCCCAGGCTCTACCCAGGGCACTCATTTAACTGCACATTGGGGGCCGCACGGGGTGGGGAGTGCAAGTTATTGTTATTGTAGTGAATGCATTATAATTACTTGGGATAACTATAACTGGTGAATTTCAGTGGTTTTGTTAGTGAAATGGTATATTTAACTGACATTTTCACCTAGCTATAATGCCTGTTTGACCTTTGATTTTTCTGTGAATTTCAAACGTTTTTTTGAATGCCTATCTATAACTGTCACTTTAATTTTTGTTTTTTTCATTGAATTTCTAGTTTTTGTTTATATGTAAATCTTTGTCAAGATATATATGTCTGGCCTGATAGTTTTTTCAAGAGGTCATTACAATATCTGCCAAGAAACATTTAAATGAAACATTTATAATGAAAACAACTTAAAAAAATTGTCAGAGACTTTATTTTACATTCTTCAAGCCACATAACATAGATATAATATCCACCACAAGGAATCCCCGCATTCTCACGTTGAAGACCAAAAGCTCCAGCTCTTGGGATGCTTGCAATAACAGCAATTTTTCCTGGGGTTATGTTCTATAGCCCCTAGGAAACATAGGTTTATTTAATTTTAAGTATTTCTGGGGGGGGGGATGCTATACTCCCTACAGCCCTCACCAACACTTAAAAAACTATGCTAGTGGTGCCCCTGCCCAGATTGGGGTAGCACCATGAATCCAAAGTTATTTAAATAAGCCCATAAAGGTCATTATGAAGTGCTTTTCCCTGGAACACTGAATAATAAATGAGCACCTCCAGATGTTCATTTATTCTTGTTTCTTTTTTTGTGTTTTATTATTATTTTTCTGGGTGTCTCCATCCCACACGGGATCCTGTCAGCTTTTTCTTTTGCTGTGGGTACTGTCAGGAGCAGGCTACTTTTTATTTTTGTGAGTGCCCTGGTGCCCACTCGGGGCTTCCTCTTCTTTAAAATAACTTGGGGCTACAAGGGGAGCCCAGTGTCCTTGTAGCTCCTGCCAGCTCACCGGCTAGCACCATTGTGGATTTTGGTGGGAGCTGGCCACTTTTTGTGCAGTGGGTGCCCCAGAGCCCACCTAGAGCCCTCAAATCTTTAAAATATGTTGGGGGCCACAGGAGGAGCCCGGCGCCCCCACTCCTCTGCTGGCTCCCCGGCCAGAACCGGCCAGAACCGATCCTGGGTGGTGGTGGAAGAGGGCAGATATTCACTCTGCTCTTGGAGAAGCAGAATACATTGTTTCCTGGCCGCCCTCATGGACAGAAAAAAAATCAAATGATTGCTCCCATCTGACAAGAGTATCACTGCTCCTGCCAAATGCTGGAGCCATACATTAAGCCCTGCCTGATGGGGTCTCTAAGGCCAAAATTACCTCGGGGGGCCCACGCTGCGCTCCTCATTCTAAAATAAAGTAGCAGGCTACAGGGGATGATGTCCCCTGTGCTGAAATCAGCTCAGGGACTGGACTACATGCTTCTCACTTAAGTTGAAAAATCAGCACAGGGAATTGGGTCCCATGGCTTCATTGAGGTTTGGGGGGGCATAAGCTCACTCCTAAAAAAACGATATCTTGCTGATCCCCAGGCCCTGGCCCACTCTAAGGACTTATATTTCTAAATGCCCAAGATCCCACCCTTTTTAAAAGATTTTTTACGGCAGATCCGTGGATCTTCTTCTGCAAATTTGCACTAAAACAATTAAGTATTTGGCCCCAAGGGGGTCCCTCTGGTATACTCTCACCAACCCTGGGGGGGAAGGTAGAGACTGAACTTAATAAGGCTCAGGGAAGATGTGCCCCCTCCCCTTGGGGAATGGGGTTCCCAGGGGCTAATAAGGATTGAGGAAGGGGGGTCACGTGGCCCCTCCCCTTTCATAAAAAAAGTCCTTGGGGATGAAGTCCTCAAGGTCTAATAAGGTTACATGGCCCCCATCCCTTTTCTGTCCTATTTCGGCCCCAGTGGTGTTCTCCCCTGGAGCCTGTCATGGCTTGAGGAGGGGGGCCCGCGTTCCCCCCTTCCCATGTACAATGCTTTTGGCACCAGGGGTGGGCTCGGGGAGGCCACTAATGGCTCAGGGAGGGGTGTAGAATGTACCCCTCCCCATATACAATGCTTTCAGCCCCGGGGTGGGCTACTCAGACCTGTAAAGGCTAGGAGAGTGGGGTCGCACAACCCCCTCACATTATTAAAACAAAGCAGCCCCGGTGGCCATTTTTGTTTTTACCTTTGTTACGATCCTGTGGGAGTTCCAGGGAATCACTGCAATTTTTGCTACATTGTTTTTGGCATTAGGAGTTGTCCCTCTGGGTACCCCCATGGGGCCTATGGTGTCAAGGTATCCTTACCCAGCCCCTTATATTTTCTTTTAAAAAGATTCAGGATTTTTCTCATGTTGCTGGCAGCCAATCAGAGCTTTCACTGGCTCAAGGGAAAAAAACTTCCTGGGCCAATCAGAATGCTCTATTTTTCAATTGGCACTCCTGCGAGAGTCTCTTGAGCCTCTTGCGGACCCACCATCCAGATATACAATTATATTTGAACAATAATTTCTCCAAAATTGCTGAATGGATTTACACCAAACCTCAAAAAGCACCATCTGTGAACCAAGTTCTAGATTCCCACCAAATTTTGTATAATTCCATTCAGCAGTGTTTTCTGTAGCCTTGCCTAAAGAAGTCTATGGAAAATGCATGGGGATTTTATGCCTTTTTTGTCCTCATTTACCCCAGCCTCCAACTCAATCCCCTGATTCCAATATCGCACCATTCTATCGGGGAGAGAAATCCAATAGTTGCAAGGCTTCAAACCATAGCCGTGGATGGTGTAATCACTGGACAGTGTGTGAGCACGTCTCATCATTAACATAGATCTTCACTGGCCCAATCTCAGCACCTAAACAAATGGGGCTCAATACTTCTTCCTTTTAGAAAGACCCCCAACGGGATCCATTTCAGATACTTAGGGTATAGAATTAAGCCAATCTGTACATAGGGGGGAAACATCAGGGACCCATTTCCAACAGATTTCCTTTCTGGACAGTACCATATATAGAGCAGCTTGGACTCACACCTACTGAGTCTTACCGACTCCTCTGTTGTCCTGAAGATTTTCAATCTAAGACTTACCTTTAAATTAATCCCCAATATGCTTGTGACGGTCTTATCCACATTCTCCCAAAGTTGTTGGATTTCGGCCTCTCTATAAACAATGGATGCCAGTTGCCTTCTCCAGCCTACATTTCATGCATTTAGCTGGACCCCCCTTTCCCATCTTCGCGATCCTATATGGCATCCAGTAGGCTCTGTGAAGACAAAAAAGATGATTACTTTAAAAAAAGCAGGCTTGACAATACTATATAGTGTGTGCATCGATACTTGCCATAGATCTTGGAGCTGTGTCTTGGGCAAGTATCTTCCCCAGAGCTCTTCCAAGAGGGTGAAGTCCCATTCAGATTTTCCAACAGCTCCCAGTGCCACATTGGTACTTCCTTTTTCCCAGGCAGTTTTTCCTCCAAATGGTTGATGGTTCCAATATCAAGACCCAAGATCTGGGACCAGATTTGTAGCTGTAAGTATTTAGACCTTGAAAGGACGTCATCCATAATAGCTGGAAGCTCATGTCAGGGGAAGAGCTTTCCACTAGAGGTAAATTGACCCCATGTTTCAATACAAGCTGTTTTAATTGGTAGAGCCAGTTTGTCATTAAGATACTCTGGGGTGTCGGGGACTTCCTGATATGGGCAAGGTTGCTGTAGTATTCCAGTTTTATGGTACTTCGGGAACACAACCTAGCCATGGCCTGTAGTAATTTCAACCTCACTGTTCTGAAGTACTTAGTGTCCCCAAATTTAAAGAAAAAGTGATTACTAGAGCTGCAGAGGTATTTTAACATGGCCTTAAACAACAAGCCTAACTCAGAACAATCAGGGGAATTAAACAGCATTCCAACATTCTTCAGTTGAAAAGTCTTGACATAGATCTTCATATCAGGGAACAGGAGACCCCCCCCTTGTTCTTCCTTCTACGAAGCTTCTTCCAGGATATCCTTGCACTCCTATATCCCCAAATAAAAGAGTTGATGGCCTGTTGTATTTTATCTAACCACTCCTTCCTGAAGTGCAAGGGAATTGTTCTAAAAAGAAAGGTAAATTAAGGAAGAATGACCTTCTTCACTAAATTGATTCTGCCGAAGACCGACAACGGAAGGTGGACCCAACCCTTCATTCATTTATTCGCTTCTAATAACACCTTGGCAAGATTCACTTCAGGAATCATGTCAATATCTTGTGTAATATTTAAACCCAAATATTTCTTCTTACTTTTGACTAGGTCATTATCACAACTTTGATTCCACACCATAGTCTCAAATTTCCCTGCATTAACTGAATAGCCGGAGACCTTTCTAAACTCGGATGTCAACTGGCCGATAGCTAGAAAAGAGGTCTGTAAATTCGAAGTCTATACCATAAGGTCATCCACATATAGGGCATTTTTGTCCCAGTAATAGCAAGTGAAGGGGATTATGAAAGTGTCCTTCCTGATCCTACAAGCAAGAGGCTCAATATAATGATTGAAGAGCAAGGGGGAGAGTGGACACCCCTGTCTTGTGCCTCGAGAAATCCTGAAAGCTGAGGTTAAGCTGTCATTCACCAAGACACTTGCTGAGGGTCTCTGTATATGGAACACACTGCTCTACAAAAGTTTGCTCCCAAATTGTAGTGTTCTATAATAGTGGTCAGGTAGGACCAATTTACCCTATCAAAGGCTATTGTGGCATCAAGGGTTAAGACAGCTAGAGGGATATTCAAGGTTGGAGCCAAATCTATGGAACCAATAAGGCCATAAGTTAATTTGTGTAGGTATCTACCCTTTACAAACCCCTTCTGGTCTAAATGCAACAACCTGCTGGCCACTCCACTCAACCTCTCTGCTAAAACGTTTGCAAATATTTTGTAATCACTATTTAGGAGAGAGATGGGTCTGTAGGATTCACATATGGCAGGGGCTTTCCCAGGTTTCAGGATTAACATACCTATTGCCTCATTCCAGTATTGTGGAAGCAGGGACCCTTGCTCAAAAATCTTCCCAAACAGCATGATCACAAAGAAGAGATTCCAATGCCCTAAGGGGTGTAAAGCTCTACTGGAAGACCATCTGGGCCCGCTGCTTTACCCCCTTTACTAGCACTAATGGCCCCTTTAAACGCCAGCTGAGTAAGACAATCCTTCAAAGCACACTGACACTTTACTGACAGCAAGAGTAGGTCCTGCGAACCTAACCATCTCCTCCATTACCATCTAATTCTCAGCATACAAGTATTCAAAGAAACCCTTAGACATTTTCTACATCAGCGCTACTAGTCAAGATAGACCCAGACACATCACTCCTAATACCCTTAATAGCATTCCTGGCTTGATCTGATTTAATCTTCCAGGCCAGGAGCTTGCCCGTGTTATCTCCATATTCAAAATGGGCTAGCCTACCTGCTTCCCATCTCTTCTTTACTTTGGCCTTCAGTAATGCCAATTGCTCTCTGAGCTCCCAGATCCTGCTTTCTATGGGAGGGGTCTTATATGTACTGGCATTTATTGCCAAAAACCCTCCAGCTTTTGTCATGTTTTTCCTCTAACTTTGTGACGCCATTTTTGTAATCCATCCTCCTAAAGCTTGAGAAACTTGTACTCTTCCCACTAAGAAAAGCCTTAAGTGCATCCCATACCGCAGACCCCACATGCTGATCAAAGACGCCACCACATCTGCATTCAAGGTGACATACTCAGATGGATTACTTCCTTCCTCACCGGAAGAACCCAGAGGGTTCACCTCCCACCTTTCACCTCTGAACCCAAGAAGATCAGCTGCGGTGTCCCCCAGGGCTCATCCCTCGGTCCCATGCTTTTCAATGCATATATGACCCTGCTGGCCACTATTGTCAGATCCCACGGTCTCAACATAATTTCCTACACAGGCTATACCCAACTCATCCTCTCACTCACAGACGACCCCACCACCACCAGAACCAACCTCCAAAGATGCATGACAAACGTCACTGACTGGATGAAGAACAACTTCCTGTATCTGAACACATACAAGAAGGAAGTACTGATCTATGGCAATAGCAGCAACACATGGAAATACTCCTGGTGGCCATCAGACCTAAGACCTGCACATACTCCCTCCAACCAAGTGAGAAACCTCGTAATCATCATTGACAACAAGCTCACCATGAAATCACAGATCAGTGCTGTCTCCTTCACCTGCTACTTAAGATCTTCAAGTGGTTACACCTATACATGATACGCGCCGTGACACAAGCCCTCATCACTAGCCGACTGGACTATGGCAATTTCTTCTACGTAGGAATTAGCGCACACCTCCTAAAGAGACTTAGGACCATACAGAACGCCACAGTCAGATTCATCCTCAGCGTTCGCTGACAAACCCATACCACACCCCACCTAAGGCAACTCCACTGACTCGCCATACAGAAGAGATGCCAATTTAAGCAGCTGACCCACTCACACAAGGCTCTGCACAACCAAGGACCTGCCTACATTAACCACCTCCTGAACTTCTATCAACCATCAAGAAGACTGTGCTCCGCCTCCCGTTCACTTGCCCATACACCCCGCATCTACCGAAGCAGAAGTGGAGGACACTCCTTCTCCCACATTGCTGCAAAGACCTGGACCAGTCTCCCTAGGCACCTCCGGACCATCACCTCACTTTCAGAATTCTGAATGACCCTCAAGACATGACTGTTCGAATAAGCCTCCCAGACCTGCAAGTGCCTGGATACCCTATTGGGTGATTAGCCATGCTTTATAAATCCTGATTGATTGATTGACAGACACAGAGGTAGTGCCAACATTCAGGGTAAGTAATTCATCTGTCTGTACTCGAAGACTGCTAACCATATCCATGTCTAATAGTATGGTACGATCTAGGGTCCACATTCATATCTCAGCCCAATTGGAAGAGAGCACATGGCGGCCAACAAGGGAGCCGTTCGCTAGAGCACTTGTTAGTGTGGGATGTCCTGACCAACAAGTTTATGTTTTTTAAAAGCCAGTAACTTAGGATCTGCTTAGGAGCCGCTCCAGATAACATTTCTTACTGGTTTCACTGGGTTGCTTGATTCACGCTCATCAGCTCCATGTGGGATGGTGGAGGCAGGGGGAGCCTCACAGCCTCCGGCTCGCTGGAGCACGCTGGACGTGAGCCACTCTGGAAGTCCCACAGGGCTGCTACTAGGGTCTACCTCCGGGGTAAAGGAGGCATTGGCAGCACATATCGGCACATTGTCTCATCTGCATCAGCGTCAGCTGTGGTGGAGGAGGGAAGTGGCATGTAACTGAAACCAGTCTCAAACTTGGAATTCCTGATGGTGCCTTGGGCAGGAGGAGTGAGTCACCACAGCCTGCGGTAAGGTCTTGTTCGGCTGAAGCATTATAAAGCTTAACCAAGCATGGGAAAAGGTTTGATCTTTTGGCTGCCAGGACTCAGTTTCTTGAGGATACAGTCTCAGAACTGAAGGACATTGTGGAAAAAAACAGGCTACTGATACAAGCTTTGAGGCGTAGTGAACAGGAATGCCTGGAAAAGCTTGAGTTTCTGGAGAACAAACCCAGAAGAAACTATTTTAGAATCCTGAATGTCCGTGAAGGAGTGGAGGGGGAGGATTTAAAAGCCTTTGTGGTTGGTCTACTAAAGCTCGGAACTCAATGAGGACAGTGAGGATATTCACTGGATATTCAAAGAATTCATAGAGACTCATTCAGGAGGAATCCAAACAGGAGCAAACCTAGAAGGAGTTTGCTGAATTTTCAGACATACTCTTGAATAAGTGCCCCTTCCTCTCTCCCACCCACCGCTCGACCAGCATACTGGCAGCTCCTGCCACCAGTGCTAAATGGTTTGAGAAATCTGATACTAAAGGAGACTGAATTCCCTCATCTGAACTGAAAAGAACGTTATTGGAAATGCTCATTTAGGAACTAAGTAATTTAATATAAACAAGAAAAACAGGAGCAAGCCCGTTACCATGGTTGAGACCGGGTAAATGTGGTAACAAAAACAATGTCTCAACAGGGAAAATATGTCAGGGGACCAATAAATACATGATTTAATCAAACGACCAAGGAGGGACAAGGGAGACCAAAGGAATGAAAAAGTAACGAGATTTATAATTAAATGCACAATTGGTATATACAATTTAAAGTAACCATAACAATCACATGTGCACTGACAGTGAAGTGAACAAGTGAACGACACAGTGACATAAGTGTTAAAATGACAACATGGTGCGGCAAAGTAATTCGAATAAATTCAGGGTCAAGGAAGAGTATATACAATGAACAGTTTGCAAAATATCTTTAAGTCACAGATGGCCCTTTAACTAGCCGCAAATACTGCTGTCAAGTCGATGACATTTCAACCTCCTTGCGTTGAGGTCAT
Organism: Triturus cristatus; assembly: GCF_964204655.1. NCBI lineage: Eukaryota > Metazoa > Chordata > Amphibia > Caudata > Salamandridae > Triturus > Triturus cristatus. The sequence goes on along the minus strand of NC_140589.1, from coordinate 810,091,940 downwards.
CATCAGGACTATGGTTATCAAAGTATTTAAAAATACCTATGTGTAAAAGAAGAAGAAAGAAAGAAGGAATTGTGAAGCCCAGAAAAGCCAACGATGTAGAGGACAAGGATGAAATAAAGCAAAAAAGGCAAAAAGAAAAAAGAACTAATCATACCTGTGTACGGGGTATTTAATTCACAGCGTCATAGCTGAATACAGGAGGATTAAGTTCCTATATGATTAACAAGGAAAAAGAAAGGTAAAGAAGGGGACCAGGGCAAGTAGGTGTATAATTATAGAAACCATTAGCAAGCGTCCCTTACCAATTAGGACATTTGAGAAAAGGAGTATGGCAACATCAATGAAGGTCCGTCAATCTAGGGGGGCACGTGTCTTTAGGTGTCTGAAAAAATAAATAATTAAATAAAATAATGGGGAACTAGTAAAGGTAGCGAACTACTAGAGAGTAATGTAACTAGGCCATCAGGGCAAGAGCGCTTGCCTATAATAAACAAAAGAGGAACGGAGGCACACGAAACAATCTGCCTTGAAGGGTTTAGATACTGTACTGTAATCGGCAATCTGTCAAAACATAACCGGATTACGGGGATTACAAAAACGTGCTATGATAGATTACAAAAACGTGCTATGGTAGACGGTGATGCAGTAAAGCCATAAAGGCAAGCACGCTTACCAGGGACAAACTGTAGGTCTGGGAGTCAAGGTATTCGGAGCATCCAGCAGTAGAATTCAAGGGCGCTGTGTAAATCAGCGATCTGAGAAAAGCGAGGGAACGGGAGTGTGAGAGGCGTGCAAATACTACACAATTCATAATTAGGGCAAAAATACCGTATCAAAAGGGGAGAGGAGACTTACTCGAAGTGGCTTGCCAAATTGCCAGAAAACGGGATCAGTCCGAAGGGAGTCACTTAGTCAGAACGAACAAAGCGTCTGGCGTGTGTGAAGCGCGGAACCCGGAAATAGACTATCCGGGTCATGTGACCACACAAGCAACACAAGGGAAGGACTACGGAAATTAGAGTAGGAACAATGGACCAGGAACGGGGACAGCGAGGAAAGAGAAGGGGACAGCGGGGGTAGGGGAGAGGAAGGACACCCGATAAGTGAGGAATTGTGAAAACCATGATAATATACATTTGTAATGATAAATTCATAAGTAAATGCATGTACTCCAAGACAGGCGTAGTGAACAGGAATGCCTGGAAAAGCTTGAGTTTCTGGAGAACAAACCCAGAAGAAACTATTTTAGAATCCTGAATGTCCGTGAAGGAGTGGAGGGGGGAGGATTTAAAAGCCTTTGTGGTTGGTCTACTAAAGCTCGGAACTCAATGAAGACAGTGAGGATATTCACTGGATATTCAAAGAATTCATAGAGACTCATTCAGGAGGAATCCAAACAGGAGCAAACCTAGAAGGAGTTTGCTGAATTTTCAGACATACTCTTGAATAAGTGCGCCTTCCTCTCTCCCACCCACCGCTCGACCAGCATACTGGCAGATCCTGCCACCAGTGCTAAATGGTTTGAGAAATCTGATACTAAAGGAGATTGAATTCCCTCATCTGAACTGAGAAGAACGTTATTGGAAATGCTCATTTAGGAACTAAGGGCATATTAGCAAGACCAGCGATATAATTATCGACGTTTTAGCGGCAGGAAAAAGCTGATAAAACGGCGACAATGGGCTTGCTAATATGCGTTATAGAATTCCAATAGAAGCCCAGGTTAGATGTGCAGGACATCTAACCTGGGCTTCTATTGGAATTCAATAACGCATATTAGCAAGCCCATTATCGCCGTTTTAGCGGCAGTTCCCTGCCGCTAAAACGGCAATAATTTTATCGCCGGTCTTGCTAATATGCCCCTAGGTTCTCTTCTTGTTAGGGAAGATGAATTAACAGTGTTGAGTCTCATAAAGAATATTACTTAGGCCTGAGTGGACGAAGAATAAAGTTAGGGTTTGACCTCTAGACGAACATGGAGTAGGGCTAGGGAGGTCTCACAAAGATCATGCATATTTTATAAAATTAAAATTTAACTTTGAGCAGATACTGTTTGCTATTTGCACAAGTGTAGATCAACAGAGAAGACTCTCTAGCTGCTATTTCTCTGCCCAACTTGGTCTGAATCTAAATTATTTAGTATGGAAACTAGTAATTCTAATCTTAGACGTAGGTATATAATAGGTGCTTTTCTAACAGTCGTAACTTTAGGAATAATAGTGCTGATTGTAGGGTTATGTTTGTGCCTTACGGATGGTGTAAAGGAGATGCATACACCTGAGAAAGAGGCCTCACCAAAAGCAGATGAAGGTTTAGTTTCATTAGGAGAACAATTTACACACAGACTTGTCTATAGGAGATTTTACACTTAATGCTTATTCTAGATTGCTTTATGAGTATGTATGTACTATGGAAGCAAGAGACTGCTATGTTTGTATGCAATGACCTGCTTCAGTAGCTGAATTCATTACCTACCACAATCTTCCCTTGACATATGGCATTAGTTGTAGTTTGCTTCTTAGTATATTTTATGCGAAGGGTCATTTTGAGTATTATGATGTAGTTCTTTCAGAATTGCCAATGTTTAAGCACTTAAATAGACATCCATATGCCAAAACTGCTGAAATTGCTGGTATATATTTTGTTTCGACTCAAACGATAGACACAGCTTATGCACACAGACATAATTTAAAGTGTGCCCTCTCCGAGATCGAAAAGAAATTCATAGATCAAGTAGAAGATAGATATAGGGTAGAATTAGCAGATGCTGCAAAGGGATTTCGTATTCAGAATTGGTCACTAGAGGAGAGGAAACATCATACAGTGGGAAATACTGAAGCATTGTCACTGGAATAGTAACATCAGGGGTGATTGTGTATACACCAAGACAAGAGTGCCTACTGTTCCATGTTTGTAGGGAAGAGTGAATGTGATCACACTTTTGAGGTTCGAGGGTCATTGAGGTTGTTTGTGGATGGAACAGACCCTGTGATTCCTGGAGTTTTTTTGTTTGTGGGAAGAATGCCTTTTTTAAACTGCACAGTAAATGTTATGGTACCTGTTAGTTAGGTGCAGTGTTTCCAAAGATTTATCATGTTGAAGACCTTGATCACCTGTTTTGGGAAGAAAAGTGGAGACATATACACGGATTAAGTGCTGGAGAAATTGTGGGAGATATTTTTAGAGCTATCATAATAAATGCTGGGACAATACTGAAAGATATCAAGATTAGAAAGTTGTCCACTGTAGTAGATAGATTATCAACTAATACTGCTGGAGTTTTGGTGTTAGTGAATACTGAAATGGTTGCTATCAGAGCTTTTGTTTTGCAGAATCAACTTGCTTTAGACATTTTGCTCACCAAGTTTTAATGGTTCAAAAGTGTTGCACGTACATTCCAGACAAGAGCAAGGACTTGCGGAAGTCCATAATGAACATTACTGATGTCCAGAAAGATTTGAGTGGGTTGGCAGCTTAAGGTGTTTGGGATTCAGTTGGAAATGGATTTAGTACTATAGGTAGATGGTTTAAAAATCTGGGAAGTGGAATAGTTGGTTCCATTTTGAAACCTGTGTTAATAATGGGCCTTTGTGCCTTTGTAGTGGGAATAGTGAAAGGGTGCAGGAGGTACAAGGCAAAGAAAGGGGAGAATAGAAAGAGGGGGATAGAATTGGAGAAAGCTCAGAATGCATATTTTCACGACATGAAGCGTTTGGAGGACTTCAAACGAAAAAGGATTGCAACAACCATGGTTTTGGTTGGGTCATCTGATAAGATTATCTGATAAAATCAGAAGATTTGTGTGATGGCTCTATTCGCCATCAGAGGGGGATTGGAAAAGTGTAAAATTAACTCTTTTGAGAAGAACATGTTAGGAGTGCATTATAGCCAAATGGAGTCTGCACCTGCATATATTCTGTGTGACTAATGTCAATAAGGGAAGTGGGGGTATGGCATATATTAAGATATCCCTGCAATCTAATGCAATTTATATGGGTGTTTAGAAACATTACTGATAGGATTGTGATTCTTCGTGAAAATGTTTGTGAATGTGGACACGGACAAGAGAAGTGGTGCTGTGTTTACTAAAGGAAAGTTCATTTGCTAAGAAACTCTAATTGAATAATCATGACATTACTGTATTAACTTTAAAGGTATATGTTGAGAAACTTTGATTTATTTGTGTGTGGCGAAGTGCACCTAAATGTAACCAGTGTATTTGTTAACTTGGCCTAAATTGTGCACCTGAGATGCATTTGTATTCAACCTCAGATTTCAGTTTAACATTTGAATTCATATTTGTTTCCCCTTTGCAGTAGAATGTTGTATGTACTTTATGTTCCCACTGCAGGTAAACAAGGCTTAGGGGCCTATTAGGATGGCGGGCGGATCGCCCCCGCTGTGGCCGACAGTAGCCACCGCCGGCCCGGCGGGGCGATCCGCCCGCCATCCTTCCATGATTGATCCCCCGTCACATTAGGATGGCTGGGGGGTCAGCGGCAGATGGGAAGACCGGTGGAAAACTGCCACAACATGGTGGCGGTGTCAGTAAGACACCGCCAACCATATCAGGATGCCGGCGGAGAGCAGCCTTTCCATTTTGTGACCCTAAAAACCTAATACCATTCACTACAATGCATTTCAATGGGTCCATGTCCCAGAGTCCTCTAACCTCTGTCACAGCATATATATTCACAGAAAATATCAATCACAGGTTACAGGGACATAATAGTTTAGCAATATAGTAAAACATTCCTTAGATATTCACTGAAAAGAACCAAGGTTACATGGCCATTATACTTAGGCTCAGATTTCACTCATACAAAACCAGTAAAATTCAGCAGCTGTAGTAAGCTGAGCTAACTATAACTTACGTCCCTGCAATGCACTGCTGAAGACCTCACATATTACATCGCTCATGACTTGGTCATTTACGTCAATGATGACATCATCTAGTGAGTGTTTTCTAAACGTTTATGTGTTAAACATGTGCCCCAAGGTACCACAAAAGTTAAAATAGTATACTTTGTGTACTACTAATGATTGACACTATTTCTAACATATATTATGTGACTGGCTGTGTGACTGTGTCTATCTGTGTGTGAGTGGGTGTCTGAGTGCCTATATGGATGTGTGAGTGGCTGTATGTTTGTATAAGTAGGTATATGAGTAGCTTTGTTGGTGAGTGAGTGGCTGTGTGAGTGACTGTATTAGTGAGTGGGTGGGTGTGTCAGTGACTGTATGGGTGAGTGAGTGGATGTATGGGTGGGTGTATAAGTCTCTGTATGAGTGAATGAGTGGCTGTTTGAGTGGGTGTTTGGTTAAGTGAGTTGGTGTGTGAGTGGCTCCATTATAGAGTAAGTGTTTGTATGAATGGATGTATGGGTAAGTGAGCAGATGTGTGAGTGCTTGTATGGATGTGTGAATGGGTATGTACGTCGTTGTGTGAATGTGTGAGTGCTTGTATGGCTGAGTAAGTGGCTATGTTGAGAGGCTGTATGGGTGAGTGAGCGGTGTGTGAGTGGGTGTATAGGTGTATAAATGGGTGTGTGAGTAGCTATATCAGTGAGTGTATGGCCGTGTGAGTGGTTGCATTGGTAAGTGACTGGTTGTATGTGTAGCTGTATGGGTGAGTGACTGGTTGTATGCATGGCTGTATAAGTGAGTGAGTGGGTGTGTGAGTAGCTTTATGGATGAATGAGGAGTGGTTGTGTGAGTACTTGTATGGACCTGTGAATGGTTTTATGAATGTTTGTGTGGGTGTATGAGAGGTTGTATATGCGTGTGTGAGTCCTTCTGTAAATGATGTCATCAGGGATGTCATTTGAAATGTTATCAGTGATATCATCAATGATGTCACTGACCATGTCATGAGTGATGTAATATGTGAGGTCATAAGCAGTGCATTGCGGGGGCATAAGTTATAGCTAGCTCAGCTAACTATAACTGTAGAATTTCACTAGTTTTATACAAGTGAAATTTGAGGCTAACTATAACACCCTGTAACCTTTGTTTTTTTCTGTGAATTTTAAAGGTTTTTTTATTCTATATCCTAACTATAACTTCTCTGTAACCTTTTGTTTTTTAAGTGAATTTCTAAGGTTTTTTAACTGTATTTCCTAACTATAACATTTGAGACTGAGTGTGTGAGTCAGTGCATGAGTGTCTCAGTGGGTGTATGATTAAGCGTGTGAGTGTCTCAATGGGTGTGCGAGTGGGTGTGTGATTGTCTGATTGGGTCTGTGAATGGGTGTGTGGGTGTCTGAGTGAGTTCATGAGTATCTCAGTGGGTCTGTGAGTGGGTATGTGAGTGGCTGAGTGGCTGTCTGAGTGGGTGTGTGAGTGTCTGAGTGGGTGCATAAGTGTCTGAATAGGTCTGTGAGTGTGTGTCAGAGTGGGTTTGCGAGTGCCTCATGTGTATGTTTCAGTCTGTGAGTGAGTGCATGAGTATCTGAGTGGGTCTGTAGGTGGGTGCATGAGTCTAAGTGGGTCTGTGAGTGAGTACATGAGTCTCTTGAGTATCTGAGTGGGTCTGTGATTGGGTGCATGAGTGTCTAAGTGGGTTTATGAGTGTGTACATGGTTGTCTGAGTAGGTAGGTGAGTGGGTAGATGAGTCTGAGTGGATTTGTGAGTGGGTATACGAGTGTCTCATTGGGTCTGTGAGCGGGTGTGTGAGCCTCTGAGTACTCTCTGTTTTGCCCTCTTCTGGTCTGTTTTGTCTTTCCTGCTCATTTTTCTGCTCTCTATTTTGCCTTTTCTGCTCATGTGAGCGCTGGGGGCTACCACTTCCCCGGGGCTTTACTGATATTAAGGAGGGGAGCCGCGGGGATCCCCCTCCATTGAGCTCCAAGAGCCCTTGGGACTGACACCTCCCAGAGTCTTTATTTTTACCAAAGGAGGGGTACACAGACCCCCATCCTCGGGCTTTCATATGGGGACCACCACCTCCCTGGGACCAAATACTTCCTTTGAAGTGAGAGGGGGTGGCGCGCCCCATCCCTGAGCCAATTTCAGCCCCGGTGACCTTATCCCCCAGGGCCAAGCCTTAATTTAATGGGAGGGGGGCTATGCGGGCCCCTTCCCTGGATCCATTTTGGCCCCAGTGACCCAATCATCTGCACCCAGACAAAAAAAATGGAGAGCCTTGGCCCCCCACCCTGGCTGATTTCGACCCCGGGGACCACATTTCCGGGGCCTGGCCTCTTCATTGTGGGTGCCCTGGAGCCCACCCAGTCACCACCATTGGGGACTGCTGGTAGACCCTCATGGGCCCCCATGGTTCCAGCCAGCACCCCACCTCCTGCGGGAGCCAACAATGTTCTCACAGACAAGGAGCTGCTACACATGCAGCTTCCTGTGTGTGAGAACAATCCTTTCATCTGTTACTCTGCCTGCTTGATAACAGTCAGGGAAACAGACAAGAAATCCACTCCAATCAAATGGGAGTAGTTTCACAACTCTCGCTTGTTGGGAGCAAAGTTCCTGTTTACTCTGACTTATTGGGAGCAGTTGAAGCTCCCTCCAAGTCAGAACAAACAGCTTTGTCCCAGGGGTGGCCAACCTGGGACATAGCAGGAGCCGGCCCTGGGGGGTGGCGATACTCAGGGTATATGGCTCCAGGATGGGTGCCGTGCTGCCCCCTCCTTGTGTTAGCACAGGCTGGCTCCGGGGAGGTGGGGCTGTAAATGACCCAGGAGGGGGGACAAGTGGCCCTCCTCCCAGTATTATATATTATATGGGCACCGGGGAGGTGGTGGTCCCCAGGGGGCCCATGCTGTCCCCCACAGTTTGTAAAATGTGGGTGGTCCCCAGGGCTTGTAGTAAGCCGAGGATGGGGGTCTGTGGGCCCCCCCTCGATTATTAAAATGAAAGCCCTGGGGAGGTGGTGGTTCCTGGGGTATTGAGGAAGTCCAGTAGAGGGATCAACACAACCCCCCTCTATTATGAAAATAATGACCTGGGGATGTGGAGGTCCCTGGCACTCTAGGAGCCTTAGGAAGAAGGCCCTGTATGCCCCCCCCTTTTTTAATAAAATGCCTGAGAACTGGCCTACCCGGGGGACCTTTTAAAAAAAAGCACAGGAGCTTGTGCTTGTCTTTTTTAATGCTTTTGCTACAAATTCGCGAATTGGAAAGTATGTGTTGTCCTTTTCTATCTCGGCGTGGATGGCATTGTGCTAATTCTATGCTTAAAGATTTTGATAGAAAAACAGACATTTGAGGTGAGCAGATCTAGAGTGTCGCTGGTGTTGAGAGTGCTCCATACAGGAGCTGCTTTCCACCTAAACTTGAGAACTACCCAGAGTTCTCTGCTTCTTTTTTGCATATATATATATATATATATATATATATATATATATATATATGAACACCAAACGCGATCTCCCACTTCCAGGCGGGCGAAGAAGAAAGCACACGGACGCCAGATTGTATATATATATATATATATTTTATTTATTTTTTCACTGAAAAAAACACAGTTTACAGGGGTGGTTATAGTTAGGCTGACATTTCACTCGTACAAAACCAGAGAAATTGAGCTAACTATAACTCATGCCCCCGCAATTCACTGCTTATGACCTCACATATTACATCACTCATGACATAGTCAGTTCCTGAGTACATTAATGTCATTTATATTGGCCTAACTGTTGTATTTTTGGCCATGAATAATCAATTGCCTGAGTTCCCCTTGTTGTTTCACATGTTGTATATATTCCCACTTGTATGTTTTTCTTTAAACTACTTACATTAAATGATTATGTCCAGTTGGCCAGCCATTTATACATATCATTGTATCTCTATATAAAAATCTATTGACTATACATTCTTTTGAGAGGGACCAGTGTTCCTACAAAATACTCCAAAGAACTCTCAGCAGTCATGCTGTGTGGGACTTACTGGAGGTAACAGGAGGAGTTGTTGGCTCCCAAGGATGTCCTTGGGCACCAAATACCCCTCCTGTTACCTTCAGTAAGCCCCTGTTAGAAATGGGGGTCTCTAGTTGGCAATGGCTGGCCACTGTCCAAGTAGGGACCCTTCTTCCTAAGTCAGAGTAAGCAGACTACACCCTATGATAACCCCTGCTCAACCCTGTGGTAACGTAGCACGAGCAGCTAGGCTTATCTCAGAGGCAGTGTGTGAAGCATTTATGACCATACACAGTAACACAGTGAAGAACACTACAAAGGGACACCACACAAGTAGTTATAAAAAATAAGTATCTTTATATATAGACTTAACACAAGACCAATAACAGTAAAAATCCACAATACTAGATAAATAGGGTTATTCTTAAAATGCTGCAAAAATAGTTCAAAGTGTGCAAAGAGGAGTTCAGTTCAAGGCAGTGGTCTCTGCGACCCTTTTACTCACAAGATACATGGATTCTGTAGCAAAGCAGCAAAAATGTCGCTAAGGAATTGTAGCAATGATTTTCCTCACGCTAACCAGCGATGCATTGAATCCTTGCCGCAAGGGAGGATGATGTGCTGGTTTGTGGGCAGGAAAAAGTGACAAACTTCTGCACGCTAAGCCGGCGATGCGATAAAATCCTTGCCGCGAAGGGAGGATGATGCGCCGAGCCTGTTGCGTGTGCGATCTTATTGCGATGAAAGAAAATGGCGCTCCGCGAGGGAGCGACGATCCTGATGGGATGCGATGAGAATGGCGAACGCTCTGCGTCCGCTCTGCGATGTCGTGAAGCGATGAACTCAATGCGATGATCTTTGGTTAGCAAGCGTTTTCAGGCCCGCAAACATGCAATGCGATAATCTTCGGGTTAGCGAGCCTTTGGCAGCCCGCAGACAGGTGATGCGATGATTTTTAGTTAGCAAGCGCTTTCAGGCCCGCAAACATGTAATGCGATAATATTCGGGTTAGCGAGCGTTTGGCAGCCCGTCGACAGGTGATGCGATGATCTCCGGTAGCGAGCACTCAGCGGCAACAGAGTAACGATTTTCCTTACGCTCTTCAGCTGCAGTGGCTCGCTAACGGGCGTTAGCGACGATTTTCAGCACTCTCTTCTCCACAGTAGAACTAGAGGCCCTGGAACTCACAGGAGCCTCACCTGCAGATAGAAATCCTTGCTGGGAGGAAACAGGAGGCTGGTGGTGGAGTCTGATGTGCCTGAGACTCCTGCAGGAGGCTAGCTCTCTTCAAGCCCTTGGGTGATTGCTGTAGCAAAAATAAAAGTTCCTTCAAAGTCCGTTTCCTCTTCTTCCAAGTCCAGTAGTAACCACTGCAGGCCAGTCCAAGAAACAACACATACGCACAAGGACAGTCCTTCTCCTGCAGATTCCTTCAGTTACACGGACAGAGGTTCTTCTTGTTGTCCAGAAGCAATACCAATTGTAGGGGTTTGGGCACAGATATTTATACCTCAAAAGTCTTTGTTCTCAGAAGCTACAAGTCACTGAACCCAGCCAGAACCAGTTCTGCCCAGCCCTGGAACACTTTATTTACCAGGCTGCATCCTTCCTTTCAGAAAGAGGGGCTCTGCCATCAGATGCACAGTGGGAGGTGGAACCAACATTCACCTTGCCAGGCACAGCCCTATTCCGGTCCAGGAGCTACCCCTCCCCATACTCCAAAGCAGATCTCTCTATTCAACCCAGGTCTGACTCAGCCTGCCCTGTCCCTCCAAAACCCGACAGCCAATACACATAACAGCAGAGCACACTGGAAGGCTTAGGCAAGAAAATACCTACTTTCTAAAAGTGGTATTTTGAAACACAGAATATAAAAATAAACTTCACTAAAAGATGTATTTTAATATTCTGAGCTCAGGCATACTAAATTTGCTTTTCTACCATGTTCTGTGGGTCAGTTAGGACTATAGAACGTAATAGCCAAACCTCCCATTCTGGCCTATGGAGAACAGGTAGCCTTACAGTAGTGAAAAACGAAATTGGGTGTAATTCACTACCAGGACATGCTACACACATCAGAGCATGTCCTACCTTACATATACAATGCACCCTACCAGAGGGGTGGCTTACATGATGCCAAGGGAAGGTTCAGGGGCTGGGAAGTGGGTGCACTTCACAGCCAAGATGGCAGTTCTGGACTGCACACAGACACTGCAGTGGCAGTTCTGAGACACACTTTACAAGCTGCTTCTGTGGGTGGCGCAAACCAGCGCTGCAGGCCCACCAGCAGCATTTGGTTTACCAGCCCTGGGCACACACAGGCCACGCTACTAGGGACTAACAGGTAAACCAAATAAGCTAATCAGGGATATACCAATTCACATGTCATCTTTACACAGGGAGCATTCGCGCTGTGGCACTGAATGGCAGTGGCACAGCGCCCAGAGTAATGCAAGTAAAAACAGAGAAGACACAGCGAAAAAATGGAAGGGAGACTCACGCCAATGGTGCCAGGTCTAACAGCCCCACACTGCGGGATTCCTGAGAAGTCTTCGTGGCCCCACCCCCTTTTTCCACCACTCTGCAAATGTGATGTCTACTTAAAAAAAACATAAATTCAGGGAAAAAACAAAGGTTACAGGGATGTTAGAACTAGCAATTAGCTTTTAAAAAACCTTGGAAGTGCTCTGAAAAGGTTACAGGGAAGTTATAGTTAGGTTCAGGTTTCACTCGTACAAAACCGGGGAAATTCAGCAATTACAGGTAGCTGAGCTAACTATAACTCGTGCCCCCACAATGAACTGTTCATGACCTCACATTATAGATCACACAACACATGGTCAGTGACATCACTGATGATATCACTGATGACATCTCACATAACATCACTGATGACATCATCCAGTGAGTGTGAGTGTTTTCAAAAAGACGCTATCATGTTTATTATTCCCAAGTTGGTTGCCAGCACAGCTTGGTTGGAGGGCCGACAGCCAATCAGATCTCACCATGAGATCTGTGCTTAGGCTCCATCCAGTTATGCAAATGAATTTTTCCTTCAATATCGCAAAAACTACTGAATGAATTTACACCAAATAACAAAATGCATGCTTTCCGGACCAAAAGCTAGCTCTCTGGCAAATTTGGTGTAATTCTGTCCAGTGGTTCGGACTTTAGTCGTGTCTAAAAATCTCTATAGAAATTGTATGTGGAAAAATCCCCCAAAACTTTAAAGACAGCAACTGAATTGAGTGGCAAACTAGTTTTGTAAATTTTCGTAAAGACTCGTCAAACAGTGTCAAACTTGTGGGCAAAACAAAAAAATATTATCCGATGGAAACTAGGGGGCATATTTACAAGAATGACGCATCAGTATCGATGCATCAGATTTCTTGCTCCTGCTGCAAATGTCCTAAAAATGCCATGGAAGCAATTTATTTACAATTCAGTGCTCCAAGGAGCAAGGATTCTGGCGCATCTTTTGACACAAAGGTGACACATTGCTGGAGTTGGTCAAAACACTGATGCAACTTCAGAACACAGAGGCGAGTCCTGTGTTAAAAGCCCTGCATCAATCCTTAATCATGGTTTGAGAAGACGTAGGGAATTTGACGCAATCAAGTCGTACAGTGACGCAGTGTAAATTTGGAAATTTCACTGCATCAGTTCTATGGGGCTTTTAATGTGGGAATGCCTACCCTGCATACATTGGGCTTCATTTAGGAAAAGTGTTCCATCGCTGCGTGAGAACAATTTTCAGTGCGCCCTCCTTGCGACACCATAGATGCGCAATATTTACTGTACAGCGCTCCATGTCGCAAGGATTTATAGATATGTCAGTATTCCTGAAGTATCTGTAGGCAGAAAAGTGGCACATTGCTGGGGTGTGTCTGAAAACAGACTTACTCAAGCAATGTCAATCATTCAATCAGGAATTTGTGAAGCACGCTATTCACCCCAAGGTGCTTGGGGGGGCGTCGTGCAGCTCTATCTCCTCGAAGAGCCAGGTCTTGAGGCTCTTCCTGAAGGCTTGTAGGGTGGGTGAGCATCTGATGCTGATCAGGAGTTTGTTCTAGGTCTTTGCGGCGATGTAGGAGTAGGCTCTTCCACCCGTTATGGCTCTGCATATGCAGGGGGTTTCGACAAGGGTGAGGTCGGCGGAGCAGAGGCTTCTCTTGGGTGCGTAGAAGGAGACTCTTTCTTTGAGGTATTGTAGTCCGGTGTTGTGGAGGGATTTGTATGTGGGAGTAAGTAGCATGAAGGTCACTCTCTTCTTGACGAGGAGCCAGTGGAGCTCTCGTAGGTGCTGGGTGATGTGGTCTCGTCGCAGGATGCTGAGGACGAGTCTGGCGGTGGTGTTCTTGATGGTCTGGAGTCTTCGGAGCAGGGACTTGTTGATTCTGGCATAGAGGGTGTTTCCGTAGTCCAATCTGCTGCTCATGAGTGCTTGGGTGCCGGTCTTTTCTGGATTCAGGGGGAATACATTATGAAGGTCTTGCGGAGGACGCAAAGGATGTTGAAGCATGTGGAGGCGAGGATGTTGATCTGTCGGGTCATAGTGAAGGAGGAGTCGAGTATGATGCCGAGGTTGTGTGCTTAGTCCGTGGGTGTGGGGGGTTGCTGAGGTTGGGGGCCACCAGGTGTTGTCCCATGGAGAGGGGGTAGGTCTGAGGAATAGGACTTCTGTCTTCTCCGAATTGAGCTTCAGGCAGCTGCTGCTCATCTAGGATGCAACGTCTTTCATTCCTTCCTGGAAGCTGGGTCGGGTGGTGTTGGACTCCTTTGCGTGGTAGAGGATGAGATGGGTGCTGTCGGTGTAGGATCCTATGCTGAGTCCATGCTTTCTGACAATGGTGGCGATGGGGGCCATGTAGATGTTGAACAGAGTGGGGCTGCGCGATGATCCTTGGGGTGCTCCGCAGCTGATCTCTGTGGGTTCGAAAGAGGAAGGGCGGGAGTCTGATTCTTTGGGTACGGCTGGTGAGGAACAAGCAGATCCAGTCGAGGGCAGTTCCTTGTATGCCGGCGTCGTGAGAGTGCAGTGGGAGATGGTGTTGAAGGTCGCAGAGAGGTACAGTAGAATGAGGACAATTTGTGAGCTCCACATACATAGAAAGACAAATTAACCATATAAATACATTGAGAACAAAAACAAAAATATACTAACTACATAAGTTCAAAAAAGACAATCACATACAGTCATACTAAAGAAAAATATACACATCAAGACATCAACTACAGAAAAGCCATGAAGTCATAATAATTAATTCATATGATTAAAAAATTCTGAAATAATATTTCGTAGAACAGAATTATGTGTAGGCAGAAGAGCTCACAAATTGTATATATATCACTGTTAAATATCACCATTTTATATGTTAAAAGATTAAAAAACAACAAACCAATTTTCATACTCAAGATTAATAAATTATAAATGACACTGGTCTGACTTTTGGTATCTTTATATCATAAACGTATTGTTTCCATATTTAGACTTTGGAGAAGTTTATATTGATTTCTCATGCAGGCTATAATGTGATGCAGGCCTCTACAAACTGACACATTGGGGCCCAATGCATCAGTTTGTAAATACGGAGCAGTGTGGAGCACTGATTACACCACCGCTGCGCTAGCGCCTTGTAAATATGCCCCTTGGTCCTAACTATAACCAATTACTGGCGACCATCAGTGAGTAATATATTTATATGTAAATATATGTGTTTAAAACAACAACAACAAAATATATATATATATGTGTATATATATATATATATATATATATATATTCCAAGAGTCTCTCCCTAGGGAAAGGAAAGAGACGCACACATCGCGGTAAGTTTGAAGATTTTATTTTCTCCGTTTGTAAGCTCCGCTGTCCTAATGCATTTTCAGCCAACCTTTGGCTTTCTTCAGAGGATGAGCTTCAAGCATCTGGGGGCTGCACTCAACTACCAGGACCAGCTTATTGCTCGTTATTTTTCACAGTGATTGCCCTCTGGTGGATGCCGCGATGGCCTGCGGTGTAGAGCCTTCTGGTCCCTGTAGTCCAATGTCACCCTCACGGTTATTTACCTCCAGTGGGCGATGCTTGCACACTTTCATCAGAAAGTTGGTTCCGCGATTCCCTCGCAGGCCATTTTTATGCATGCTGGGATCCAAACCAGGGGTCGGTCCCTGGTGGCTGCCACTGCCCTTATACCTTGCGGCAAAGTTAGATGAAAGTCAGTTTTTGGGCAGTTGTGGCGCACTTAAAGTGGTGGTGCGTTGCTCTGCGGCGGGACCAAGCCGCTATTATATTCCAAGAGTCTCTCCCTAGGGAAAGGAAAGAGCCGCACACATCGCGGTAAGTTTGAAGATTTTATTTTCTCCGTTTGTAAGCTCCGCTGTCCTAATGCAAGGAGCTTCAAGCATCTGGGGGCTGCACTCAACTACCAGGACCAACTTATTGCTCGTTATTTTTCACAGTGATTGCCCTCTGGTGGATGCCGCAATGGCCTGCGGTGTAGAGCCTTCTGGTCCCTGTAGTCCAATGTCATATATATATATATAACCTACTGGCAGTCGCCAGTAGCTAGTTATAGTTAGGACCTAGTTTCCCTAGGAAATTTGTAACATTCTTTTCCCAATAACTTTGGTGCCGGATGACGAATCTTCGCAAAAGTTTAAAAACTGGTGGGGCACTCTGGTCAGCTCCTATCCTGAAAGTATGGGGGTGATTGATCAAGTGGGGGCCGAGAAAAAAGTGGGGTCCCAAAATGCGTTTTCCCCATGTTATTTCCCATAGGAAATTTTAGACACTGTACAGCCCGAACTGCTGAATGGAATTACACCAAATTTTGCAAAAAGGTAGCCCTTGGTTCAGAAAGCACCCTTTTTTTAATGCTGTAAATCCGTTCAGTAGTTCAGGAGAAATTCAAAAAATAGAGGTCAAAAAATCAATTTCCCATTGGAAACTTTAGACACAGTTATAGCAAAAACTGCTGAACGGAATAACACCAAATTGGGCAAAAGGGTACTGTTTGTCTCAGAAAGTGACCTTTTTAAAAATGGTTTAAATCCGTTTAGTAGTTTTTGAGAAATTTAAAAAATAAAGATAGTGATATCTATGACCGCGGAGGATCCGCGCACCCTCCCGATCACGAGCTTCAAGCTAATTGGCTGTCAACACTCCAAACTAGGAAGTGTTGGCAGCCATCTTGTGCCTCGGTAGAAGCGAGGCACAAGAAAACAGAAAAACAAATGCGGAAAACAGGAAAAGGGGGCAGAAACACCCTGACCCCCTAGGCCTGCTCAGGGGGTCCCACAAAGACCCCCAGGGCCCAAAAAATCATTACAAAAAAAAAAGAAATCATCCCAATTCGCGCTGGGTGCGCGAATCCTGATGTAAAAATAAAAAAAAAAAGAAGTGTGGTCTGCCGCGCTACATTAATAATTATGTACAAATAATAATTGCAGGGGCCCAGGGGGACCACCACAGACCCGGGGACTGCCACCCCTGGGGGCTTTCTATAAATATTTGCGGGGAGGCACGCAGCCCCCCCCCGCAGCCCTAGGGACCGCGACCCCGGGGCTACTTTTGTTTTAGAAAAAAATACCTGTGCGGGGGGGCTCGAGCCCCCCACACTCCCCGGGGATCACCACCTCCCCGGGGCTTTGTATAGATTGGGAGGGGGCCGCATGGCCCCCCTCCTGGAGCCTGTGGTGGCCCTGGGGACCGCCAGCCCCCAGGGCCAGCTCCTACAGTGTCCCGGGATGCCCACCGCCCGGACACTGTTGTTTGCAATGACGGCTCCTGACCTGTCATTGAAAACTGCTTTGCTTCATTGAAGCAAAGCAGATTGCTTTTCCTCATGGGGAGCTGCATGTTAGCAGCTCCCCATGTGGAAAAGCAATGCCGGCTCCCGTAGGAAGCGGGGAGCCGGCAGGGACCATGGGGTCATTGGGGCTCCCCCCAAGGTCCCCAACATATCACATAGGCCCCGGGGGATGGGGTCCCCAGGGCAAATAGAAATTAATGGTAAGAGCGTTTTTTTTTAATGGTAAAATAAGGAGTCGTGTACCTAGCGCGGCCCCCTAGTGTGCACGCGAGGGGTACATGACTCCAAGCGCGAAAAGCTATGCCGGCTCCCGAAGGTTGCGGGGAGCCGGCGGGACCGTGGGGGCATTGGTGCTCCCCACACGGTCCCCAACGTATCACGTAGGCCCCGGGGGATGGGGTCCCCGGGGCAAATAGAAATTAATGGTGGGAGACGTTTTTTTTTTTACAGTAAAATAAGGAGTCGTGTACCTGGCGCGGTGTTCCATGCGGACCCCTAGTGTGCATGCGAGGGGTACGCGACTCCAAGCGCGAAAATCTATGCCGGCTCCCGAAGGTCACGGGGAGCCGGCAGGACCGTGGGGGCATTGGTGCTCCCCCCATGGTCCCCAATGTATCATGTAGGCTCCGGGGGATGGGGTACCCGGGGCGAATAGAAATTAATGGTCGGAGCTGTTTTTTTACAGTAAAATAAGGAGTCGCGTACCTAGCGCGGCGTTCAGCGTGGCTCCCTAGTGTGCACACGAGGGGTACGCAACTCCAAGCGCGAAAAGCTATGTCGGCTCCCAAAGGTCGCGGGGAGCCGACGGGACCGTGGGGGCATTGGGACTCCCCCCACACTCCCAACGTATCACGTAGGCCCCAGGGGATGGGGTCCCCGGGGCGAATAGAAATTAATAGTGGGAGCCAGGTTTTTTTACGGTAAAATAAGGAGTCGCGTACCTAGCGCAGCGTTCAGCGCAGCCCCCTAGTGTGAACGCGAGGGGTACGCGACTCCAATTCGCGCTGGGTGCGCGACTCCAAGCAAAAATATTAAAAAAATGTTTAATAAAAACCTAGGTTATATGTTAGGAGGATATTCGGTGGCTCTAAAAAGAGCCCTTGTGTTTATTGGGAGATTTTTGTAGCTACATGTAAGTGCCGATGCAGAGTCTGAGAAGGACTCTGTTTCCCTTATCTGTGAAATGTACAGCATCAGTCCTGTAGCTGCCATCCATATTAAAACGCAGATTGATGTATATGGACCCCATACTATGGTCTCTAAGATAAGCAGAAACAGCTTTATTGACATTTTTTCTAGCTTTCTAAATCTGTGGGCAAAATTGATTGGACCTGTTCCATTTCTGTCTTTGCATATGTTAGTGTACACAAAGGCAGTTTGGGGGAAAAGTAACATCAATTCCACAAAGGTGTCCTTCATTAGCATTTCCAGTGCTACCCCAGTCAATGTGCCTAGGTCATTGCCACCACAGTGCACAATCATGAGGTCAGGTGGTTGGAGATGCAAAAAGGATTTAACCAATGGCATCAATTGGTGCCACATTTATCCTCTCTGTCCAATCCATTTAATATCCACATTTTGCAAAGCTAGGTCTTTGTCAATACCTCTGCCTTCAGCATACCTATTGCACCAGAAAATATAGCTGTGTCCAATAATCCACACAGAAAGCATCTTGAAGGGATTTCTGTAGGTAATCAGAAGATGTCTGCAGCTGAGGTAGGCAGGTGGAACTATAAAAGGTATCTAAAATGGTGGACAAGATGCTGTTTTTAAGAAAGTAGAGATTTGATTGGCTGTTTAAGAACACTCTACATTCAAATATAGGGTTAATTTTACTTTGTTTACAAAGCGTGTTTCTTATTTGTTAATAACATATGCTGGAAAGGTACAGCATAAACGATAAGGTCAAGCATAGCAAAGCCAACCACACCTGCTATTGTCATTTGCAACATTGTGTGGTGAACTTGTGACCTGGCAGCTAAGTTGAATGTTGCATGACCTGTTGCTATGGAAACTGACATTAAGGACAAGTGGTGAAGATGTCAGTTGAGAAGTATTATTCTCTGTGACCAATGGACAATCGTTTTTCAATTTGAAAAACACTGGGAAGTAATGCCATTTGTTGCTTATGTCTATATGTGTTGAAAGGTTGAAGGAAAGTTTGCCAATACTGGTTCAACCTTGCAGAGTCTGTTGATCTACATTCTCTGTGTGAAAAAGAAAATACTGACTGAGTGTATGAGATGTTGCATTCAACAGATTTTTTTAAATAGGTGAGTTACATATTTTTGAAGTTTATTTAAAAAAGATTTGACATTTTTATGAAACTGTGTTGTTTGAAATGTATTATTAAATGTAGAGATGTATATTGGGATTATTTGTATTGTACTTGAAGTTTGTTTAAAAAACAGTATGTACAGCAATATATATTTTCTTAAGTGTTGAAAGGTATAGTTGAATGAAGGCTCTTATTTACTATTAATTGGTTAAATATGTACTAAGAAGGTGTATTTTCTAAAATATTCATATAAGGTGTAGTTTACTACGCATGATTATTTCTTCTGTGTAAAAAGGTATAGTTTGAAAATATTGTATTATTTTAGATAGTTTGGAAAAAGGATGTACAATTGTGCTGTTTGCAAGATGATCATATAAGGTGTTAATAATTATGACTCTGTTATTAGTTTGTACAGATTGCGTAGTTTTAAAAATCCTCATTAAAAAAGTGTTCTTTATTACTGTTCTTCATTAACTCTGTTGAGAGGTACAGTTTGATGATGTTGCATAGTTCTAGATTTAATGGACAATATGTAGCTCAAAAAAAGTCAGTACATTGCATTCTCTCTGGTATGTAGTAGTTATCTCCTTAAGTAGATAGTATGTCATGAGTTATACTTGTATGTATATTTATTGAATTAATGAGAGGTACCTGATACATTAGAGGACTGCAAAGGCAGTGAAAATGTGATTTTATAAGTGCATGAGAAGTGATTTTGTGGTTCTAGAATGTCTAATTTCGTAGTTTGTGTGTAAGTAAATGTGCACAATCTATGCGGTCTCCTAAGCCCCTGCACACCACTGATTCACTATTCATGTAATGCCCCAATCAGACTGCCAGTCTCTGTAGACTCCTGCAATCATGCTGAGAGAACCATGTTCTTATCTAATCTCTGTGCCAAAACACAAGCACTTATAAACTCTCCCTGCTGTCAACTACCAGCACTCTAACTATCCACTCAGTATCCATGCACTTGTAGAATGACTCAGGCATTAAGACACGCAGTGCTACAGTCAAATGTGCACAATCTATGCAGGCCTCTAACCCCCAGCAGACTACTGATTCACCCTTGGAATAAGCCATGTAGTATTCATGTAGTGCCCCAATCAGCCTGTCACTCTCTGTCCACTCCTGCAATCATTCTGACAGAACTATGTCCTCATCTAATCTCTGTGCCAACACACATGCACTTATAAACTGTCCCTGCAGTCAAATACCAGCAGTGTAACTATCAAGTCACTATCCATGCACTTGTAGAGCGACTCAGGCATTAAGATAAGCAGTGCTACAGTCAAATGTGCACAATCTATGCAGGCCTCTAACCACTAGCAGACTACTGATGTACCCTTGGAATAAACCAGGAACTATTTATGTAGTGCCCCTATCAGCCTGTCACTGTCTCTCCTGTCCTATAATCATCCTAACAGAACCATGTCCTTATCTAATCTCTGTGCCAACATACATGCACTTATAAACTGTCCCTGTAGTCAACTACAAGCAGTGTAACTATCAAGTCACTATCCATGCACTTGTAGAGCGACTCAGGCATTAAGATAAGCAGTGCTAAAGTCAAATGTGCACAAACTGTGGAGGCCTCAAACCACTAGCAGACTACTGATTTACCCTTGGAATAAGCTAGGAACGATATACGTAGTGCACTAGACAGCCTATCACTGTCTGTCCTTTCCTGTAATCATCCTGACAGAACCATGTCTTTATCTAATCTCTGTGCCAACACACATGCACTTATAAAGTGTCCCTGTAGTCAACTATCAGCAGTGTAAATATCCAGTCACTATCCATGCACTTGTAGAGCGACTCAGGCAATAAGGTAAGCAGTGCTACAGTCAAATGTGCACATTCCATGCAGGCCTCTAACCACTAGCAGACTACTGATTCACCCTTGCAATAATCCAGGTAGTATTCATGTAGTGCCCCAATCACCCTGTCACTCTCTGTCCACTCCTGCAATCATTCTGACAGAACCATGTCCTTATCTAATCTCTGTGCCAACACACATGCACTTATAAACTGTCCCTGCAGTCAACTACCAGCAGTGTAACTATCAAGTCACTATCCATGCACTTGTAGAGCAACTCAGGCATTAAGATAAGCAGTGCTAAAGTCAAATGTGTACAGTTTATGCAGGCCTCTAACCACTAGCAGACTACTGATTTACCCTTGGAATAAGCCAGGAACTATTTATGTATTGCCCTGATCAGCCTATCACAGTCTGTCCTGTCCTGTAATCATCCTGACAGAACCATGTCCTTATCTAATCTCTGTGCCAACAGACATGCACTTATAAAGTGTCCCTGTAGTCAACTACCAGCAGTGTAAATATCCAGTTACTATCCATGCACTTGTAGAGCGTCTCAGGCATTAAGATAAGCAGTGCTACAGTCAAATGTGCTCAATCTATGCAGGCCTCTAACCACTAGCAGACTGCTGATTCACCCTTGGAATAGGCCATTAACTATTCATGTAGTGCCCCAATCAGCTTATCACTCTCTGTCCACTCCTGCAATCATTCTGACAGAACCATGTCCTTATCTAATCTCTGTGCCAACACACATGCACTTATAAACTGTCCCTGCAGTCAACTACCAGCAGTGTAAATTTCCAGTCACTATCCATACACTTGTAGAGCGACTCAGGCATTATGATAAGAAGTGCTACAGTCAAATGTGCACAATCTATACAGGCCTCTAACCACTAGCAGACTACTGTGAATCACCCTTGCAAAAATCCAGGTAGTATTCATGTAGTGCCTCAATCAGACTGTGACTCTCTGTTCCTCCCTGCAATCATCCTGACAGAAGCATGTCCTTATCTAATCTCTGTGCCAGCACACATGCACTTATAAACTGTCCCTGCAGTCAACTACCACCATTTAAATTATCCACTTAGTATCTATGCACTTATAGATTGATTCAGGTATTAAGAGACGCGGTGCTACAGTCAAATGTGCGCAATGTATGAGGGTTACTAACCACCAGCAGACTATTGATTCACCCTTGCAATAAGCCAGGTAGTATTCATGTAGTGCCCCAATCAGACTGTGACTCTTTGTTCACTCCTGCAATCATCCTGACAGAAGCATGTCCTTATATAATCTCTGTGCAACACACATGCATTCATAAACTGTCCCTGCAGTAAAATACCATCAGTGTAACTATCAGGTCACTGCCCATGCACTTGTAGAGCGAATCAGGCATTAAGATAAGCAGTGCTACAGTCAAATGTGCACAATCTATGCAGGCTTCTAACCACTAGCAGACTACTTATTCACCCTTGGAATAAGCCAGGAACTATTCATGTAGTGCTCAATCACCCTGTCATTCTCTATCCACTCCTGCAATCATTCTGACAGAACCATGTCCTTATGTAATCTCTGTGCCAACACACATGCACTTATAAACTGTCTCTGCAGTCAACTACCACCACTGTAACTATCAAGTCACTATCCATGCACTTGTAGAGCAACTCAGGCATTAAGATAAGCAGTGATGCAGTCACATGTGCAGAATCTATGCAGGCGTCTAACCACCAGCAGACTATTGATTCACCCTTGCAATAAGCCAGGTAGTATTCATGTACTGCCCCAATCAGCCTGTCACTCTCTGTTCACTCCTGCAATCATCCTGACAGAAGCATGTTCTTACCTAATCTCTGTACCAACACAGAAGCACTTATAAACTCTCCCTGCTGTCAACTAACAACATTCTAACTATCCAGTCACTATCCATGCACTTGTAGAATGACTCAGCCATTAAGACATGCAGTGCTACACTCATATATGCGCATTCTATGTAGTCCCCAAACTTCCTGCAGGCTACTGATTCACCCTTACAATAAGCCAGATAGTATTTGTTTAGTGTCCCACTCATACTGTCACTCGCTGTCCACTCATGTAATCATCCTGACAGAAGCATGTCCTTATCTAATGTCTGTGCCAACACACAAGCACTTATAAACTCTCTCTGCAGTCAAGTACCAGCAGTGTAAGCATCCAGTCACTATCTATGCACTTGTAGACCGACTCAAGCATTAAGACAAGCAGTGCTACAGTCAAATGTGCACAACCTATGCAGGCCTGTAACCACTAGCAGACTACTGATTCACCCTTGGAATAAGCCAGGAACTATTCATGTAGTGCCCCAATCAGCCTGTCACTCTCTGTCTACTCCTGCAATCATCCTGACATAAGTATTTCCTTATCTAATCTCTGTGCCAACACACAAGCACTTATAAAGTCTCCATGCTGTCAACTACCACCACTGTTATTATCCCCTCAGTATTCATACACTTGTAGAATGACTCAGGTATTAAGACAAGCGGTGCTACAGTCAAACGTGCACAATCTATACTGGCCTCTAACCCCCAGCAGACTACTGATTGACCCTTCCAATAAGCTAGGTAGTATTCATGTAGTACCCCAATCAGCTTGTCACTCTGTGTCCACTCCTGCAATCATCCCCACAGAAGCATGTCCTTATGTAATCTCTGTTGCAACACACAAGCAATTATAAACTCTCTCTGCAGTGAAATACCAGCAGTGTAAGTATCTAGTCACTATCCATACACTTGTAGAGCGACTCAGGTATTAAGACAAGCAGTGCTACAGTCTAATGTGCACAATGTATGCAGGTCCCTAACCCCCAGCACAGTACTGATTCATATGCAGCACTTTCTGTTGAAGGGGCATTCCATGGGTGTTGCTGTGTATGTTTCCACACAACACCCATAGAACCAGACACATGTCTAGATTTACAAGAAATCATGAAATCTGGACATGTGTGTGAATGCTGTACCACCCTAGAGGTGGCGTAACAAGGAGCAACAAGGAGATATCTTTTCATTTCTCCTCAGTTTTTCCTCTTTCAATGCGTACTGCATTCTACGCCACACATTGAAGGAGGAAAATGACATTCCAAAAACAAAACAAAATAAATAAATTAGCAATGGTGATTCCGTTGAGCAGCACAAACTACATCTACTGACTGTTGTCCGTAGCAGATAATTTTCTTGCACTTGCAACAGTGCTGCTCCAAAAAGGCAAATTCTGGACGTATATCCATAGGTGGTTGGGATGCTGACGCTCCTGATGTACATGCTCCTGGTGGATTTTTAGCAGCGTGCCTCATTTCCTCCCGAGCCAGATTGCGAGGATGCTCAGTATGCAGTTGCTTATACATACTGGCAGTCCCGCAGGAGTATTTCTTCTAACTGCCTCTTGAAAGTACTCTGCCACAAATTATGCGGGTCACCTTGGTAGCGTTCACTTTTTCCTCTCCTGCTAGATAAGTGAAAAACTTCCACACCACCGATTCTGGCCTTTTCTTAGGTGGATCCTCTACCAACAGTTCTTCATCCGAAGTTTCTTTCACCTGCTGGTCCTGTTGTGATGTCATTTTCTTTTGAAGTTCTAAAAAAACAAACAAAAAAAATGCCATTCTTGTTCTTGATGAAGAAGAGATGCTCCTCTGAAAACGCTCTAACAAGAATGAATAAAATGGGTGGGGTCCTTCAATACTTACAGTGGGAAATGTTATAAACCAATCAAATCTTTTATTTTGAGGTCACATGGGATTCGCGCACCCTACGCTCAGGAAGTGCGCACCCGTAGCGACTTCACGAAAATATATTTAAAAATAATATAAGTTAATTACAAGTAAAAATATATTATTTTTATGAATATCTTAGATAATCTCTTTCCCTAATATGTACATTAACGACACATACATATAATTTTAGAATATAAAACATTTCTCGTGATGCGCACACCCAATGCGCCCCAGCACACATATGACATCACGCGGGGCCTGCCACCGCACAAGCGTCCCGTACCGTAATGCGCATGTGTCACGAATACGCAGGAGCACGAGTCGCGCATCGGTCGCATACCTATCGCGCACACCACGTAATATTATACGTATTTGACGTAACTGGAAAACACGCACCCGTCGCATACCGTACGCGGATCCTTCATGCTTTTTCTAAAACGCGCACCGGCCGCGATGGGTACGCTGTGGGTGCGCGACTTCAAAAAATTAAAAATATATATATAAATAAATTAAATTAAAAAATAATTATACTATATTTCAGATTAATTTCTTTTTAAATTTTTTTAATAATTTTCAGAAAAATATATAATATTGCTTAATAAATATTATATTTACAAAGAAACAGTTAAAAAAAATCTAGATATTCATTACAAAAAATATAGATATAACTACTATAGTATTTACAAATTTCCATTAAAAAAGCTTTGAAATTCACTGAAAAAAACCATAGGTTTCAGGCACGTTATAGTTAGAAATTAGCATTTAAAAAACCTTAGAAATTCACTGAAAAAACCATAGGTTTTAGGGAAAGTTATAGTTAGTTGGACATTTTACTCGTACAAAACCAATGAAATTCCCCCCGTTATAGTTAGTTCAGCTAACTATAACTCACGCCCCCGCAATGCACTGCTGATGACGTCACATATTACATCACTCATGACATGGTCAGTGACATCACTGATGACATCAGTGATGACATCAGTGATGACATCATCCAGTGACTGTGTGTTTCTGTAAAGTTTAAATATGTTTAATATATATCGGGAAAGGCGTATTGAAAAATGAGTGGGTGTATAAGTTTCTGAATAGATGATTTAGTAGGTGCGTGACTGACTCTATAAGTGAGTGAATTAACTTATCTTACTGAATGCATGGGTTAGTGAGTAAACTGTGTGAATGTCTGTATCCGTCTGTCTGTTGGTGTGTAAGCGGCTGCATGGGTTTGCAAAAAGCTACATGAGTGTCTATATGGGTTATTGATTGGTTGTCTGAGTATCTGTATGGGTGCCTGAGTGTTTGTGTGGGATGGGGTATATGTGACTCTGTACATAGATGTGTGAGTGGGTGATTCAATGCGTGCATGGTTTCAAGAGTGCATCTGTGATGGACTGTATGGGTGGGTGAGTGTGTGTAAAGGTGTGTTAGTGAGTGAATGTATATCTCAGTTGTATATGTGTTAGTAACTACATATGTGAAAGGCAGTATATATGTGTGTTGGTGTATATAAATGGCTATAAGTGAGAGTGTGTGATTATGAGAGTGGCTGTATGGATGAGGCTGTGCTTGTATCAGTGATTGTATAGGAGCGTAAGTATGTGCTAGTATTTGTACGAGTAAGTGAGCTGGTGCGTGTATAACTGTATAAGTGAGCAAATGGCAGTGTGATTAATTATTTACATGACTGACTAGGTGTGTGAGTACCTCTATGGATGAATGGCGGTGTGTGAGTTTCTATATAGGTGTATGAGTGCATATGATAGTCCCGTACTGAGTGACCATAAGTATGAGTTACTGTACGGGTGAGTGAGTGGATGTGTGTGTAAAGCTAAGAATCAGTGAGTGGGTATGTAGTTATTGGTGTTGGAGTGTCTATGGTTTTGAGAATGGCAGTCTGTAATTTAGAGAGGGTGTATCAAAGGTTATATTAGGGTGTGAGAAGATGCATCAATTTTTCACATGAATGATATCATCAGTGATGTAATTTGAGATGTCATCAGTGATGTCATCAGTGATGTCACTGACCATGTCATGAGTGATGTAAAATGTGACGTTGATCCAGCGCAAACAACAACTCAGGAAAAAGGTGAGAACACAACTGTCCTCCTTGCGTCGCAGACCCGCCGTCACACTAACTCATTCACACACGCATTCATTGGTGGGGCCCATAACACCAACACTCGCACATTTCTCTCTTTCACAGGTCTGCACACAGGAGGGGGAACCACCTATAGATTCCTAAACCTAAACATCAAGACACTCCGCCCACTTGGTCGATCGGACCAAATAGTTGGATTGGTTGATGGTGATTTTAGAACCAGCTAAAACACATTTAAGTCTCAATTTAATTAAATCACAGAATACCATATTTACCTATTCTGGCTATCTGGGTTTTCTCTAATTCATTGGCTCAGCATAACCAAATTTTGTCGTTAAATTGTCCAAGGATCAGGCCAGATTTCAGAGTCCGAAAGTCCTTTACTCAGCACGTTACAGTCCCAAAGATCATCAAAGGACCAGAAATTGTGCCAGCATCCATCATCGAAAGGTCTCAAAAAGCATAGCGACCATCTCCCTCTCAACTAAACTCCTCCCTATTCTACTACTCTTTTATAATAAATTTCGGGATAACATGAAACATTTTTTGGGCGTAGAAGAGAGATGATTGGCCAAGAGAAATCGTCCGATTTTGTATTTTCCGGTTTCCACTCTTCTAATTCTACTTCTTCAAATTCTCTTTTTCTTTCTTTGTCTTTATTTCTTACAGTTTCTCTTTTTAATGTGTTTTTGTAATTTCCTTTTCTTGTTACATAAACATCCTAGTCTTAGAATTAATACTAAAATAATCACACATGTTACTGGAATTAAGATTTTACCAATAAAGGTACTACCTAGCTGAAGTAAGAAACTTCTTAATAGTAGAATACCTTTTCCCAATCTTTTCCCAAATACCTTCAACCTCCAGTGGAACAATTTCCTCATGCAAATCAGTTATATTCTTAATGTAAGTCTTTAAATCTTGACTTTCGTCAGGAATATAAGTACAACAATGTTGAACTTTCAGCATTCCAGAGACTCCACCCTCTTTTGCCAAAATTATATCAACGGCAAGTCGATTTTGCATTACCATGGCACGCATGGCAACCATTTCAGTATTAACAAATAAAAATCCTACAGCGGTGCTTGATGACAAGCGATCCACTACTGTTGATAGTTTTCTAATTTTATGTGCATTCAGAGATATTCCCACTGCTGGTATCAATGCTCCGAAAATGTCTCCTACAATTTCTGACCAAGATTCTCTTTTCCTACGTGTTAGTTGACTACCTAGCTCATGTGCACCATCTTTTCCTCTTCCCACATGGAATATCTTTGGGAAAACCAGGCCTAGATAACATGTGCCATACCAATGATCTGGTAATCGATAATATGCTTTGTTCCCGCAGATAAAATATAATCCAGGAAAAACTGGATTATATTTGCAAACTTGCATTGTCAATCTCCTTTCTTCAACCATATCCAAGAAAGCTTTCTCCTCCTTCTTTAAACTGCAAGTTAGATTATTTCTAAATATTGATTCTAATGTTAATTCTTTAGTTTCTAAGAAAAATTCACCTAACACTTTTGCGGGTTTAACTTTATTCAACTTGTAAATTACAGGTACTTGTGAAAATACATTATCTACATCTGAAAAATAATATTCTAATTTCCCTATTTTGTAAAACAAACTTGCTATTACACTACATGTTATTCCATATGTTACTGGAAGGTGATGGTAAGTCACTTCCTCAGATACAGACGCTGGCAATTGCATACAGACGTAGCAATCCCTCACGTCCATCGTCTTCACATATTTGTATAGTAATTTTGAAAATACATTGTTAGAAAAATCATTTATGGACCTATCTTTATGTAAATAATTTCTATCTATTTTAGTCGGATACCTCTTCTGAGTCTTTTCTATATTGGTTATATTCTCGCTATGTCCTTCTATTGTTTCTAGTGTAACCTTAAATGAAACCATTAGAGCTAACGCACTCCACAAAAGCATTAGTAATCCTGTACAACAACAACATATTTTTAACCATCTTCTAAGAAATACACATTTAGATTTTCTATTTTCTGTGTTTGCCATTTCGAAAAATGATCAGTGTCTTTTGACTTAGCCTCTTCTACTTCACAACTAGTTTTGTCTAACCCAAGGCTCTAAGCACCTACTTGGTTCTTTCAGTTTTATGTCTTTTCCGGTAATTTATTGTTTCTCTATTTTAACACCTTTATCTTTTCAATTTGGCATTTGATCGTCTTTCACTTTTCTTTCGTAGTCTTGTTGTAGGATTTCCTGAACATCCGTCTCTTCTCCGATGTCGGACAAGATAACTCTCAGGATTTCCGATTCTTCGTCTTCCTCAACCACTCCTGGTACAGTCACCTCTGGATCCCCTTGGCTATCTGCCTCTTCTTTTATTTCAGGCAATGCCACATATGACCTTTCTAGCGACTTATACTTCTGGTTAGGTTTTCTCGTTCTTTTATTTTCTTCTACCGTCATTTGTTTCACTTCTTTCAATTTTTCTTGGCTAGACACTTCATTTACTTGTTCAGCTCTAGATGAATTCACTCATGTTAATCGGTATCTTAATATTTATCTTGTTAGGCCAAATTTCATCTCTTGCTGGCCTTTTCAACTTACTTCCTTTCTCGTTATTCTCAGTTCTCCATGCTCTCTTTCTCAGGACTCGACCTTCTGGTACTTCTTCATCACTGTCCTCTGATTCAGTTCCAACTTGACTTTTTCCTTCAACTGTTCTCCTTTCCACCACTTCTGTTTTGTTCCCTACTTCTGTCCCTCCTCGTGGTTCTTCCACACAATCTTCCTGCTGACTAACCGTCCCTTCCTCTAACTGGATGTGTGAGTTCTCTACAACTCCTCCGGGGTCTTCCGCAAAAATCTTACCCTCACTCTCTGTATCTGGTACCTTACCATCTAATTTTATTACTTCAGATGGGATTTTTCTTGAACTTTCACTCGGGACTGTCTTATCAAGAATTTCCTTTACAGTTTCTTCACTATTTTTACTCTCATTTTGAAGTGCTTGAACAGGTTCAGTCTCTGATTCTGAACTGGTGTCAGAAATCTGTAACTTTCTTCTTAAAGGAAGGTTCTCTGGTGCAATAACTGGACTTTGTTCTGATTCCCCCCTTTCAGGAATTTGTCTTGCTCTTGTTTCTTCAGTATCTGATTCAGAACTTGTATCTGATTCTTCAAAGTATTCTCCTTCCGTGTTATCCACTGGGTTTGGAATTCGCAAGGTGTGACTAGCATGAATCCAGTTCTTCACTCCTGCACATTTTACTGCTGTTGTTGTAGTCAAGATCACCTGACGTGGTTTTCCCCAACGTGGGACCAAACAGTTCCATCTTCGGTGCACTTTTATTCTCACCCAGTCCCCTGGGCTCAAATCAAGAGCTGGCTTCTTTTCAAGAGTGGTGGCATCCGATCCAACCTGATGGAACACAAAATGAACGGAATCAGCCAACCCCTTGCAATAATCCAACACCAAGTAATCAGATATAGGCAAAAGCTTGTTGACTGGTATGAAAATATGTCGCATTGCTCTTCCCATGACAATTTCATGGGGACTCAGGTCTGTATTCCTATCTGGAATTGATCTAATAGTCATGAGTACCAGAGGCAAGACATCAAGCCATTTCAGACCTGTGGCTAAACACATTTTTCCCAGCCTGTTTTGGTGCCATTTACTTGTTCCACCACACCAGAAGCCTCTGGGCGATAGGCACAATGTAGTTGTTATTGTACATTCAATGCTTCACAAATCAACTTCATGATTTCATTATGAAAATGTTTTCCTCTATCTGACTCAACTGTGACTGGAAAACCGAATCTAGGAATGAACTCTCTTAGTAATAGCTTGGCTACTGTAATTCCATCACTTCTTCTCGTTGGGTATGCTTCCACCCATCGTGAAAATAGACAAACCATCACTAAAACATACCTCAACCTGTTACAGGGGGGCATTTCAATGAAGTCAATCTGCATTCTGGTGAAAGGCCCTCCCTCTCGACCTATTGTTTCCAGACTTACCACTGTTTTTCTTCCAGGATTGAATTGTTGACATATGAGACATCTTTGACAAAGACTTTCAGCTACAAGTCTACATTTTGCGTTATACCATGTCTGCTTAAAGAGTCTGATCATTGCGTCTCTTCCTACATGTGCTTGTCCAAGATACATTCGTGCCATGGCAGGCACCATGCTATCAGGCATAACTGGTCTTCCATCCCAATAAACCCACACATGATCTGTTTCCCGTGGTGCACATTCTGCTTTTACACACTGTCTCATCTCCTCATCTCCTGCTTCTTCTTGCAACTGTCACACTTCCTCCCATGTATTCACAGTGTTAGTAAACATCAAAGGGCATGAATTCATTTCCTTCTTTCTTCCCCTAATGATCGAATTCTGATTTTGTGCGCAATATTGAGCCATATTGTTTGCAAATTGGTTACCAGCTGACACATAGTCATTAGACTTTGTGTGTGCTGCACACTTCACAACAGCCAATTGCCTAGGCAGCTGTATCGCCTCAAGCAATTTTCCAACCACTTCAGCATTCTTTATAGGAGTTCCACTTGATGTCAAAAAATCCTCTTTGCGACCAGATCTGGCCAAAATCATGCACTACACCAAAGCCATATTGACTATTGGTTATCACAGTCACTCTCACATTCTTTCCCAACTTGTTAAGGCAAATAGTTCAGCAACTTGGGCTGGTTTTACTCCTTTTAGACATGACGCTTCCAAAACCGCTGCTACTGTGCATACTGCATATGCTGCACTCAGAATTCCCTCATCTGTTCTCAAGCATGATCCCTCCACAAACATCACATAGCCACTTTCTGTCAAAGGTACATCTTTTATGTCAGGTCGGGGTTTGGTACAGAAATCAAGCACTTCCAAACAGTCATGATCCACATCATCTCTGACTTCCACATTCTCAGCATCAGGCAGTAACGTTGAAGGATTCACATTCAGACATCTCACTAGGCTCACATTTGTCGCACGTAGGATAACTTTCTCATATTTAGTCAGACGACTGTGTGTCATGAACTGGGTGCAGCTCCTTGTTAAAAGGATTGCCACATCATGAGGTACAAACACTCTCACAGGATATCCCATCAGAATTCCTTCACTTTGTTCCAAACTCTTGCAAGTGGCTGCTACAGCTTTCAGACAACCTGGCAATGCTACAGCTGCAGGATCTAATATAGCTGAGAAATATGCAATTGGTTTCCTTAGTTTTCCATGTTTCTGTATTAATACAGAAAGTGTACATCAGTTTCTTTCGCTGCAATAAAGTTCAAATTCCTTTTCATAATCAGGCATACCAAGTGCTGGTGCTTCACATAAACTGTCTCTCAATTGTTTAAAAGCTGTTAATTCCTCTTGGTTTAACTCAATGGGGTCTTTTGCATCACTTCTTGTTAAGCGTACCAAAGGTTTTGCAATCAGGGAAAAGTTGCTTATCCACTGACGACAGTATCCAACCATTCCAAGAAACATTCTTACTTCTCTTTGTGTCATTGGTGCTCTCATTCCATTTATTATCTTGATTCTGTCTGCAGTTACTTTTCTCAGTCCTTTTTCGATTTTGTGGCCTAAATATTGTACTTCTTTCTGACAGAATTGCAATTTCGATGGGGATACTTTAAGTCCTCCATCAGCCAAATTATTCAATAGTGCAATGGTATCTACAATGCACGCTTCTCTAGTTCTTGAAGCCACAAGCAGATCATCCATATATTGTACCAGAACTGAACTTTCAGGCATTTTTAAATCTTCTAGAGACTTTTTCAATATCTGATTGAATATTGAGGGACTCTCCGTGTACCCCTGTGGAATTCGGCACCATATCAAGATACGTTCGCCAAATCGGAACGCAAAAATATGTTGGCTATCATGATGCAATGTGATAGAAAAGAAAGCATGACACAAGTCAATTACTGTGTACCATTCTGCATCATGAGGAATCTGATATAAAATCACGGACGGATTTGGTACAATGGGACAACATGATACTACAATTTTGTTTATTTTCCTCAGATCCTGTACTATTCTATATGTTCCATTATGCTTTTTCAGGTCCATAATTGGTGAATTACATGGACTGCTCATTATTTCTATCAAAATACCTTGTTTGATCATTCTGTCTATTATAGGAGTAACTCCTTCAATTATCTCAGGTGTCAATTTGTACTGAGGAATATTTGGGTAACTTATTCCTTCTTTTACAGCAACTTTTAAGGGATCTACATTTTTCATTAATCCCACATCTTCTCCTGTGAAATCCCAGACTTCCGCTTTTGCTGTCTTTTTCAGCTCTTGGGGGTAGTTCTTCAGGGTTAAATACAGCAAATGCCTCAGTAATCTCAGGTTCCATATTAGCCATTGTCATTTTATACAATACATCTTCATCTGGAGTCTCGAATGCTATACCATCGGGCGTACAAAATATAGTGCAATTCATTTTGCACAGTAAATCTCTCCCTATGTTAACTTTTACTGGTTCAGTGAGGTACGTTTTTATTTGTCTGTTGGATACTCCAACTACTTGGATTGTTTCGTCCGACAGAGGAAGATTTTTAACATCAGCTGATCTAACGAGTGGCACCAGTATCTACTAGGAAAGTAATGTTTTCGTCATTTACCTTTTCATCCACAAATGGGCCTGTCTGGTCTACTTCTAGAGTTGCACCAAGTACGCACTCCTCTTCCTCCCCTCGGCACCGTCAATAACCTTCTTCCGACTCACTCTCTTCGCGTTGTAGCCAATACTGCGAAACAGCACTAGCGCGCGGCAGCTTTGTTACCTGTTCTTCGTTGTAGAATCCTGTCTCATTACTGTATTTCTGATGATTTACGCTCTGTGGAAAAGGCGGTTTTGGCACCTGATTCTGTTGGGGAACAACCTGCTGCTGTTGCTGCGGTTGACAACTCACCTCTTTCTGCACCTGCAGATTCAATGATGCATTATCACCATTAGTGTTCGGGGGAAATTTACACTCGGATTTCCCATTCTTCCGCAATTATGACATGGCCATTTCTTTTTGGCTTCGTCTATATTAAATTGTCCTTTCCCTTTTCCATTATTAAATTTTGATTTCATACCCGTACCAGTTGCTTGTTCAATCAATTGAGCTTCCTGTCTTTCTGCTACCTTTACCTGAGCCCACATGGCTTTTTATTTTAATTTACGCTGCTTTGCTTCAATCTCATCACTAAAATATTTTGCATGTCTCAGTACTTCGTCTATCTTTTTGTTCTGCCAATCAACTGTATGCTATTTAATCATTTCGCTTACTTCAGGTCGCAATCCGTACACAAATCTATATACAAAATGACTCAAATCCTTTTCACTTAAGTTTTCGTCACCACTATACTGTTTAAAGGCAAGAATCAGCCTTTCATAGTAAGCATGTACCGATTCTTTTGCTTCTTGATGAGTTCTATCAATTTTTACCCAATCAGTTTCTTTAGGAGATACTTTATTTTTCAAAAAGGTAATTACTTGTTCATATTTTCTCATTACTTCTGGATCTGAGGCACCCGTTTTTGGATCTCTAGGGTAGTCTTGTGTAGGCCAGCTGATTATTACCTTGCACTCTGTCCATAAATCTGCAGGTACTATTATGTCGAAAAGACTATTCAAATCAATCCATAGGACTTTTGATAATTTCACAAACCTTTCTACCTGCCTGTACCACTCAACTGGCTTTTCGCGCAGTCGAGGAAAATCATTGGTAAATGACAAAATATATTTTCTAGTCCAGGGGACATGCACATATCCTCCACTTGGAATCTTTCTCATAGGACATTCAGTTATTACCTTTTCTTTCTCTCTTACTGGGTAGGCTGCAAACGTTTTATCCGTTGCACCATCCCGTTTTCGAAACCATCTACTCTTCCATTTGTCTACATCGCCCCATTTTCTCAATAATATGTTTAAATCTTTAATCTGAATCATTCGTCCTGTCGCGTTTAGGTTTTCAATGTCTTTATCAGAAAAATCTACTCTATATGGTTTTTGTAATGACTTTACCTTTTCAAAATCAATACCGATTTCATTTGCCACTTCTTCTAATCTTTCATGTAAATTCTTAGCTCTCCATGTTATGCTTTTACATAGAAACATTAATTCTTCATCCTGATAACTTTTAAATTTTTCTGTAGGAATATTCCCTACAATTAATTCCTCTAATACTATTTTTAATTTGGACACATCTAAAGGTTTAGGCTCAGCATCTCTTTGTTGTAAACTTCTTTGCCAATCACTTAATTCATCAGAAGTAGGACCTACAGGAATCATTTCATTTCGTGTCTGTTCTAATCCTTTTGGTGATCCTGGTACTGACTCTGTCGTCATTATTGCTCTATTTACTAAACTCTGATTTACTGGCAAATTTTTAGGAGTACTTTGTTCAGAAATTCCTACCGTTTGTCCCCACAAATTTTCTCTTGTAACTCGTCTTTGTATTTCATTTTCTCTGTTTCCATTATAAGGAACCGTCAGACAATGCTCACTATCCTTCTGTTTATCAAAAATCGGCATTACAGGACCTATTGTTACCGGAACAGTTACTGCTTCATATTTTTAGTTAATTCTCTAATCTTTTCAGTCAATTCTAGAGTAGTTTTAGCCACTTCAGCTGAATTTTCATTAGCCATTTTACTAACTTGGGTATTTTCTGATTCTCTAAAAGGATTATTTCTACCTGCCTCATGTGGTACTGTTTCAAATGTTATATTCTGTGGCGATTCTTTTACTGGAGCACTCGGTGTCAATGTGGAATTTGGTTGATATGGGGGTGGATTTTTATAAAACATATCCTCAAGCACATCATCCTCCGACTCATGCACACCATACTTATAACCTTCTGAACCTGTATTATTTCTCTTTTCCGTACATTTTCTGCTAGTGGTTTTCTCCACATTTCTCATAGGAAACAACCCATCAGTCGTATTTGCATGTCGCCATCTCTCCATTCTATCATCATGATTTTCTTGTCCATATGATCCACCAAACATATATCTATACCTTCCACCACTCCGTTGTCGTTCACTGTCATACATCTCATCTTCCCATTCTGTCAATGCTTCAAACTGTGTAGGTCTAGGTCTTGGTTCTAATTTCATCATTCTTTCTCTCAGATTTCTCAAAACCGCTAAATTAAATGAGCCATGTTCCGGAAATGCCAAAACTCCATCATCTTTTGTATATTTTGCCCAATTGTCTAACCAAATACATGTATGATAACCGTATTTCGTAATCATAAAAGATGCAGGTGATTTTGCTGGAGGGATCAACTGTCCCTCTCTAGTCACAATCGGTTTGGCTTTTTTAAATAAGTTCTTGATTTTACCGAACCAGGACTTTTTCTCCTTCTCTGGTGGATCGTAATACATAATTTTCTCTTTTCTGTCTTGCTAGATTTCTCCTACAACTGTTTTGTTTGTTCTATCCAATTGTATCGCGACTCACACTAACGCACCAATCCTGAGCGTCTATGTCACTTTTACAATTCTCCAATCGCAGCGCGACTCACACTAACGCACCAATCCTGAGTGTTTACGTCACCCTGTAATTCTCCACTCCTACGTTTACGTCTCTTACTGACTGACCAATCTCAGCGCGGTCTTTCTGACGTCAGCTTTTCTTGCCGTCGCTGCTCCTGCTGACCCCTCCTTTACAAAATGTGTCGACAAACTTTTTACATTCACTCTCTCACTAAATTCTGTTAGTAACGACATACAAACGCCACCATTATCTGTTTCGCTAACAAAGGATAGTCTTGACCTTTTTCACAAGAATTCCGTCTTTCCCAAGAGCAGCGCTTACCTCTGCCCTACTACGGAATCGTTACTTCCGTTGATAAAGTAGCACTTCCCTCTACTTCACCCTTCTAGCAAGCATTAACTAACCGTTTCTACAGAAATAAAACACCTGTTGGAGACCCACTGCTCCTGAGAATTAAAACCAGAGTTTCACAATTAACCTAAATGCCATTTCATTTACACACATTCATACGGAAAATGTAGTTCATTCATACAGAATCCTGTCTTTCCCGAGAGCAGCGCTTACCTCTGCCCTACTACAGAATTATTTCATTTGTTAATAAAGTAACACTTCCCTCTACTTTATCCTTCTAACAAGCTTAGGGAACACCTATTACCTTTCCAGTGATAAGCGTAATCAGAGCTCCTTTTGGACTCCTGGTACTTTAGACCAAAATTTCACAGATGACCTTTCATTACCATACATTTCTCTCATACAGAAAATGTCCCTAACGGCAACACACGACGATGTTACCAATCGAACCCAGACAATGCGTCGTGCAACTTCAATCATCACACGCTTTCCCCGTGTACCTACAGGGCAACAACAGTCCCGTATTTCCCGAGAACAGCACTTACCTCTGCTCTACTACGGAATTGTTACAAACTTCCGATTTCCTACAGCCCAGAAGTCGTCAAACAACATTGAACGCAACGTGACTCAACATAGACTGTCAATACATAAACCTATACTTATCCACAGTCAATAATCAATAAGCAATAAGCAATTTACAAGCAATAATCACCAAACCAATGCAATAAAACCATAACTCTGCTACCAAGAAAAACTGATGCAGCGCAAACAACAACTCAGGAAAAAGGTGAGAACACAACTGTCCTCCTTGCGTCGCATACCCGCCGTCACACTAACTCATTCACACACGCATTCATTGGTGGGGCCCATAACACCAACACTCGCACGTTTCTCTCTTTTACAGGTCTGCACACAGGAGGGGGAATGATGCATCGGACATGTGGGTGGGAGTACCTTATAACCTATAGGGGAAAAAAAGTTATCTTACATCATATACATTAACCTTCGCCACCTATAGATTCCTAATCCTAAACATCAAGGCACTCCGCCCACTTGGTCGATCAGACCAAATAGTTGGATTGGTTGATGGTGATTTTAGAAGCAGCTAAAACACATTTAAGACTCAGAATCCTCTATTCTCTTTAAAAGAACCACAAACTCATATTTTCTGTTAATCAATAATTGTTTATCTAAATTTTTCATTAAATTAGCATTTGTCTCTTCAAATTTTAGAATTTCTAGATCAATTTAATTAAATCACAGAACACCATATTTACCTATTCTGGCTATCTGGGTTTTCTCTAATTCATTGGCTCAGGGTAACCAAATTTTCTCGTTAAATTGTCCAAGGATCAGGCCAGATTTCAGAGTCCGAAAGTCCTTTGCTCAGCACGTTACAGTCCCAAAGATCATCAAGGGACCAGAAATCGTGCCAGCATCCATCATCGAAAGGTCTCAAAAAGCGTAGCGACCATCTCCCTCTCAACTAAACTCCTCCCTATTCTACTACTCTTTCATAATAAATTTCAGGATAACATGAAACATTTTTTGGGCGGAGAAGAGAGATGATTGGCCAAGAGAAATTGTCCGATTTGTTATTTTCTGGTTTCACAGGGTTTTTGCTGATGAGTTCTCCGGCTATGAGCAAATTTCCGAATGTTGCAATTTTTAAATTCATTCATTGTTCATTTATAACAGTTCTTGTCTTCTGGGGTCTTTGGCAGTGCCCCAGTAACCTATCCTTGACAGGAACGGCGTGTACAGAGGTCGTTAGGGAATTCACGGTACCATCCGAGTCTGCGCACTAGGCTTCGTGCATCACGAGACGGTGGCCACTTCTGAATCCGTACTCTGCCGCCATCTTTTTTTAGGCCAAGATGTCAACTTAAGCGAAACAAACACAAAAGAGTAATTAATACAAAGAAATGATGTTTCTAATGTTATACCCTCACTAATCCCTTTTTGTATTAGTATTTTCCTAGCTTAAAGCGACATTTAAAGCAGTATATTCACCTTTGCGGTCCTCCACGAAGGTGCAAACGTTACAAAAGCAACATAAAGCATGCGATATCTAATTATCACATATACTACTGTTAATATGCGTACGTATTTTAGATAGTAAACTTATTTTGCCATGCAAATAGCAAGTTCCCACGTATAAATCATGTATGCAGGTTGGTTAATCTTAATATATCACCGCACATGATTAGTAAATTATAATAAGTAGGATATTCAGTTAATACTTTCATACAAAATAGAGGAGGTATACAAAATGTTGCACTACCTGCTCCATCAACGTCATTAGCAGTGCATTGTGGGAGCGCGGGTTATAGTTAGCTGAACTAACAATAACGGGGGAATTTCACTGGTTTTGTACGAGTGAAATGTCCAACTAACTATAACTTTCCCTAAAACCTGTTTTTTTCACTGAATATATATATATATATACACACACACACACACACATACATTATGTATAATATATATTCTTTTCATTTTAGTTTAGGGTTTTGAGGAAAAACATTTTCCTTAAAGGGGTAAGCGGAAAAGTTCTTTTCACAGAAACATAGCAATTAACAGGAAGTCCTGGACTAAGAGCAATGTAGACAATCTGAATAGTTTCTGTTGCCAAAGGAAAATAACAGTTTCTACAAATGTACCATGTGTGAAAGAAACAAGAAACGTTCGACTAAATTAGCTAACCATGAGGACAAGTGCAGTAGTTTTTTAAATCATTGTGTGTTTGAACAGCTGTATGTTAAAATGTACCCGACTGTAGAAAAAGGTCTTGACTGAACAACTTAATCCAGAATTTTCCATTCAGGCTACATTATCTATGAAGCACAAAAACTCAATTGGGTATAAAATCAGTGTGTGATCGCCACAGAAAGAGCATGCTTCTCAAAATCTCAAATGTTATGATCTAAGTGTCAAATTCATCAGTGCCCTCAGCAGCACATCATACATTATGGAGTGTCAAGAGCCATCTTTGATTTGTGTGATCGCAGGTGGTATAAATCACTGCTTCAGACATAACGCCCCACATCATCATCAGCCCAGGAGCATCATGCATCAGAAAGCGTCAGGTGTTTCTTAGAAATATTAGTTACCATGGGTTGCAAGGCAGAGAAAAGTAGGCCTCCTGCACTCTGCATGTCAAGTGGAGCGTAGGAATGAAGCACACACTGAAGCAATGGCATCAACAATAAGTATATGGCTAAAGAGGAAAATGAGAGCCCAATGAGTTTGAACCTGCATTATCTTTGAGTTCTGTGGATGGACGGACGAAAGGACAGATGGATGCATGGATGGATGGATGGATCAAACCATATCAATGGCAAACATAGCAGCCAATGAGATACCAGAAACATAGCATACCACATAGTAGTGATTAAGAAAGTATGTTCATTTGTCTAATCCATGTGTTAAATTAAAAGCGTTTGCATGTTCATTTTTAATATACATTATACAATTTTAATAAAATATATTGTACATTTTGTTTTTATTTAAATCACAAATAAAATGGTCCATACCTTGCATCCAAGATTTGTACACATTCGACACGTGATACTATAAGCAGTGGGGGGAGGGGAGAAAACTGAATTTTTAATGTAATTTAATTACAAAAATAATTTAAATAAAAATAAGAACATAATTAATTTAAAATGTGATTACAGTTCACGTTTTAGTTAGGGTATATGTCTAATTTTTACTGTAGTAGCTTTAGTTGTAGGAGATAGGGGAATATGTCTTAATATTTTTTTTAATTGTTATTTTTTGGTAATGTTCTTACAATTCCCTACTACCTTCTGTAGGGCTATCTCTGCCAAGATGGCAGAGATCTCCACAATAGGCAGAAAATGGCTAACAATACATGTTCAGTAACAAAGTCAGTCGTAGAAGTTTATTTGAAGGGTGGAGTAAGACAACTACTCACACAACTACCTCTGCGAATCACATTATGATTGCCCTTAAAGTTAAAGCTGGGGTCAGATGCAGAAGCACCAGAATGTTTACAGGGAAGAAACAAGACAAACAGTGGAAAAGTTGAGATGGTGTTGGAGATGAGAAAGAGCAGAATTGATTTTTCTGTCATTAATGAGTCCAAGAGATGATGGAGTTTGTTCCTTTGTTTTAGTCTATTGCTTTTTTTTAGCATATTTGATTTGCATCCATTCATTTAATTACTATTTTGAGTATCAACGCAATACATAGTATACGGTAAGAAGAATATTTATGCTATCCTTATGGTTTGCCATGGCAGCGGTGTATTGCTTTTAATTTTTCTCAGCACATTGCTCAGAGCATCATGTAATGTATAGCATTTCACCACCTATTTTGAAACCAGACTATAGCCACATGCTAGTGCATTTTATATCCACTGTTTCAACCAGAACTTTCTTTAGGGTCCATTACAGTGCCCCCATGCAGGCGGTGGGTGGTGTTAATTCTATACCCCTGGAGTTAACGATCTCTGCTATCCCTTTAACTCTGAAGTGTGGAGTTCAGGGGGACTCCAAGTTGAAACCTGATAATCTATTGGGTAATGAGGAATTATCAGCGGAAATACGATTTCGGGATTTAATTTTGCTAGAAATGTCTGATGTCCCCCACAGTTTCCCAGAGAGATATCGGCTGCACTCAGCAACCAAGATCTCCACAGGATGAATGACACATCCTTGGTGTTTCAAGTGACACTCATGGAGTAGGGAACTCTTGCACAGACATGTCTGGGACACCGGCATATCATTTGTGGCACATGTCCTTGATGCACGTGTACATGTCACCAGCAGCGGCCCGTCCCTGGCCAAAGTGTCGGGGCGGGCCAGAGGGGGAGCTGGGGAGGTGGTGAGGCGGGTTTGAGGGACAAAATAAAAATGAATAAATAAATAAGTAAACATAACTGATAGCCGCCGTCTCTGTCCTCTGCTCCATCGTGCTCTTCCTGCTCCTAGGACAGGCTCCCAGGCTGCTCTGCGACCAATCATGGTGCTGCATGAAAGCAGCGTCAGGATTGGCCTGAGTGCTGTGAAATGCTGCTATTAGGCCTGCAGTACTGGTTGTGCCAACCTGCCTTTCAAAAGGGTCACTGCAGTGTCTGTGCGCAGTTTAAAACTGCCATGTCGACCTAGCAAGCGTACTCACTTGCCAGGCTCTAACCTGCCCTTTTCTGACATGTGAGTCACCCCTAAGGTAGGCCCAAGGTATCCCTGTGGGCAGGGTGCAGTGTCTGTGATGGGTAGGACATGTTGTGGACCAGTGGCGGCTGGTGACGTTTGAAGGGGGTAGGGCGTAAAAGTTGGGCAGGTGGCAGCAGTCATTAGTGGCGGTGTTGACAAGTGCCGGTGCCAAGCATGAGAAGCCACTGGGTAAAATTAGGCACTGCTTCAAGTCTCTGCCCCTGATCTTTACTTAATCTCATTGGATGGATGACAATGTAGGTTTTTAAACCGCGTATACGGCTTGTATAAACACAAATAAAATACGCATTACCGGTGATTAAGTGGAACAGAAGACGGAAGCAGTATGTCAGTTTGGGTAACTTGCTACACCCTTCATGCCAACCAGTTTAATCTCCAGCGGACCAGCCTAATCTTTTCACCCTTGCGAAGTCACTCTATTGCTTATCAATGATATTGCATATTAGCAGCTCCCATTTACAGTAATTCTAAACGGAATAATGTGGTAGTAAGCCAAGCGCTATTTAAAACAAGATATTGAGTGTAATGTAAATTAACGAATCACCTCATTTGCTGACACTACATTTCTCCTTTAGGCGACCTGAGGTCACGGGTCTGACTGCACGGGTCAGCGAATCTCAACGTTATAGCCAAGGCGTTTCCACGCCAATTAACCTCAAGCACGTAAGAGACTGTGGTTTACTATGCCAGATTAAAGGATTGCACCTCCCAGACTCTCACGCAATTTACCTAAAATGTTGCCTACATCCGCGCTTAATAATACTTTGCTCGTGCAAAATGGGACAGATTTTCCCAGGTGCAAATTGCGAAGATGAACTTCTGAACCTAGGCACAATTCGCACCCGACTTGCCATCAAGTTTTGCATGCAAATGGAAGTTCTCACTTAAAACGTGAATTGTTGTTTACCGTGGTTGCAGGCGCCTTTCTTTTTCCAATTGGTGCCTGTAGTGTAGGGGTGGGCGGAATTTGCGAAAGCGACTTTCGCAAATTATCGATAAAATGTTAAAAATCTCCGCAAACAAGCGGAAATATCGCGAAGATGCGGAAGTTTTTTTCCGGCATGTTCGCGAGATTTTCTGCATGGTTGCGGGTCGCCAACTTACCCATGTGGTT
Source organism: Triturus cristatus (assembly GCF_964204655.1). Taxonomy (NCBI): domain Eukaryota; kingdom Metazoa; phylum Chordata; class Amphibia; order Caudata; family Salamandridae; genus Triturus; species Triturus cristatus. Next base: position 810,049,151 of record NC_140589.1, on the reverse strand, counting down.
GCTTGCGGGCGCAGCCATCTTGTTTTCAGTTGTCTCGCGGTACATGATCGCGAGAAAAAAGACGTGATCGCGCGACGCATGACGTCACTGCGGACGAAAACTGTCGCGAGACAGCGCAAATGGCTAAAACAATACAACATCTCATGGAGAACGCGACCGGATCGGGAAAACTTGTCGGCGAACGCGGGGATTCAGGTAAGGCGATCGCGCGCGCGCAAGAATGTTTTATTTTACAGCGCGAGCAAGAACCAAATTATCACAAAGCTGCGGAATGCGGAAATTTTGACATTTCCGCGCTCTCCGCGGAACGCGGAAATGCCAAATTATCGCAAATTCCGCGAACGGAACGGAAATTTTGCCCAGGCCTACTGTAGTGTCACTTTAGGTCGGGACTGGTCCGGAACAGCTTGATGGTGTCCGTTGCGCGCCATAAAGATCCGCGTGCTGATAATCCCGAAAATAGAGCTGAACTCAATCATAACCCACGCCCCCAGTTTACATTATTATCCAATGAAAAAGCCTAACAGTGCCACCCACTGCACTGTGTTGCTGTCTGCCAGCCCCACCCCTTCTCCTTAACCCGTTCCCTGCTCATGAGGGAACCACTCCGTCATGAGCCACGGGCGCTGTGTGCTCATGACAGAGTGGTTCCGTCATGCTGCGGCCGTTGGCGGCCGCTCTGCCCACGCGGCACTGATTCCCCGCCTGTGCGGGCGATCAATGCAAGTGGGCGGAGTCATGACGGAACCACGCCGTCATGAGCACAGCTCGCCCGTGACTCATGACGGCGTGGTTCCGTCATGAGCATGGCGGCGCCGCGCTGACCCCAAACCCCCCCAGCGCCGCGGCGGAATTCGTGCCGCGGCGAAGGGGTTAATGTGAATGAGACTCTGCTGACCACGCCCTGAGCCACGTCAGAAGCGCCACATTTGAAGCCTATTCACTGCTGCTTGGTGCAGCCACTCCCATCAGGCTGATGTCACCCTCCTTGCTTGTGCCTCGAGGCCAAGGAATTATCCTCGCCCAGTTCAGCACATGCGTAGGAGGACTCTCTCGTCCGAGGGTCCGACGTCACCACACAAAAAAAACCTATGGAAAAGTGGAGCACCAAGCAGTGAGCATTTAAAGCTGCTCCATGGTATTAATTTTCTCCCTTTGTTTTGTTTACGCTCCAAAGCTTGCAGGGCAACGCCCCCTTTGCCCGTTAATACCAGCCGCCACTGTTGTAATGTGTGTAACATGTCTGTAGTGTCTTAGGTCAAGGATACCAGACACTGAATATTCTTTTATAACGAGCTTTATTACATGCTTCGTACTCTGTCCCTGTCCCTACTCTAACTGCCGTTTCCTGCTGTTTCTCCTACTCTTCCCGTTCCTCCTCATGGCTCCGCCCACTCAACAACTATACCGCTCACATTCTACATCTTCCCCTTTTTTAACAAAATGAAATGACCGACTTGTTTATAGTTCTTCAATTAGTCGTTTCGGTCTGCGGATGTCCCGTCGAGGTCGGAGGGACATGGTCCCTGCTTCAGACTCAAGTTCTCCGTGAGTATCAGGATGCTGACCTTCGACAGCCATGGCAGGTTGTTCTCTTCCCTCACTCCCTGGTTGCCCCAACATCTTCTGGAGCGACTCTCTCATGACTGGAGTGCACTTCTGAAAATGTGACACGTTCCTGGTAACCCTCCGGCTGTCGGACTCTGCGGTCACCATGGTACCCTTTTTTTGAGTAATCGTCAGAGGCTCAGCTCGGAATTTACAGTCCGTTTTCCTTTGCTGTTCCTGTTTCACTATGACGCAGTCCCCTTCATGTATGGAGTGTGATCTCGCTCTCCTTCGGGCGTCCGCATATGACTTCATTTTGTCTTGTCCACGACGGTCAGCTGACATGACCTCTTGATGAATACGAGCGGGTGAGACCGCTCTCAGAGCGCCTTCACAGGTAGGTATCCGGGTTCTGATGGATCGACCTAGCATTAATGTGGCGGGGCATTTTACTGTGGTGGCATGCGGTGTTGTTCTATAAGCCCTTAGGACTTCATTGAGAGCCACTTGAAGATCCTTTTTTTCGACTGTCGCTTGTTGAAACGTCTTTTTGAGAGTGGCCATGAATCTTTCAATGGTCCCATTGGCCTGTGGCCATAAGGGCGTGACTTTACGATGCTTGAAATTCAGATGCCTCGCAAATTCACCAAACTCATGTCCATTAAAAGGAGGGCCATTATCCGTCTTAAGTTCTTTGGGAATACCCCACGCCGCAAACACTTCATCCAGCACTGCAATGGTGCTTGAGGCACTGGTGGATGACACAAATTAGGCTAGTGGAAACCTTGAATATTCTTCCATAATTGCCAGGACATACTTTCCTGATTGAAGAGGTCCGTAAAAGTCCATGGCAAGTTCTTGCCACACGCCACTGGGCAGTTTTGTCCTCTGCAGAGGAGCTGGGGGAGCTCCTTGACTAACGAGTTGGCATTGAGGACAGTCTTTGAGGGTGAGTTCCACCATCTGATCCAACAGCGGGAACCACACCCGCTCTCTAAGAGCTCTCTTAGTTGCAACCACTCCTCGATGACCTTCATGAGCGAGGTTGATGATGCCCTGCCGTAATTGCGTCTGAATGAAAATCCTTTGGTCGCTCAGCAGAAGACCTTCCGAGGTGGCAGAGAGCTCTTCACTCACATGACGGAAGGCTTGCATTTCTTGTCTGATTGTGGGATCCTTCCCTTCCTCCTCACTGTCGTGTCTCCACCTATTGGTCTGAAGTCGGCGAAGTACTTTCTGCAGAACGACATCCTGCGTAGTGGCCTCCTGAATGGCTTCCAGGGGAACCGCTGGTGGTTGAGCATGGCCCACCACAAAGTGGATGTATTCCTCAGCCATCGACGATCGTGATGCCATCGATGATTGAGGGTGTTGTGACATATAATCAGCCGGATTTGCTGATTTTCCCGGCTTGTGCAGTATCGTGTATGTATATTCCTGTAGACGCAAACCCCATCGCTCAATCCGAGGTGGCATCTTCGATCTGGGATTTCCGAAGATGGTGACAAGCGCCTGATGATCAGTCACCATTGTAAAATGTTTGCCATAGATGAAAACATGGAAATGCTCGCAGGCCCAAACAACCGCCAGACTCTCTTTCTCTGGTTGAGAATATGCCTTCTCCGTGTCTGACAGGCTGCGACTCGCATAAGCTACGATATGGCGCTGATCACCGTCATTGTCGTACTGAGCCAAAATCGCACCCAGGCCCACAGGGCTAGCATCTACAGTAATTTCCGTCTTCCTTTTGGGGTTAAAATAAGCTAAGTTATCTGCCAACTCAACGGCACGTTTGATGTCTTGGAACGCCCGCTCACACTGAGGGGTCCAGTTAAACGGCTGTCCTTGCTTTGTAAGCGTTCTGAGGGGATGGCTAAGTGTGGCATAGTCCTTGATGTATCTGGCACAATAACTGGCCATACCCAGAAATGATCGAATGTCACTGACATCCTGGGGACTTTTGGTGTCATTTAGGGCCATCACTTTTTCAGGGTCAGGCTTCATTCCCGCTCCAGAGAACACATGTCCAAAGAATTTGAGAGTGGATTGATGGAATTCGCACTTGTCCTTGTTTAGTGTCAGATTAGCTTCCAGGAGGGCATGACATACCCGATCTAGGGCCTTATCGTGTTCCTGCACGTTTGACCCATACACAAGAATATCATCGCTATAATTCAGTGTGCTGGGTATGTGTTGTATGGTCTGACGGATGGCCTCTTGAAAGATCTTCGCAGCCGAGGAAATGCCAAAACTTAACCGTTTGTATCGAAACAAACAAAGGTGAGTTGCGAATGTTGTTATGTACCTCGATTTTTCATGCAACTCCAGCTGATGGTATCCCTTGTTTAGGTCAAGTTTCGAAAATACCCTGGCACCATTTAATGCAGAGATCATATCACTCAAGTGAGGCCCGGGATGACGTTCCCTTTCAATCGCAGTGTTAGGAAGCCGCATGTCAACACATAGAAGCACCTTCCCAGAGGTGCCTTTCTTCGGCACAATGACTACCGGTCTTACCCATGGGGTGGGGCCGTCGGTCCGCTCAATAATGTTGGATGCTAATAGTTCTTGGAGTTCATCCTCCACCGCTTGCTGAAGGTGGAAAGGCACTCGCCTGGGATGTTGTGCTACAGGCCTTATCTGGTCATTAATGTGAAGTCGAACTTGACATTTGTTCATCTTTCCCAGCCCAGTGAACAGCTTGGGGAATGTGTGTAAAATGTACTGGTCACCACTAACCCGGTATAGAATCTCAACCAAACGAAGGCGCTCCGCCGTTGGTAAGCTGAGAAGACAATCAGCTTCCGGGCCATCAATTATGTGTATGAATGCTGACACAGACGTGTTCTGGTGCCGGAGGGTGGTTGAGAATTTTCCTAGACAGGGAAGGGGCTTCTTTGACATCCAAGTAAATACCCTGACATACGCTGGACACAAAGGAGGCTGTGGCTTCATTTTCTTGTATTCCGTTACCGGGATGTAATTCAGTGATGCTCCACTGTCCAGAACAAACTTTGTGGCGTGATTTCCTACACTTATGTTCAATCTCGGGTACTTTTTAAGTTGTTCCGGATCTGCGACCATACTGGCGTATTCAATAGTGTATTCAGATTCACATGACTCTGATCGAGAGTCCCTGGACGGCGACCTCCTCAACCATTGAGACCTCCTTGATTCTCTGCTAGAATGTGAGGAGCTAGAAGACGACTGTGGTCGATCTTGTACAGCTTTCACATGGTGTCGTCTAGTGTCAGAACGAGTTGGCCTTGTCCCTTCATTCTTTCTTTCCTTGCGATATTCTCCGCACATTGCTTCAAAATGATTTGTTCGTCCACATTTTCGACATTGCTGGCCCATGGCTGGACAGGCCTCTCTGTGCGGGAAGTCATACCCGCACCGGTAGCATTTTCGTCCACGGTCTGGTTTCTTGTCACTTCGGCCTGACTCATGCCTTCTACGCTCCGTGCGTTGCTGGCGAGAGGACTGTCGGGATGGGTGCCATCGCTCCTTCGAATACCTGCGACTGCGACTGGCTTACACTCGGCATATCTGCTCTCGCCTTTCAGGCCGCCCGGTCTCCATGCTCTTAGCTTGTTCCTCCGCTTGATCATACACTCGGGTCATTTCCTCAATCTCCTCCAGATTATGACTCTTCCTTAATAGTCTCCTTCTCAGAGTCTCGGACTGACAGCCATCAATTATTTGTGATCTGATGGCATCATCCGTGGAGAACGCATCAAATTCACAATACCTGGACAATCGACATAGTCTCGTTATGAAGGTGCTCATCACTTCCTCTTTCCCTTGACGGGCTTGGTGAAAAGCGTATCGTTCATAATCCACATTTCTCTTATGTAAAAACTTCTTGTTTAGAGCATCTCGCACTTTATCATATGTCCCTGTGTCTGCCTTTGGCAGTTCTTTGATTAACTTGCTGATTTCTTTACCCACCAGGTTGCGCAGTGCGATCACTTTGTCTTCATCCTCTGTCACTTTTGATCCCTTGATGTAATCCTCAAAGTCCTCGAGCCATTCCTGCCATCTGGGACCCATGCTCCCTCCAACCGTCAGCGTTAAAGGTTCTGGTGGGCGCAGATGTGACACTCCCGTCATAATTGGTTTGACTTCATTCCTTTGCGGAGAATTATGGTTCGACATTTTGGCAGCACACTCCTGTTTCCTTCTTGTCTGTGCACGTGCTTGTTTGTTTCTTGTTTGGCGGAACTGGTGTTTGTTTACTTTTAGGACTTTTCACCCTTGTCTTTTCTCTTTTTTTTTTCAATGCTTGTTTGCTGGGCCTCGCCTGACTTCAAAATCGCCGCCCCATTGACTTCATAGAGATGTCTTCCAGGAACCGCCTGACTCTAAGATGGCCACTACATAGAAACTCTCACTCCCATGAGGTCTTTGCTGCAGTCCTTATCAGGCTCACCACACTTCACTCAGCACTCCCGCAGTCACTTCCACAGGTGTCAGCACAACAGCAGTGCTTCACGCACAATTAGGGGTAATTCACCTGGCCAGGCAAGCTCGGAGGGAGCTCCCAACTTCTCCTTCGCCTGCGTGCCGTTTCCCACGCATCGGGGGTGAGCTCTTCGTTTTAGGCGCGCAACGGCGCTCTTTCTTCCGATCACTTCAGCGAGGCTTCAATATGACTTCAGACACCTCCCGATCACCAGTGCAGCCAGCAGAGTCGGGGTGGGCTCCCGATCTCTCCTCGTCACTCGCGTGTTATCTCTCACGCATCAGGGGTGACTCACGATTCGGCGCGAACCAGCGCTCCAATTCAAACGCGCCTTACTTCGTTCACACCATAGAGGGACAGGGACACTCCTCTTGCTTTTTCGGGGATGCTGGGCTGCAGCATCCCATCCTCGTCGCCAGTTGTCGTGTCTTAGGTCAAGGATACCAGACACTGAATATTCTTTTATAACGAGCTTTATTACATGCTTCGTACTCGGTCCCTGTCCCTACTCTAACTGCCGTTTCCTGCTGTTTCTCCTCCTCTTCCCGTTCCCCCTCCTGACTCCGCCCACTCAACAACTATACCGCTCACATTCTACAATGTCCTGATGGTGAACTACAGTGAATTTTGATTTTCACTATCCGTCCCATAGGATAGAATGGGAGTTTGTTTATAATATTTTATATATATAACTTTCCATTGAGACAAGATGAGAAGTTAACGTTTAGTATGCCTGAACTCAGAATATAAAGCTGCATCCTTTAATGAGGATGATTTTTATATTCTGTGTTTGAAAATACCACTTTTAGAAAGTAGGTATTTTCTTGCTCAGCCATCCTGTGTGCATCTGCTGGTTTGTGGATTGACTGGCTAGCTTTGGAGTGACAGGGGCTGGGGATGTGCATTTACTGCAGACAGCCACTGGGGGGGTTGAGGTGTGTCCTGATTTTCTTGGATGAGTCAGGGTTGGGCTTAATAGACATGGGCTGCATTCTGAGTAGGGGGAGGAGATTCTCTTTCACCTGATTAGGCCTGGTCTGCCTTACACAATGCTGTCTCCACCTCCTTCCAGCAAGCTGCACCAGAGAGGGCAGAATTGGTTTGTACTGAGCAAAGAGCCCCTCTGACACCAGAGAACAAAGAGAAATGGACTATAAATTTTGGGGCCCAGACCCCTGAACTTTAGATTACTTCTGGAATTCAAGAGGAACCTTTCACAAGGAGAAGCTGAAGGAGAAGTAATGCCCCTTTTCTGTGTGCTGTCTGGGGTTGGCCTGCAGTGGATGCTTCTGCCAAGGTAAGGACAAGGACTTTGCTCTGTGCTGTGTCCCCTGCTTAAGGAGGATCTCCAAGGGCTTGAAGTAGAGCTTGTCTCCTGTTCTGAAGTCTCAGGAACACAAAGACCACCCCCGCTCCCAATAACTTTCTTGCTGGGAGTTCTGACCTGCCAAGAAGTGCCTGCTGCTGTTCAGGGCCTCTGGAGGTTGTTCTTGCTGCTGGGAGCTGAAAAAGAAACGCAAATAAGAGAAGTGCGATGCATCAGCACCTGTGCCCGACACATCATCGCAGAGCGGGAAGAAGTTCCACGCATCGTCATCGTGTCGCTGAAGAAACCGATGCATCCTCTGCCTGCGGCTGGAGAAATCGCCACATCCGCATCGAGTGCACCGATCTAAGGTGTCCAAGATCAACGCACTGATTCCGAAGCAAGCCCTGCTCAAGGCCTCATGGGACCGCGGCTGAAGAAACCAATGCAGCACCGTTGCGTTTCGAGAACCGGCTCATATCCGATTCCCACGCAACGCACCGGGGTGCTAAATCTACAAGGACACCGAGGCTGCAGTAAGAAACCAACACCTCGTCTCCTAGTGCAGTAAGAAACTGATGCATCACTTCCCCTTCAGTAACGACCCGACGCATCACCTCCCCTATGTGGCAGTAAGGAACTGACACATTACCTTCATTGCGGCTGTTCTTGTATTTGATTTTGACGCATCCAAGGTAATTTGCGTTAAAAGTGTCGCATCTATAGTTTGCTATGGACAGAACTGTTTTACCTCCTAAAGAAGCATATTTTGATAACTTTATTGTGGATTTTTGTCATTTTGGTCTTGTTTGGTTTAGATAAAGATTACTTACTTTTCAAAACTGGTTGGTGTCCATTTGTAGTGCTTTCACTGTATTACTGTGTGTGTGCACAAAACCTTTACACACAACATCTGAGATAAGCCTGTCTGCTCATGCCAAGCTACCAAGGGGGTGAGCAGAGGTTATTTTAGAAGTTTATCCCCTTTACCCTGACTAGAAAGAAGGGTTCCTACTTGGACAACAGTGCAAACCATTACCAAGTAGAGACCCAATTTCTAACAGGGCATACATCCGATATTTAATTAAAATAGGTTTTAATAAGCAATGCCTTAAAAATAAATAAAACATGAATAATGGAACAATATAAGCAAATAAAACGTACCCTAAGATGACAACTACAATTCCCCTCTTAGATTAAATATGATTTTACCTCATCCCGACAGGCATTTATCGGGCTGAGCCCTGTTCTGAATTTTATAAAACCATTTTGTATGGTAGGGTTGGTTATTTTTCATAAAATATGAATACACTGGTAAATCTTGTCATGAGTCCCGCAAATAATAGGTAGCTCTCTTTGAAGCCAGGTAACTAAGATCCGTGAACCTTGATCCCTCAGAACCTTTCACTAATTCCTTCCAGTGCTTAATTTGTAACCGAATGAGTGCATGTGCTCAAAACTGCTGAGAATGCCATGGTGCATGAAATTAAATGTGGCCAGCCGAATATCAAAGCTGGTAGTTTTAAATCCATCTCATGCCTCTTTGATCCACTACCAGACACTCCCTGCCCCTTTATCTCACTCTTGCAAGTTCCTGCTTTCTCCCTTTAATGATAGTTTTTATGTCTTTCTCATCCTCTGTCTTTCTAATTTGTGTGTTTTCCCCTTCTTGGCCGTGGTCACTACCCCCAGGTCACCTTGACCGCATACCATTCTTCGCTAATGAGGTGATCCACTCTGCAGGACAGAAAAAAAGAACAAGAAGAATATAGTAAGTTTTTGCCCCTCCCATAGTGCTGGTGCCTATAAAGGCTCTGCTTATCCAGCATTCCTCCCGGTTTTTTTTCAGTCCTCTGGGATGAGGTGAAGGTGGACCCTTCTGAGCTTGGTCCACCAACATGGTTACCTGAACTCTTCCTGCTCAGCATGGCAGTGTGGGAAGGAGTTTCTACACCTCTCCAGTGCTGCAGGACTGAACCGGAGAGGTTTTGCAGCCGGGGCATTGTGCAGAGCTTCACTAGAAGGCAGTGTCCTGGGGAGATCGCAGCCATGTGGTGATTCATTTTCCCTTTCCAGCTGGGGTGACGGCGTATGGAGCGGTCTCGGAGACTCATGCATGTGCTGTAGATGGGCGTCATTCCCTGATGGTTGAGTGAGGTGTTTAAAGTTGCTTGTGAGGGTAGGTCCGCATAGCGGATGTTTTTTGGCTGTTTGGAGATCATTTGAAATTGCTTACATTGTGAGTAGGCTGTGGTGACATTTGGGGCATATTTCAGCCTGAAGTGCTACCCTTCAAGATGAGTAAACACTCCAGTACAAGGAGGAGGGAAGTCTCTTCATTCTCTAATTCTTCTTCCTCCCCTCAAGCAAAGAATCGCACTGGGGGGTCTGAGGACTGTTTGAAATGCCTCATTAGAGGAAGTTTACTGGAATTGACCCCTCTGAAGACAGGGTCTCAGGAGACTTCCAGGGCTCTATCACCTGTCTCTATGGGTCTGGGAAAGAGGTTCAGGGTTTGGATGAACATCGGGGCAAGTGTTTTGGAAAGGATTGTTTGCATCATCTGTTGGGGCATGTCAAGAACAATATGGGCTTCCAGGGGGAAGTTATTTGTGAAACCTCCTCTTCCGGGCTTTTGCGCCAGTTTCAGAGTGCACAGAGATGGATTTTCCGGTTTACCCCTTATTTTGGATGTGTTTAAAAGGGAATTGAACGACCCAAATAAAATAATGTTGCCCCGCTTCATGGCGAAATTGAATCCACTCAAAGACATGCATGTGGATTTGCCTGACTCCATCCCCATAGTTCTTTCGTTGCAAGTCTGGTGGGGAGAACCACCTTAACTGAGGGTGCTATTGTTAAGGATGCAACAGATAAGAAAGTAGACTCTGCCCTCAGGAAAATATATTCTGGTCCCCACCTAGCACTGAGAGCGGGAATTTATGGGTCTTATTTCTACCACCTTTTCCTTTCCAATATAAAGAACTGTTTGGGGCAGTGTACGACTCCTTTGAATGTTCTTCCTTACTAGATCATATTGAGAAGCAGGTGGAATTCATGTCCGACATTGTGTTTGATGTGGTGTGAGCTTTGGCGTTAACTGGAGGTGCATGTACAGCGGCAAGACATAACCTGGTTTTAAAAGATTGGTGCACGGATGTGTGTAGGAGAGTAGGATCTGCACTTATGTTGCCCCCACTTTTTTTCTGATGTATACACTGGTTTCTGACTATAGTCTGGCTGGGTCCCTGCTAATCAGGGCCCCAGTCTCACTGATCTCTCTAAACAACTTGGTGTGCATATTAGATGCACTAGTGATTGGATACCGTGGTACCTTATGAGCCCCTAGTATATGGTACCTTAGGTACCTAGGGCATTGGTACTTCACAGGCCTACCAGGGGCTGCAGCATGTATTATGCCACCCCTGGGAAGCATTCACAATCTGACACCACAGGCCTGCTACTGCAGCCTGTGTGAGGTAGTGTTAGCACTCCTCACTGAGGTATAGGTTCCTATATCTCACCATGCACACACATATAAACCTATCAGTCACCCCTCTTGCAGGCCCTAACAATCCTGAGGGCAGGGTGCTTGGTTTACTATGTGAGGGGGTGCTTCTGCATGAGCAGGACCCCTCTGCAGCTGGCAGAGTCTATTCTCTGCTGCTGTTTGTGGATGCGGTTAAACCATATACTCTTAAGTGCATTATAACCTCGCGGTAAATGCTAACTTTGGAATGACTGCATCAAAACATGTCGTGTTTGGTGTCAAACAACTTGGAATCATACCCCCACACCAGTAACTGGTGTGGGAGTATGATCCCACCCTTCTAGAGGGGACGACATGTACTCACTGTACTAAACGGTAGAAATCTTCTAGAGCCCTGGCATCACAAAATGGATGCCACCAGCACAGACACTGGGCTGCCCTCCTGCTGCTGACCGAAACTCGCATTGGAGGAAGCCCAACAAAAGGTATCCTGTCACAGGGAGGTGTCACCACCTCCCAGACAGGATTTAGTGTGTTGGAGCTAGGTGGGTGCACTCTTAGAGTGCTTTGAAGTCCTGCACTGGGGGAGCAGTAGGCTCCTCTGTGCATATGCCAGCTCAAACCGGTTCAGGGGCTACCTGCCCCTGCTCTGGCGCGAAACTGGACAAAGGGAAGTGGGTGTAACCACCCACCACCCTGACCCTCCTAGAGGAGTGGTCATAGAGCTAGTCCCTCCCCTATCTTCACTATAAGATACCAAGCATTGCCAATGCAATTCAGATTACCCTGGACGACGCTCTACAAAGAAGAATCCTGGCCCTTCGACGTTCCACTACCTCTGGAAGACTGAAGAATCTTCCTTGGAGTCAAGGAGTGACTCCCCTGCTTGGCAGGCACCAGTAACTTTAATCGACAGTTGCAAACTTCACCGCTCCGCCGGAGTCCGAAGTCCCTGCATCCCCTGAAGTGGATTTCCTGACCTCTCGACAGCCATTTTGAGTCCCCAGCGAAGCTGTTCCATCTGGACCCCACGAGTGATGAGGAACAGCAAGACCTGAAACGACGCAACATCAGTGGTCATCCATCCTGCTGGCCACCGGTCACTGGCAAGTGACTTTGAACACTGTCCCCTCAATTTTCAGGTCCTCTTCATCTTCAATCCATCTTCGGATTCCAGCGGACACCTCTTCAGTCGTCTCAAGCAGCAAGTCTTCATTGTTCTCCATTGAAAACAGCATCGCGACCCGACACCAAAAGACACCTATGCACCCGGCTTCCGTGGGTGAGGTAACTCGTGCACTCCGGTGCCCAAGTGTGTGTTGGCCCTCGAAATACTTACCCTGTAAGTGGCTTGCTTGTTGGCTCCTTCGAAGTGCCCTAAAACTTTAAAATACAAACCGCGACTTGCTCCATTGTAACCTATAGGAAACCCGCGGCTGTGTTTAGACACTGCACGCGTCTCCCGTGGGCTTGTTACTTACCTGCTAACACTGCAGAAGTGAAGCCCCAGCGATTCACAAGGCCCTAGGCTTTGTCATTTTGCAAGTCGAGTTTGTTAAACCATTTTCTTAGTATATGGTCTGGTACGCCCCTAGGGCTACAGCCATATTTGTGCTTAATTTATTGAGAACTGTTGACATTTGAATGTGTATCTGGGTTCTAATCTCATAAAGAGATTAGTAGAGCGTATCTAGAAATAAATACATATATATTTGATATATATACCTGTTTGGTGTCCTTTTCATTTGGTAATTCAAGAGATTATAAGGTAAAACAAGCTGCTTTACATTCCTCAGAGACTTAGCCTGAAGGCTGCTCTCCACAGCTACCACTAGGATAGCTTTCTTTAAAAGGTTGTCTTAAACCTATCTACCATAAGAGTCGAATTGGACTGGTGCAAGGTGGCCACTATAACTAGTGACCAGCATATGCCAGGCCAACTTCTCACAATGTTGCACAAAAGTCCCCTGCTTTGCATTTACCTTTTCAGGGGTCTGAGCTGTTTAGCATTGAGTTGGAGACTAAACTCTATAAATTGTTTAAGGATAAGAAGTACTCTTCCCCTTTAAAGCAGTCTGACTGAGATGCAATGCAGCCTGCATTCCACCAGCCTTCCAGGTGCTAGCAGCAACAACTTTGTGCGCCTCAAAGGAGGAAGGCCAGAAGAAGGCTAAGTCTCCTCCTAAGCGTTCCTGCCTATATGGTCCCTTCTTTAGAGTCTGTGGTTGGCTGTAGACTTCTCCATTTTTGTCAGGCCTGGAAGGCATCTACTTCCAACGAATGGGTCCTGAGCATCATCAGGAAAGGATAACAAATCAAATGTGTGCCCTCCTTACCCCCCAGGGATTTTGGAGTGAGGCTGACTCCTTGGCCTTGGCACAGAAGAAACACCTGGCTTTGATTCAGGGAGTAGAAGCTCTTCTTCAGAAGAAGGCAATCATGGAAGTTCCTCTTTCCGAATGTGGATACTTCTCAATTGTCTTTCTGGTGGAAAAGGCAACAGGGGGGTTTTGAATGCTTCTGAACCTGAAGTCCTTGTACAAGTTTGTTCAGAATCTCCTTTTTCAAAATGGAGACTTTACAAAGAATAATTCATCTAGTCCTCCAGGATAATTTCCTGTGTACTCTGGATCTCCAGGACGACTATTATCATGTACACATCAATCCCTGGATCAGAGGTTCCAGAGATTTTGTATTCCGTCCAACCATTATCAGTTCCCCAAGTTTTCACAAAATTGGTGTCTTCCTTGGCTGCATTGTTCAATCTGCAAGGGGTTTGCATCTAACCGTATCTTGATGACTGGTCCTTCATGCACCATCTTAGTCCCAGCTGCACCAGGAGCTCAGGATCGTTTGGGAATGTGTCCAGAATCATGGTTTCCACCTGAATGTAGCCAAGCGCACCCTGGAGCTTTCTCAGGACTTAAATGTAATCGGGTCAGGTTTTGCACTACCCTCAGCAAGGTTTTTCTGCCAGAATCCAGAATGGTAATGTTACAGTCCCTGTCTCTTAGGGTATTCCACAGTCAGAGCTTCCTGGTGAGATGTTGGTTGAGGCTATTGGGATACATGGCGGTGACTATTTTCACGGTCCAGTGGGCCAGGTTCCACCTTCCGCCCTTTCTGGAATTGTCTGCATGCATGTTGGCACCCGGCTTCTAAGGACTTCGAGGTCCAGGTGCCAGTCACAGGTGATATTCATCAGGGACTTCGGTGGTGGATGGATCCCTCCTGTTTGTCGAAGGGGGTGTTTCTTCAACGGGCCCACCCATAAGTGTTGACTACCGATGCCAGTTCCTGTGGTTGGAGGGCTACTCTGAAGTGTTTGTCTCTTCAGGCTCGATGGTATCTTTCCGACAGCAGACACTCCTCCAAATGGCTGGAACTAAAGGCTGTGTTCCTGGCACTCTTGGGTTTCCAGTGGTCAGTGGAGGGTTGCAGTGTGGTGGTCCAAACATACAACATGGTGGCTACGGTATACCTCACCAACCAAGGGGGTTTCAGGTCGAAGTCCTTGAATCTGGTGGCTGTTCATTTGTTAAGTTGGACATTGGAGTGTCACCTGGTGTCCCTTCTAGCAGTTTACGCCAGGGGGTGGACAATGTAATGGCAGACTCCCTCAGCAAGGTGTTTCCCTCCTCCGAGAAAATGCCTCTCACTAAGAAGGTTTTTCTTCAAATTTGTTTCAGGTTTGGGAAGCCAGTCCTCAACCTCTTTGCATCCTGCCACAAAGCTGATGTTCCCAGGTTCTGTTCCAAGATTCCTTAGGAGGGGACTTGGCGGGTGGATGCCTTGTTGATCCCTTGGCCGAGGTTCCTGCAGTATGCCTTTCCCCAATACCTGTTTCCCATACTGTTAGCCAGAGGGATCTGAACTTGGTCGTTCCTTTTTGGCCTCAAAGGTCGTGGTTTCCTCTTCTGAAATCCCTGGCGGTCCAGGGTCAGTGGTTTCTGCCGCTCTTTCCTTCTCCTCTGAGGGTGTCCCAAGTTCCCTCCCTCCAGAAACTCTGTCAAGCAGTGTGAAGGTTGAGAGGTAGGGATTACAAAACTGGGGTTGCCAAGGCATTTAGCTATAGCCAACCAGCAGTCTAGGAAGCTATCTACTTTAAAATCTTATGATCACCACTGGGGTAGGTTTCAGTGCTGGTCTAGCCCTTTGAACAGTTCCCCTCTAGACTGTTTTTTGACCTACACCCTGCAGTTCTTTTGGGATAATTTTGAAAAAAAGTTGGCCATTCGGTCTTTCAGGGCTCCCTGTGGTAATCTGGTTGATTCAGATGATCTGGGAGCTCGTTTATTGAGGGGTTTTCCCATCTCTCAGCCTTTATACCCATTGTGGGATTTGCCTTTGGTCTTACAGGCTCTGGTTTCCCCTTCATGTGACCCTCTGGAATCTATTGATGTTAAATTCCTGACGATTGAAGTGTTTTTTCGGTTAGCCATCAAATCGGCCAGGAGTTTGGGGGAACTGGTTGCTTTGTTAGTGAAATAACCCTTTCTTTCTTTCTGTGATGATGTTGTGGTGCTCCACCTCAATTCCTCTTTTTTGGCTAAAGTTTCCTCTCAGTTCCATAAGGATCAAGAAACTATTTTGCCTGCCGTTTTGGAGGATGGTGATTCTGTTGGGGATTTTCAATGGCTATTCTTGAATGTAAAGAGGACCCTTTGGATTTATGTCACCAGATCTAAGGCTTTTCATTGTTCTAATTACTTGTTTGTGGCCTTTGGATCCGCCATTAAAGTGGAGAAGGCTTCCTTATTATGCCTTGGTCACTGGATTAAGCAAGTGATTTCTGTGGCCTATTTATTGTATAGGTCGCCTCCTCCTGAAGGGAAAATAGAAATCTCTGCTTCCTGGGCTGAGGTTCAGGGGATTTCCATTGCAGAGATATGTCCTGCTGCCACCAGGGCGATCCTAACACTTTTCTGTGCCACTATCGATTGCATAACGTTTTATCTGAATTTACTCATTTTAGTGTGGGAGTACTGCACTCTGCCCCTTGTCTTGAGTTGTTTTCTACTGCTAACTATGTGAAATAAATCACTGTTGGGGTGTTGCACGCAATACTGATCTCAGTGTTGTTATTTTCTATGTCCTTTGTGAAGCTTGAATGCTGGGTTTCTAGTCTGTTTTGTTATTCCTCATTAGTGAGGAATGGGACAAGGACAAGGGGGACATGGGGTAATGTCACATTACTCACCTGTAATCTTCATAACTCCTGGTCCTGTTGTTCTCGTCCCATTCATCACATCCCTCCCTCCATCCGGCCTTCAATTATGGACGCTTGGATGTAAAGGAGGAATGCTGGGTAAGTATGGCCTTTATAGGCACCAGCCCTATGGGAGGGGCATATACTTATTGCATTCTTCTTGCTTTTTTTTTCTGTCCTAAGAGGTGGCTCACCTCATTAGTGAGGAATGGGATGAGGACAACAGGACCAGGCGTAATGAAGATTACTGGTAAGTAGTGTAACAGTAGCAAATGGGAAAACTAAGGGCCGATCCCCAAAAATAAGTGCCAGTGGCCCCCAGCAGCAACTACCAGCTCAAATTTAGCACTGATTCCATCTTTGATAAAAAATAGTGGTACTTCTATATTAAAATCTTTAATCTTGAAGTAACTAACAATCAAAGACAATTGTACTCCTTAATTCTCTACTAATTATTTCATTTGTACAAAAGCCAGACACTTTTAAATTAGAGGCAATCAGCTGTCTCTGCCAAAAGCATAGGTAGAGGATCGTTGCAATACAAATACAGGATTTAAAATTGTTTTTTACGCTTAAGGCTAGCACCATTACACATTTCGGTGGACATAGGACCACCTTCTCCAAGTCTGCAGTAGCGGCAAAACATAATATCTCACCCTCTTATAGCATTTGTGGTGGTACCATAGCTTTATATGCTATCAAAACTGGTTTTAAAAAGGGGTCACCAAAATCTCTCCTAAATATCTTTAGGCCCCTACACTCGACAAAGCTCAGATTTTTTAAGTATCTAAGTGCATTTTCCAATAAAATGTATTGTTAAAAAGCATTCCAAGATATCTGTAGGATGTAACGTCTTCTACTATCAGCTGTTCAATCGACCATGTGTATGGTTTACATTTTTGTCCCAAAACCAACATTTTGTTTTTTTCTATATTAATCACCAGTTGATTTACTGCACAACATTTGTTAAATGCAGCTCATTTTCTTTGTAGCTCAATCTGCGTTATGTTCAACAGTGTTAAATCATCTGCTCTGTTTGTGTTTAACCCTCACTGTGAAAGGTTTTGTTGCATTTTTTTCCATTGCAGGTGTTGACAAATGCTCATTAGTTAGCATAAAGGAGTTTTGTTTGAATAGACAGCAAGGCAGAGGTGGCTCCTTTGCTATTTTTCTTTGCGGGACTCCAGCCAGGTCAGGTGGGGCGGGCTGGGCTTACCACCGTCAGAGGGAGCAGGAGTGGTTTGCACTCCCTAAGTGCGCATGACGGCTTGGACAGTTCTCTGGCGCTGGCCAAACAGTCATGCGCACTTGGCATGTTCTCCACTGGGCTGTGTTGCACAGTACAGTGGAGAACATGCCCAGCCTCCCAGGGACTGCCTGAGCAGGCAAACAGAATGTTCAGACCAATCACGATGCTGCTCCTGCAGCATCATGATTGGCTGAGAGAGTCTGGGAGTCTCGGTGCTTCCGGTGGCAGAGAGCAAGGACTGAGGAAAGACGTGCTGCGGTGAAGAAGTTACGTTTGTTTATTTAATTTTTTCATACCTACCCCCGTACTGAGGCAGCCCTCACTGTAGCTAGGTATGAGAGGATGGAGTCAGCAGAGATAACTGCGGTAACAAGCGAGGAGAGGAGTTCCCATAGAGAAGGAGAAAAATGTCCAAGAATGAACAAAGTTTTAACCTATTGATGTGGGAAAGGTGATAGTGTCTAACTTGTGCCAGAGCACTGGGATATGCCTTGGGAAAAGAAACACATGGGATTGTCTACCTTAAATGCAAGTGATATTAGTCTGTGCTTAACGAGGTAGAGCATTCATTCTTTCCTCTTCTCCTTTAGGAGAGACCTCTTGAGATTTAGCAAGGTGCCGACTTATGCACTGCATATGTGGCTTTATGCTACTTGATCCAATGCATGGAGTACTCCTACTGAAGACCACAGCAGCTGACACTTTGTCTTTTCTTCCTGTTTTGAAGTGTATTGCTTGTTAGAATAGTTTGGCCCTGTTAGTGTAGCATAGGGAAAGACAATACTAATGCTTTCTTTAAAAAATTGATTGATGAAATTAAATTCACAATTTGTTTTCCCTCATTTTTTGTTTGTCAATACTTGAATTGATAGTGTTCTTCCTTCTGTATAGGGTAAATCTCTTCAGGAGATTTGGTCATGTATTGTTTGTCCTGCACTTCTATACCCTGGTACTGAGATTGGTCTTTGTAAACTGATTTTTGAATTTATGAGTAAACTTCACTAATCCCATTTTCGGTTGTGGTCTGGATTATTCTGTGACCCAATTGGTTACACGGTTTTGAAAGTTTTGATGCCTGATAGTGTTCTTCCTTTACCTCTCATGCTTCCAAGAAAAGAACATCGATTCTGGGTGAATGTGTAAGTGGGCCTGAGCTCTCACAACTGGTAACAGAGCTTCCTCAATAGCCAACCATTATTGAAGAGAATGAATGTGTCTTTTGTACGGACGCCAGAAAGTCTGCAAGCTAATCGGGCTAATATGCATGCCTGACGAAGACCATTGTCTAGTGGAATTTTACAATGTAATGATCCCTCTTTATCTAATCCCACTCTTGTCCAATAGTCCTGATGCAGTTCTTTTAACATTAATAGCTTCCTGGGTATATAGAGAAGTTCTAATTTTTATCATAGAATTTCCCACTTGATAAAGCCAAAGATGGGTTGGAAGTCTACAAAACATCAGCACAAGTTACTCCAGGTTTTGTATGCTTTCTGGGCCATCGACTAGAGACTAAAAGAATGGTCCTTGGTCAACCAACCTTATCTAAATACTCCCACCACTAAAGAGACATCATGAAAATGTACTATTGCACATTTGCATTTTTATTTAAACCAATCAGCATTAAGTGGAGACTTTAACTCTTCAAATATGCATTAGAAAACATTTTTTTTAAATTGACATATGCTAGAACCCAAGAGGTTGGTGAGAGTATAGAGTGGAGAAACGAGGCTCATCTCTGCTATCCATCTATATTTTAGAGCTCCCTGCCTCAATGAGCAACCAGCCAAGGCTGGACTGGTAACAAGTACATGTTCAAGTGTAAGCACAGCAACCCCAACAACTGTATCACGCATTAGCTATGTTGTCTACAATGTGGAAACAACAGAGCTAGATTCTAGGGGTCTATATTGGTCACTTTTTTCTCTTAAGGGCCAAATGCTGCCACTTGGGGAAGAAAATCTTTAAAATTGATCATGATTTAGAAACCCTATGTGGAATCCTATGATTTGAGGGCTGCCAAATCTTTAGCATGCTTATGTGAGACCTTTTCTTCTTTTTAGGGTGTATATGTGTGACATTTCAATTCCTTTTGTGTGACACTTTAAGTGACACTTTTCATGAGTAGAACAAAGCAGTAATGCCTAATGAGATAGATTTCAGAAAGGCAGAAACGTTAAGCTGCATTGTGTAGTTTTGTACTGCCCCACTACTACGTATTTCTGGAGTCCCACATGCCACAAGCCGGTATACCACTTCAGTCACTGTACACCCACCATGCATTCTGCATGCATCCACCATTCTAGCATTGTGCAGTTTGTGTTCAGCGTCAGTTCCCTGGCATCCATATGCATGTAGTACTACAGGAGTTCTTCTACTCTGAGTAAATATGCTACTTATGTTTTAAGTGGTGGTATGAGCATGAGTAGTAGCTTGCATTTGTTTTCCATTAAATAAAGGGAAATATTTGTTCCTAGGCAGGTAACGTTTTTGAACACATTGAAAGCCAGCCAGCAGCTAAGGTAGCCCAATATACAGTGCCCCACTGATCCTGCAATACCTGACCCAAATATCTTTGCAAGGGTAAGTCTGACAGCTCTGAATATGAATGCAGGAGAGATGCTCTCAAACTACAACCACACACATGCCTGGGAACTCCTGGCATCAGACATATGTGGCATTGATGTCCTGGCACCCACCAGAGATAGCAAATCATTCAACAGAGGCAGCAGTAGGAGGCACTGACATCAATCAGACAGCGCAGAAAAGTCCAGAATCTCCCTAAAAACAGCAAGGAACCAAAAGCTCACTAGGGAGCCGCTATCGGATCCTTCAATGATTGACAGCAGGCATTTAATCAAATAGAGGACTAGCCAACCAAATATTTGACAAGACTAAGAAGTAAGACGTATCATATGACTAACTGTCCATTATATGTACTGTAAAGCTGCTGAAGCAGACCCATGTCATATATGAAGTGCACAGCCATTCCTGTGTTTTTACTAAATCACTCTTTACAGTCTGTGTTTTTAATCCCATTCTTTAACTTATATTGGGACAAGCCACAAGCAGACTTTAAATCCTCAAGCAACCCATGAGGAAGCCTTTGGGCAGAAAAACTGCTACAGCACATCAATTTGTGCGGCGTTTTACGAGTTGTACATTTGCCATAATGCTGTATGCCAACACCAACCTCAATAACCTTCTTCGCACAAATCCAGTTGTAATCTTCCATTTAACACTCTATTCCTGTGTTTCACCAGTCCATCCCTTTTGGGTATTAGACATAGGTCTTGATATATCAAATTTCCAACTTGCCCAGAAACATTTTCCTCTCAGCCGACACCAACTGTACACGATTGTTGGTGATATTTCCATAGGTATACCTTTTCTCATGAAAGTTCTCCCAAGAAATAAATCAAATTTCTGGCCTCAACTGATTTGACAAATTTTACTTCGGGTCAGCAGGAATAGTAATCCAACGTAACTAAAGCAAAGATTGACCAAGAACCCAATATGTGAAATGGGCCCATGATATCAAGAGCTACTCTCTTTCAAAGGCTGTTGGTGATATTAGTTTTCGAATTGGGACGAGTTGCGTTTTTTTTAGATTTGTCACTCCTAGCACAGGTTATATAATGTCTAACCATTCCTTCCACGTCCTTCCCTACTTTGGACCACCCCAAATCCAGCCCTATCCTTCTGTTTAGAGCACCTATACCTACATGACCATCATGAACTAAATCAATTACTCTTCCTCAGTCCAACCAGCATCATTATAGCTCCATTCCTTCTGAGAAGGTCATCTTGCCAAAACATATCCACTTTATTATTCCCATATGATTTCTCTCCTTTTTTTTTTTTAAATATCTTTTTTATTGGCATTTATATATATAGTTAGAAGAGAATCAGCACAATTACTGAAGCATAGCAAAGCACCTATATTACAGCATATTTGGAAGACATCTGGTATAACATTACAGGTGCTTCCTGCAAAACAATAAGTAATCTTAAGCTCAGTATCGCTCACACATACAGTAGTACATGAAGAAGTAATTTCTGGTGGATACAGGCATTTTCATAACAGTCAAATTGTTAGTAACTCCGCTTCCATGGGGAGTTGGGGAGCATCTATACTTTGTATCGGGTTGCCCATAGACATACCGTTGCTGTCTACATTACCATCTCTGTAATATATAGTCAATCAGTGCCGGGCTGATAAAATATGCCATTCCAAAAGATAAACCGTACAAAACAAACATTCAACAACTTCTAAATCCAAACTACCAGAGGTCCACGCATCTAAAATACGATTGTAACTTAAAGACTCTCAGTCAATATTCGACAGGGGAGGAAAGGGGGGGAAACAGGCCCCAACCTCGATAGGGAAAAAGTGAAGAGTTATGATATCTAACTGAATATCCCCAGTTATCCTTCAGAGTCAGTCGAGGAGGCGATCTGGGTCTGCTCCGGTGTGTGTCGTTGTTCCCACATTCTCACCATATCTGCTAAGGGTTCTGCCAGCGGTTTATGCCGTTTTGTAACCCTATCCTCTTGAAGCAAGGCTTGTTCCTCTGCTCTGGCTCAGTGAGTAATGTCCTCCTCCCAAACCACCATCAGCGGGGCATGTTTTGATTTCCAACCAAGAGCTATCTGCCTCCTGGCCAGGATGAGAGCCAGATCTATAAACCTATGCCCTATTCTTTGCGGCTTGGGTCTCGGAAATAATCCCAGTAGGCAAATCTCCTGAGAGCACTCTAGGGATCTAGAGAAGACAATATTAAGCATATCTACAATTCTGCACCAGTAGTCTACCAGCTACCCACAGGACCAAATCATATGGTCAAAGTCTGCATCCAATTGTGAGCACCTAGCACAGGCCTGGTCTTCCCTGCTATATACCACAATTAACCTGTTTGGGGTAAGGTAAGTTCTATGTATAATATTAAATTGTACTAGTTTAAAAGCTGTATTCCGGGATATCTTTTTTGGACTGCCCAAGACCCTTCCCCACTCCTTCTCAGTCAATTGTCTATTTAGTGTGTTCTCCCATCGATCCAGCAGTCTAGACAAGGATGGTGGTGCTAGTTCCCTTACTGCCAAATACAACCATTTTACCAAATGCCCCGCTGAACCCAGAGTCAATAGCGCCTGTAGGGCGGGATGTGTACCTGGCTCAGTCTCTGCTATACCCCAAAGTTCTGTCATCGCCCCTCGAATTTTACGGTAATTTAAAAACTGTCCTGGTGGGAGTTCGTGAAATTCCAAAAATTCATCCAATGGCAACAATTCGCCGTCTCTGCAACAATTACCAACTGTCTGTATACCCACTTCCTCCCATCCCACCAATTGTCTGCTAGTAAGAGGAGGACCTCTTCCCGTCTGAGGGATACCTGTAAGTGGAACACTGGGTGCGTAGAGCAGGGTTTCTTTGGAACGTGCTATGCATCTGTCCCAGCAAGTCACTGCCATGGAGAGCAACACCCCCATTTGATTAATTTTCTGGCGACGATTAAGCAATCAAGGGAGCAGAAACTTGAGTATAGCACTAGAGGTAAACGTTAATGTAGACAGGTCTCTCCCATCCAACCATCTAGCAAGCCACTGGTGCTGTGCCACCAGATAGTAAGCCTCAAAGTCCGGGGCCCCCAGTCCTCCGTTTGCCAACGGGAGCCTCATGGTCTGCAGTGACACTCTATTCTGGCCACCAACCCACAGCAAATCTCGCACTATCCCATCGAGAGTCTTTAACCAGTGTTTTGGTACCACAACTGGTAGGTTGACAAAATAATACAAAAGTCGTGGCAGTATTACCATTTTGGACAACGCTATTCTAGCCATGACTGGAAGTTTGAGCGTCCGCCAAAAGGCCACGTTCGCCCGAAGTGTTCTCAAGGCACCCCACAGATTACCGTCAAAAAGATCAGTTTGTGTGTGATAAATCCATATCCCCAAGTATTTGAAGGAGACCAATGCCCATTCTAGGCTAGGCGGGAAAACCAGTGACCTCGAGAGTGCGGGGTGCAGCGGAAACACAGAAGTCTTTCGCCGATTCAAGCGTAGACCA
This sequence comes from Triturus cristatus, assembly GCF_964204655.1. NCBI lineage: Eukaryota > Metazoa > Chordata > Amphibia > Caudata > Salamandridae > Triturus > Triturus cristatus. Next base: position 810,025,817 of record NC_140589.1, on the reverse strand, counting down.
GAGAGTTCCGCAAATTCATCAAATATGCGCATCACAGTGTGGATCCCATTGAGGCCGTCTCGTAAATATATCAACACATCATCCGCATATAGCGATATTATGTGTTCGGCGCCATCAAGCGGGATCTCCAAACTACTCCCTTCTTGTCTAAATCGTTCCACCAATGGTTCCATCGCTAGTGCGAAAATCAGGGGCGACAGGGGACATCCCTGCCTGGTGCCTCTATGAATAAAATCCGGAGTCGATATTACGTGGCCAGTACGCACTCGGGCTCGAGGTTTTGCATATAAAAGGTGAATCCACTTCTGCCACCCCTCCCCCATCTACATCTTACCTATTACTGCCAGTAAAAAATCCCAGCGCAAAGAATCAAAAGCTTTTTCTAGATCAATCGCGACTACTACAGCATCTGGGAAATTTCCTATATCGGAATGAAACATGACGTGATATAGTCGCCGAAGGTTATTGGACGTGAATCGTGTGGGAATAAAACCGTTCTGGTCCTCATGAACCAAGCGCCTCATATGAGGCAAGAGCCTAGTCGCCAGTGCCTTACTCAGGATCTTAAAATCCATATTTAACATGGATATTGGTCGAAACTCGGTCAAGTGGGCATGAGTGTTTTTGGTTTTAAGCAGTGGGATCACCAGTGCCTTCCTAATTGTGGGTGGTAGTTGCTGTTCCTTAAGTGCAATGGCATACACCTGTTCTATCCACAAAGGTAGCATAAAATTCAGCAGGGAGGCCATCAGGTCCCGGTGTTTTCCCTCTAGCTATATCTCTGATAGCCGCTCTAATTTCTCCCGCTTTAACTGGTACCACCAACGAGGTTTCGGTTTTGCAGTCTAAGCTTGGTAGTCTCAAGCCCTCGAGATATAAAAGTAGGTCTCCGTCCCGGCTCACCTCCGGCAACCCATAAAGCGTCTCATAATACGTTCTAAGCACAGCGTTAATAGCCTTTGGAGAAGAAAGTATCTGGCCCTGTGCGTCCGTTATACTGGGAATAGGCGTACCCCTGCTTTCTGGCTTAATCAGCCAGGCCAGTAATCGTCCAGCTTTACCTCCCTCCATGTGTTGTTTTGATTGATAGGTTTTGAGGTCTAATGCCCTCAATCTATCCCATGTGGCATTATAGAGGCTTTTCACGTCCGCAAATTTACCCTGCAAACAAGACCCACCTGCAATTTCTCTATCCAGCGTCAGAATTGTTCCTTCTTAATCATCCAGTTCCTGGGTCACCATCCTTCGGAGCCCCACCTTCTGTCCCATGCATGTTTCATTACCACTTTAAACGCTTCCCATTCTACTAATGGGGAACTCGCTGGCCCCTGATTTTCCGTGAAATATTGTCCCAAAGCTGCAGAAAGGAGTTGGCGGAAACCATCATCCTCCAATAACGCCGGGTCTAGCCTCCACAAGGGGATGGGGGTCTTCTTAGTGGTGGGTGTAAATCGCAAGAGTAGGGGACAATGATCCGAAAGGGAGTGTGGTCGTGTCCCTCAACCCGGTCCTCCCTTCCTCCTCTCTAGGCAGTCTAGACAATTGAAGGCTGGTTGTTCTTCCTTATTTATTAAGGTAAGGTTTGTTAATGTCACAAAACTTTACACAGTTCTGATATTCGTAAAGGTCCATATACAAAATCCAAAGATTCTCCTGGCTGGTTCAGGTCCTCTTCCGGCCTCTCTCTACTTCCGACTTCTTCCCAGGCTCGGGGTAGGACCCAAAAAGGAATGAAACAAAAGAAAAAAACTCAGGCTACTGTATAACTGAGGATACCAAAAGGGAGGGGAGAGTACGCCACCACCAAAGTCCTATCCTTTGTGAAGGTGCCTAGTGTGGGGGTTTTTGTGCTCCCTCCCTGGTGCCTTTCAAGCGTGCCCACAGCCCTTGTACAACCACGGCGCATGCCCCGGGCACTTGCCTGCTTCCACGACCCTCCTGGGCCGTGGTGATGGAAGACCCTGCTCCTGAGTCTTCGTGGGAGGCAGCTGTCTTGGGCGCAGTGCTCCTTGAGCGGTCTCGGCGTCCTCCGTCGTCCCGTGTCCTCACGCTCCCGGGTCTGCTCCTGTCGTCTTTCTCCGCTAGCTGCTGCTCCTGGTGCTCTCTCCCCACTTCGTCGGGGTCTGTTGTCGTCCTGCTCTCTCCTCCAGTCTGCGGCTTCAGCTCCTCCGACCCTGCACTTGCCTCGCCTTCATTCTTTTTAGCTGGGCCCGTACTCGGCCGGTTTGCGTCCGCTAGACCGTCTCCCTCACTTCCGGTCTGGCGGATCGCGGCGGCCATGTTGGAGGTATCCGGGTAGTCCGATGGTGCGGGACCATCACAGGGACCTACCCAAATATTCAGTCTCTGTTATCATATCGGACAATGTGGCCGAGCAGAAGAACATATCCAATCTTGTGTGTAAATCATAAAAATGTGAGTAATAGGAGTATTCTCTGCGTTGTGTATTTTGCAACCTCCAAATATCCAACAAATCCCAACCCGCAGCCCAGCTCCTAAGCCCCTTCGCCGTGTTAGTGGCTAAGGTACCCTTCAGCGGAGGAGTCGATCTATCCCACCCCACATCAGACACACAATTGAAGTCTCCTCCCACTACCAAATTTTCATTTGATATTCCTGCCAGTTTACCCGATAAATGGTCGAAAAAGGGAAGTTGCTCTCGGTTAGGTGCATATACACTGCATACTGTCATCTCCTTCCCATTTAACGTCCCGGAGATCACTACAAACCTCCCTTCCGTGTCTATTATTTTCCGAGTGAGGAAGAATGGAACCCCCGGGCGGATCCATATTAACACGCCTCTCGCAAAGGCCGAATATGTGGTTGCAAACAATTGTCCTCTCCACCTACGTCTGAGTCTAATGACCTCAACCTCGGTAAGGTGCGTCTCCTGTGGTAGGGCCACGTGGGCACCCCTGCGTCTGATATCATTCTGAATACTGTAGCGTTTTGAGGATGAACCCATACCTCTAATATTCCACGTTAGGAATCTATACTCCTCGACTCGATCAGCATTATTAGCCATTAACATACATAGGCCCCATCCTCCACCCCCCCTGCCACCCGCAGAACCATGCTAGACCATCTGGTGTGTAACAACAATCCCAACCATAGAACTCCCCAACCCACGAGCGGACTGACAACAGTCAGCTGCCCAAATTTACAGTAATACTGCATAACAATTACCTACAACAGGCAGTTAAGGCACCAGGCTACGAGCACTAGTGCCTACAGGGGAGCGTGGTCTTCACGCACAGATTATTCAGCAGTGAAAGAGTCAGGTAGACTAAACAGACTAATGGGCCATTCCAACCCCGCCCAGGTGCGCCCACCCAGAGGCCCACCCAACCATTCCCCAACACAACAAAGATATAAAATATAGGAAGAGAAACTTATCATCGGTCACATGAGTTCATCAGCCGTTTGAGGAGTCACAACGGGCATGGAATCGCTATCAACGTGTGAACCATCAGTCTCAGAGTTCTCGGTTTCATATTTCGCTACCGAGTCCCTGTCCAGGGAGGTGTCTCTGCTACGCATCATGACGGACACAGCCTTCAGCGCTTCTACTCTCTCCATTGTTGTCTTAGAAGGACTTGGTGTCGTTGTGGTCTTTCGTCTCTGTCGCCTCCACAGTCATTTCCCTTGGGTTGCCGGTTCAGGTCTGGGCTCCGTACGTGGTTTAGGATTACCTTCTTTTCTATAGGCCTCAACCCATTCCCAGGCCGTCTTGGCATCCTCGCAGAAATGAGTTTTTCCATCCAGCATTATTTTGAGTCTAGCCGGGAACATCAGGGCATACTGGATCCCCTCATCCCGTAGTGCTCTTTTCACTTCCAGAAAGGAGGTACGGTGTCTCTGGACTTCTATGGTGTAATCCGGGAACAGAGACACTTTGTTATTATCCACCATATAGGGCCTAGCTGTTCGTGCTCTCTTTAACAGCAGGTCCCTGTCTCAGAAGTGGAGCAATCTGGCCACCACAGCCCGCGGTGGCTGCCCAGGTGCCAGTGGTCTGGCCTGTACTCGATGTGCACATTCCAGAGTATAGAATTGTGAGAGTCCCTTCGGTGCCACTACTTCCCGGAGCCATGTCTCCAGGTATTGGACCATGTCTGCTCCTTCCACCCCTTCCGGAAGCCCAAGGCCCTTCACATTATTCCTCCTATTACGCCCTTCCGCATCTTCTGCCCGTCTTTCTAGGACATTGACTCTGGTGGTTAAGTCTCTGACCTGTTCAGCGAGGGCCTGATGCGCAGGAGTAAGCGTTCCCAAGGATTGTTCTGTTTGTTTCACTCTCTCCGTAAGTTTAGCGTGTTCAGCTCTTAACAACCCCAGACCCACTGCCACCGTACTGATGTCCTGGTGCGGGGTCTCCTTTGTATCGGCGATAGTTTGTAGTATCTTAGCGATTAGTTGGTGGATGAGTATTTCTGGTTGATCTCCTCCTTCATCAACTATTCCAGTGGCTGTTGCATTCTCCTTCGGGTCTGGGGGGGGACCAATCTGTTTCCCTCTAGGTTTCCCCATTTGCAGCGTGGCGTGGGCTCTTGTGGAAGAACAAAGGCGCTGCTCCCCAGGAGGGCTCGATGCATACACCAGTGTCCCCGGCCGCCACCACGCTATCTGACCAGAACTCGGCAGGACCACTGCAGCAGGCAGAAACCCATGTGGTCACCCCAGCCGATCTGCAATTCGTGCTCACAGCACTTGGGAAGGTCTCCAGTCCCGTATGCCGCCTTAGGTCAGGGGAAGGGGGGGTCCCTGCAAATGTATTGCTCGTAGTATAGTCATGTTCCCAGACATCAGCGCAGCGGGATATTCGTCCGCGGTTCAGCGGGTCCAGACCGCACCACTCCTCACTTCCGCCCCCTCTCACTGCAGCGACCACCTTACAATAGGCATGGAGGTCGCGCAAGTCTAGTCTCAGCACGGATAAGATGCACAGTGGACGTCCATGAGCGAGCACCTTGTTACCTCCATGCCCACATCAATGCACATCGCCGGGTATGACGCACCTGGCTCCCGCCATCTCAATCCATGCCTCACGGCCGGGCTGTAGGCACTCCCCTACCTGGCGGATGCTATCGCAGGTCTCGCCCTGACAGTAAGTCGATCATGGCAGAGGCAGCGGTCTGAGCGGCTTCCCAGCAGTGCAGACTGCTCCTACCGGTTACCGTGTCTCACCGGGAGGTTGAGCTGGGTGTTAGGCAGGGCGGCAGACAAACTCTGACCTCAGCTCCTCACTCCCCTTAGTCCACCGGTGGGTCTGCTATACTCTAGCAGTCTCCCGCTCCTGCAGGTGTACCGATCGGGACCTTCAGGGAGACGGGGTAGCCATCTCCATCTGTGACGCAGGTCGTCTCTCCTCTTCAGGCCGCCATTGTTGTGCCAGCGCGACCGGGCTGCCCCAGCGCTTTGGCTGTTTCCAGCTGTCGTTCGGGTCCCAAGAGGCATCAATGCGCACCCCACTGGGTCCCATGGGTTCTGCCCCCAGGAGTGCGCCCCTAGGCACGGGCGGAATCACCGATCAGCAGGATAATTTACTGGGCTGGTGCGGAGCTCTCGGCTCACACGTCCGCCATCTTTGACTGCAAAGCCACGCCCCCCCATATGATTTCTCTTCTTTATCAACATTGCTCTTGCTATACAAGCAGTCCACATACAACCCCCCTTCATTTTCCTCAAGGTCTCCACCAATTGCATCTCCTTCACCCATTCTTCATGGAACACTCATTCGCTCATCATTTCCACCACATACTTTCTCATTGTCTGTGGGTTCCTCAGCTTCAACAGAAAATCATGATAAACAGTCCACTGTCACATTCCTTAATCCCAGGACATTTCCCACCTAGAAAACATACTCATGTATGCCTAAAAAGCCACTTCACTAATTAGAGTGTAATTTGTAATTTTGACTCATAGGAGTGTATTAGAACAAAAGGCTTCAAAGCGATAACACCGAATAAGACACCATCAGTAAGGGGGAGACCCAACTAGAGTAAAACAAGAAAGTCCACGCAACTCTCGAGAGGAAATTAGTTAAGAAGAGAACCATGGGGCCGATTCACAGAACTAATCTGAGATAAAATCCTAAACGTAGTACTTTTGGTATTCACAGAAGGCATTTAGTAGTAGTAAAGTTAGGACTCCTAACTTTACTGCTACTAAATGTCTTTTTGTGAATACCGAAAGTTGTAAAGTTAGGATTTTGTCTCAGTTTAGTAGTAGTAAAGTTAGGAGTCCTAACTTTACTACTACTAAATGCCTTCTGTGAATACCAAAAGTAGTAAGTTTAGGATTTTATTTCAGATTAGTTCTGTGAATCGGGCCCCATGTTTTCACCGCCCTACGGAAAATCAAGTACAAATTCAGGCTCCTAATATTTTCGGGTAGGTAGTTCCACAACCTGGCAGCACCCATTGTGTAAGCTCGTTACCCCCATATAACTTTTCTCCACCTAGGAGCGGTCCCCTTACTCCTTCCTACCAATCTCAGAGGTCTACCAGAAGCATACCAGTTGAAGCCGATCCTGAGATAACATGAGCCCTGCTGATGGAGAGCCTTATAAACCAGGTGCAGGGCTTTGAATGACACCTGCTTCTTCACTGGCAGCCAGTGGGGAGTCCTCTGGCTCTCCCTAACTGAGATATATTTTGGCAGACCCAGGTTCAATCGAGATTATTTAGAAAATACTGTTTGGCATTCAAACAGAGAACATTACATTAGTCCAAGTGAGAAATTACGAGTGCAATGACCACCAACACCCTTAGCTACCTCAGAAAAAAAATTAAGACTTTTGTTCAGAGTATTAATGATCCAGAAGCAGGGGCCCGCCGTTCTACTGACCTGGGTGTCAAATGTCAAGGAATTTTCAAAAATCCCCCCTCCCCCCAGATTATTAGCCACGGCCACAAGAACAGGACCACAAGTTTCCAGCCACCACAGTCAGTCCAGATAGAGTTTTCTGCTCCAAAAGCCACCATATCGGTCTTCTCATAGTTTATTTTAAGCCATTTCTCCCTCATCCAAATGCTGATTTTTGCCATACAGGCATTTTGTTGTAACTCCCTGGTGCCACTCCTGCTCCTATCCAAATGGATATACATTAACTACATGCAACTAAGATATATGGTCCCCGGTGGCAATAACCAGTAGGTGTACCGGCAGAGTTGCAGCCTCGAAGCAAGTGTGACAACAGACTACAGTCTCCCTCAGAGGAAACATGGGGCATTAGCTAAGTGATATAAATAAACAAATCCAATGCTATTCAGCCAGGTGATATACGTATCTACAGCTCTTAGTCGCATGCAGTTAATGTATATCCAGTTGGATAGAAGCAGGAGTGGCAGCAGGAAGTTACATTCACTATAAACTACAGTTTTCCCTAGGTCCTGATGAAAAGCCACTAGGGGCACGGCTTGAAACATTTGGACCCTTTAGGAACCGGATACCTGACACCCTACTTTTTCCTAAAACACCCCTCCCCCGTTTTTACCCATACCGACTAGGGTCAGAATATACAGAACTAACCCACTAGGCGGGTTTTTAGGATCAACCCACCACTCCGTTTGTTTCCACCATCTCCTTTGTCACTATATAGTCATCTAAAGTGCTCCCACGTAATCCGTAGATCATAGCATGCCCGTCCCGCAGCAGAACGGGATGGACCCGATGATGAAGCATGCTACCAAGGAGTATCCCTGGTGGGTGAGAGTTTTACAAAAAAAACTTTGTTTTCTTCTCCCTTGGAGGGTTAGTTTTTTCCTAGGCCCTGCTTTGTTGGTTTAAAATTATTTTGGAGAATGAACCAAGTGTATCCTTTCTCTCCCCTACTTTTTTGATACTGTTATCAGAATTAACCTGACAAATCGCTCCACCAACTAAGAATGGCCATGCACCACCACTCATAGAAGCGAGAAATAGCTATTGGTCCGTCAATCTGATCCATGTCTTGGCCTGTTGAGATTTCCTGAGGTGAGTCATATTAAGTCACAGGATCCACTCCTGGTGCCATTTAGTCAGTTCCTTTAAGTTTCAGCTTTGCAAACAAATTCCCCTGGAAAGCAAAGACTTTGGTTTCCTAACGCTGCTTAGCAGGTCATAGAAATAATGCTGCTGGATCAAAAGTCGGCATCATTTATGTTCAGAACTACGACGGTATCTGATCGTCTTTGAGCCTCCAACTTTTGTTCTTGAAGGATGAAAACATTCTTAGCAAATGCTTTCGCTTTGGTTCATCTCGTGCTAGTCAAAGAATTGCCCCTCTAGCGGCACAGTTTGAATGCCCCTGACCGGGAAACAGCGTTTACAACGCTGTCATTGCATTGCATTACTTTTACAACAAGGTCGTTAAAACGATCATGTTGTTAGAACGCAATACCTTTACATTGCAAGTCATTAGATTGACTTGCTGTAGGGGGTGCTCTAACCTAAGGAATAGTATAATTTACTATTCCAACACCTTCCCTGCTCTTACGCACGCTGGAGTTGGAATAGTAAATTATACTATTTCTACATCCAGCACGCCCCCTACAGTAAGTCAATCTTATGACTTGCGATGTAAAGGTATTGCGTTCTAACAACGCGGTCGTTGTAACAACCGCGTTGTAATAGAACGCGATGTAATAGCATGCGTTGTAACATGCTATATTCCCCTGGCCATCGCTCTTAATCATGGCCCCAGGTCTACAAACCGCCAAAATACAACCAGAGTCCTATTCCATTATTTCTAGCTGAAATATTCTGGCGCCCAGCCTGCTTTGAATACTAACTATTTCAAAGTTAATGCTTTATACCCCCAGGACACTCAGTTAAGAGCATTATGGGGGGGCACGAGAGGTGGTCCCAAGTTCACTGTCCATACTAATCTGGAGCAAGGCTGCCCCCCTTTCTTGTAGTCCGTACAACAAGGAGTGACTGAGGTTGCCCCTGGAGAAAACTCATCCGAACTCCTGGAGCCCTGGCTGGAATCAAAGAGTCAAATAAGCCCTTGTTGGGACTTCCAGGGCAGCTTGGGCATCTGGATGCCCTATTGGCACTCATTGTGTGCTTCCCCAGTTCGGAGTGACCAGATGTCCAGACTTGCAGGATAGTCATCTGGTCACACTTTAACTTCTGAAAAAGGGTTCTGCAAGAGACTATGGGTGGGCGCCCTCATGGAGCTCTGACCCAGGGCCCAGTAACAACTTCTGAGCAGAGACACGCAAGAAAGCCCTCACTGGGCTGTCTGGATCCATTCTTGGGCACTTTGAAACACAGCAGGTCAGAGATGGAAGCCCATGGCCAAGGGCTTCCACCCTTGGGCTAGCTGGACCTCTGACCCAGGGCCTGGTCAGAGATTCTTAACCTAATCAATCAGAATACAGTGATGGCTTTGCATTCCTGCCTGCTCTCTGGGATGCAGGGTTTGGAGAAATGGCCCACCAGTCAAAGCTGGAAGACTGCAAGAAACTCATGCCCCTGTTACCTCAGGTAGGACCTGAGTCTCTGGTGGTGTTCCAGCTCTCAGATCCTGGGGAGAAAGAGGGAGGGAAATAAACTCCCTCAGACCTTGTTTCTAATAATCTGGGGGAAGACTATCTGTCTTTCTTGTAATCCATTCACACCGAGTAAAAGGGGACCATCAGAGCGAACACATCCGAGCTCTAGGATTCCTGGCAGGGCTTGAACAGTCAAATGAGCTATCATCAGGACTTCCAGATCAATCAAGCCATCAGAATCACAGTACAGTGCTGACTAAACCACTCTCCTCCCCCTCTAGTAGGCCACCCTGCACGGGGATATCAGCTTTGCATCCTTGACTGCTCTCTGGGAAAAAAGGCTTTGGAGGAAAGGTCAAATTGGACAGGGCTAGAAGGCAGCTGCAGACTCAGGCCCCTAGGGGTGAAAAAGACCCAAAAATAAGGGGGTCCCAGGGACTCTCTCCCTACTAATCCAGGGGAAGATTACCCCCTTTTCTAGTAATCTGTGCATTTCGAGTGACAGGTTGGGCTATCGGAGAAAAAACAACCAACCTCATGGAGCCCTGTCTGGGCTTGAAAACTCAAATGAACCCTCATCAGAACTTCCAGGACAGCTTGGTCATCTGAACACACCATGGGAACTCATGGTACGTGTCCAGATGTCTGTGGTTTGGAGCGACCAGATGCCTGCAAATGCAGGAAGTTTATCTGGTCACACTGTCACTTCTAAAAAAGGATTCCATTCACCCTTGAACGGGACAGGGACTCTAAGGCCCAGGCTCTTAGAATCAGAGCTGGTTATAAGAAAAGAGGATATGGGGGTTGGAAGCCTCATAAAGCTCCTACTGGGGGCCTGGTCGAGCTTCTGAACCATGACAAGCAAGAGCAACCTCAGAGCTTCTGAATACAGACAAGCAGGGGAGACCTTCCAGAGCATCTGGGCCCCCGTCCAGTGCACTTTGTGACACAGAGAGATAGAGAAGGGAGTCTTTATCTAAGGGCTTCCAACCCAGGGCTCTGGAGCACTGCCACGGGTCCCAGTCAGAGCATCTTTTCCCGGTCAAGCAGGGGAGGCCTCCTTGGGCATATGCGACCCTGTCCCGAAGCACTTTGCGACACAGCGGTCTGGAAAAGGTAGCCCAAGACCTGGGGCTTCCACCCTAGGGCCCACTAGGGCTCTAACCTGGGGCCCAGTCAGAGCTTCTGAACACGGACAAGCAGGTAATACCTTCCAGGGCCCGCGGGCCCCCATTAGCAGCACTACAGACACAGTGGGTCATGGAATGCAGCCAAGTGCCGGGGTCTTCCACCTCAGCGCCTGCCCAAACTCTGTCCTGGGCCCCAGTCATAGCTCTTAGCCCAAACAAGAAGGAGAAGACTCCCCAGGCCGGCAGGCCACATCAGTGGCACTCTGAGACACGCCAGGCAAAGGAACGTTTATTTTCTATTGTTTATTTTTATGTATTTTCATGTGCATTTACCAGCATTTGTTTTCAGCATGGACTAGACACTAACAGTTGGCATAGTACTTTACAAAGGAACACCCCCCACCATCCTTGCCAAGATTACCCATCCCCACCTCCCATGTCAAGAACATTGGGATCATCATTGACAGCAAAATCAACATTACCACCCAAGTCAATGCTGTCACTGCCTCATGCTGCCATACCCTGAAGATGCTGAGGAAGATTTTCATATGTCTCCCAATTAGCTCCCAGGAAAACCATCATGCATGCCTTGGAAACGAGCAAGATGCACTATGGGAACATCCTTGATGTCAGGATCAACAAACAGCTTAATAGAAGGCTGCAGACCATTCACAACTCGGTGGCCAGAATCATTCTCAACCTCCCATGCTGCACTCACATCACACCACACCTCAAGGTGCTCCACTGGCTTGCCATTCACAAACGAGCACAATTCAAACTTCTCACCCACACTTTCAAGGCACTACTTAACACTGGCCCAGCATACCTCAACAATCGCATCTGTTTCACAAATCTTTCATACACCTCCGCTCTTCTGGGCTTCTACTTTAACAAATCCCATGCATACGGAAAACTAGATCTGGCAGTCAAGCCTTCTCCTACATCACTCCTACATCACTCCTAAAGCATGAAACGGCCAGCATCTACACATATGAGCCTCCTCCTCACTTCTCAATTCTGCAATAAACTGCTTTTCGAGTAATCCCACTCGGCCCTAGGTTTAGCTAGGTTTAGCTAGACTCACACCTGCTTAGCGCCAGGATAACATCCGGAGTGATAGTGCACTCTACAAATCTGCATAGCATAACATACATACATAAGGTCCTCTTACACTTGATAATAATGTTGAAATAGGAGGAAAAGAAGGAATGGACGCTTTTTTTGAATGAACCTCAGGATGCCTGGTGAATGAAGTGCCACCCCTTAGGTACACTTTCAAAAAAGGATTATTTCAGAGTCATTTTGTTTTTGGGGCCTTGTCTTTTATAGAGAACATTGTCCCTACCAAGCATGAGGTAGTGTCTGCTAGAGGATGTCACTTTCAGTGCAAAGTAGTTGGTAGATCCCCAAAACACAGCTTTAAGTGTGATGCAAGCTAAAGGTGCTCCTCACTTTTCCAGTGAGACCAGAATAGGTAAAGTGTAGTGGACCTTTCTTGTGGCCTTGACCAGGGCAACTTTAAGAAAAACTAGGAGTAGTTTGGAAATACTTTTGTGTAGGAAATTACAGCGGTTCAGTATCAACAGAATAATCAAGTGGATTACTATCTTAAAATATGGTGTCTAGATAAAAGATTTCAAAGAAAACTTTATGTTCGAATTGTACTCCCTTTGCCATTCCATTTATAGGTGATTGAATGTTAAGGATTTCGCCTAGGATGAAGAATAAGATTTTTCAGACTCAAAACTTGAGAGGTTTAATTTTAATGTTAGTGCATTATGCCTTGTTTGAATCGAGATAGGGGAGTTATGTGGAGATAACAGGAATAGCTATCGAAAACAAGAGAACGTGATTTAGGCAGGTTACCCTATAGGTGGGGGTGTGGCATTCGGCCGTGGATGTCTTCCAGATGTTTGGTTATGAATTCAAACATTTTCAGATAGAGCTGGAAATCCTCAAACAGAGAGGTTCCATGTAATGTTTAGGAGGAAAGTACCCTAAGGCATTCCTTGCTGGGACTCTCTCAGGGTTGGAGATGTAGTTGATGAATATTATGTATGGATACATTTTTTTCTAGATGTAATGAGCAAGAATTGAAGACCAGATCATTTATGCCAGTTTTCTAATTGAAGATTTTCAGGAGAGTGGCATGGTTAACCATGTCAAAGGCAGCGGGTAAGTGAAGGGGGTGACAAGGGAGGAGTCACCTTTATCTAGGATGTAGAGAGTGTTATCTAACATTCTTGAGAATTCATCTCAGTGCTGCATCCTGACCTGAAGGAACTCATCTAGTCAGTCATTATAACTCTCTAAAACTTTTGCAATGGAGAGGAATATTAATGATCAGTAAAAAGTTATTAAAATAGGTGGGACGCTCCCTCTGTTTCTAAAGGCTAAACCCAGCCGATTTTTAAACATTCTTGGACTTCTTTTGGGTAGAGAGGAATTGATTAAGTTGCTCCAGTAAGGAATAGCAGAAGAATGACGGGCCAGATATACTAACTTCCTAGTTGCAAAAAGCAGTCACAAGTTGCACACTGAGGCCAGTATTTTATTTTGCAAACCACCCTATGTATAATAGTTTGTTTTTCAAATGAGGAATCACAAGCGGACGCAGAATGACCAGCCAAATTAATATTCAATAGACAGGTCACAGTTTATGACCAGATGCTGTTGGCTACAATTAGCGGGTTGGTGGCCTGTGATTGCATTTCAAAGCAGGTAAAATCTGAGGCAGCAAACAAATTCTCAAAGGAGAAGGAGTCAAAAGTGGAGCCCTTTGCTAAGCAATTACCACCCCACCTCAGGAGTCGGTAACTAATTATTTACACCATATTCAATTGCAAGAAATGGCAATTATAGATCCCTTCAAAATTGAGATTTGGTGTGGGTTAGTATCCTTGTTCAGCGTTTCAGCAAAACTTGTCTGAGATGCAAAATTGAGTTAGTACATGAGAAAAGGGGATTTTGCATTTACAAACCCTTTCATTTTGCGAATCACAGTGTTTGAGACTGCAAATCCCCTTATTAGATCTGAGCCTATTTTCCTTATAGAGCTTAGTAGGAAAGGATACAGTGAAATGGACAGAATGTTTGATTTTATTTTTTGTCTTCCAAAGTTCTATTATTTGAAAGAGAACTGTAAGAAAATTGGGATATTAGTTAGGGAGGGTGACTACCCACCTCAAGTAATAAACACAATCATTGTTGGGGTAAACCACTAAAGTCACTAAATTAACCTAAGGTGAACCTCCATATAGCCATGGAACAGAGCACGCCAGTTTAATTTAGAGGCAATATGTGAAGCATTTTATGCAACACCAAAACAGTTATAAAGTCAAAACACAACACAAAAAAATTCTCCAAACCAATTTAGAGCAATAGAGAATATATATTAAGTAAAACAACACCATATGGCAATATCCCATGGGGGAACCGGAGATATGAATGTTTAAAGTTTAAACTAAAAATAACACTTGAAAACATTAAGCCTTTGTGCTTTAAGAGCCAACCGTGGTCAACTAATCATGGTAGACTGGGGCCTTGACTCAATTTGAGGCCGACCACATCTGAGTGCAAGTCGTATACAGTAATCAGATATGACTCAGAGGTTTTACTTTGGGACTTAGTTTAAAATATGAATGTCAAAAATCTTCAACAGGGCATGCCAACAGGCTATAGCAGAAACGAGCTACACAAAGCTGGGTAAGTGTTGGACGCGGCCATGGTGAAGTTGTTTTTTGGTATGAAAGCACCAAGCGGGAGAAATTTGAAATTCATACCCAAGGAAAGTCCCTCACCGCCCAAATACTTATGGCATCCTCATGCAGTGAAGATTTCTATGTTCACACTTAGTCAGTTTTTTCGAGCTCAGATTCCTCTAGTGTGGCAAGGCTGCAGTCTGTAGCCAAGGAGGGCTCTATGAAACCAGATACTGCCTCCATGAGGTCCTGCTGAATCAGGTTTGCTGCTGTGGAAAAGCAGTGAGTTTGAGAAACCTGAATTTTCAGCCCAGTGGCAATGTTCTTTGGTTGGATCATCTTGGCAGGTCTGTCCCTGTTGTCCAGTGGTCTTTACGACAAAAACGTTCTAGGTTTTCAGGAGTGGTATGAGAAGTCCATCCATACCAAGCAGAGGGATCCAAGACCTCGTGAGCAGCTCTTGGGGGTCAGGACTCACTCCAGCAAAGGCCACCAGCAGGGAAAGGGCAGGTCCAGTTGGAACTGGTCAGCGGGGCAGTTGAGAAAAAGGCCTCTAAAAGTTAGTTGCGGCCCTGTAGCTTGAATAGGAGGTCAGCCTTTTCACACTTGGAATCACTTTTCTATCCTCGGTACAAAAGAGAGCAGGTCCAGTCATTCAGTGCTAATCCGTGTTCACAAATAGCAGGTCTTGTGCTATTCTGTGCTTCCTCAGATCCAGAAAGTGTTCTAAGAAGGGTACAGGGCATACCAAGTTTATGCCTGGCAACAGGCTATGGGTGGGGGATATTCCTCATTAACCAACAGGGTGAAAGTTCCCTGGGGTTACCCTACCCACTTTTTTAGAAGTTTGCTTGTGCCCTAGAGCATCAACCCCATAGTACCCCACTCTGTGCCTCAATCAAAGATGGTGAAAACCATCTTCTCTTGTGCGTACAGCTTGTGTGCCCAACCCAGAGTTGTGGTCAGAAAAATGAGCAACCACCCCCTGAGGTTACTCCAAATCAATTCTGGGGCAGCTCCCCTCTGACTGGGATTGGTGCCTGGCTGACTGAGGGGAAAAAAGAAGGGGCCTGTTCAGGTGTCATATAATCTGCCTGTGACAGGGAAGGCCCCTTTGATGTAACGCAAACTCTCGGGCAAAACCAAAATGGTCACCCTGTAGGAGGGACAAAAATACCTCCCCATCCCCAGGTCCATATCTCTATGCTACTCGAAAGCAGTTGTCATACCTTTTCAGGGCATGAGCATTTAGAAAGCAGCAGCTGAAGGGTAATGCAATTTAGCTTTCACAGGCTTTAGACAAAGAAAAGGTAACTTAATAATAGTACATATTCCTTAATATTTATAAAAAGTCTGACTTCACTATTGAAGTGGGATTTTCATAAATATTAAAAAACAAAGTTTTAATGACACTTCTAGCTGGTTCCTATCCTGAGATAAGAGAATCAATATTTAAGATTACTTCACAGTGTTTCTCTATGAGTCAGTCAGCCTTCTTACGGTGAAATTAGCTTTTGAGGGGTTAGTCAGTTAAGTACATGTTAACATTGCATTTCTACATGTCCTAGTTTTAAATACCATACATCTTGCCTCATTGGTAATAAAGCCTACATAGTAGTGGCTTATTAATATTTAAAAGAAAAATTATGACGTGTCAAAGAGGTTTATTTGACAGGTTGAATTACAGTTTTTATGCTGCCACATTCAGGCTACAATGGTAGACCTGAAGCCATGTGTCAGAACAACAAGCACTCTTACCTGTTGGTTGCTTGTTTGGTAGTTTCGCAGAGACGCTATGAGCCGACCTCCCAGCACCTTAACCAATAACCAGTGTATTGATTTTCTCACTAAGGCTACATGGCAGGGTTCGGGGAGGAGGGCCGGATTCTGGACGCTGGCGGGTTCTTGTTGTCGACCTACGAGGCAACAAGGAAATAGTAACTATAGCGTTGTGAATGCAAGGGTTTAAATAATGTGACACTCCTTTCTTAATTTAAGAGATCGACCCAATCCAAGAGGTTTCCTACCTGCGATCTAGGAGTGTGAAGCGTAGCGTCCTTGTTGTCTCGTGATGGGCTTGTTCTGAGCAGAGAGGGGGGTGTGGCGTAGATGTCAGTAGACACGGTTGCCGTGAGAAGAATGTGTAAAGCTCCTGTCTGTGAGTAAAGAGAAACAGAATAAGTTACTTATGTTCCAATAACCAGTCGTCAATACCTAACACTGTAAATTAATACACTTACTCAATATGACACTCACTTGCAAGATTCCCCAAAATTATGTTCCATCATGACCTGTGTTAAAAGACGAATAATGCACAACAAACCTAAAACTCTAATAAAGTCTTCTACTCAGTGATAGAATTCAATTTCTAATGTCTTTAGATCATAATAATTAAATATCGATGTCCAAATGTTCTGTAAATTGAAATGTTCAAAAAAGTCTTTAAGTTCTATGTTTTTTCCCAAAGAGAAAAAACTTTCCAAAAATTGTCCCAAAGTATCTACATGCAAAGTAGAACTCGATTCCTGCTTTCTTGCGATGGGCGCCTTAGGATAAAGGAAAACGTTCACTTAGCTTTCTGATGTTTCTTTTCCTGGGCCTGCAACAGCTGAAATCCCAACGTGATGTTTGTCCAAAGAACCAAAGTCAGCAGGAAGAGAGGAGGATGCCGCGACGGAGACCAGGTGAGCGTGTTGTCTCCTTGACAAACAGCGGAAGGCTAAGCACCTTCCAGAGTGTGGGTGTGGCAATATATAGTCTTGCCACACCCAAGATGGCCGCCGCACGTTGCACGCAACGTAACGTGTGTGTCATTTGTATTCGTCACTCGGTTCTTGTTTGTGCTCAGAGCACCCTGCTGCCGAGTTCCATGCTGCGCCTCTTCATACAAACCGGAGTTCATGCAGCATTTGGTTACAACAGCAAGCACAAAGTAAATACAAATGGAAAGTTATCTAGTTATACAGTACTATTGTGCTCTTATATGAGAAAGAGTATCGTGTGAATCAACGAGTGCAAGCAAACATATTGTACATATTCCCATAGACTAATAAACAGAGGACATGATATCCCCAAGGACCTGTTTCCTTAACACACATTACATACACGGTTTCTGTGGCGTGCTAGTTGCACGGGACAGGGGTGGGTTTTAATCCAGGATATACGCTCAGAAATGAGCGCGGATATGTACCCTGCCCTGGGTTGCACATGTGCTCAGGGCGAACAGGGTGGCAAGAGGCGGTGGCAAGGGGTGGTGGCATGGAATACTCTTCCCCCCCAGTTGAGATTACTGGATAAAGAAATAGACTTCCGTAAACATCTAAAAACCTGGATCTTTAATCTCCAAGATATAACTGCCAGAAGCCTAGTGTAATTCGGGTTCTCGGTCAAGTAAGCATAGGGACTACCTAACATCTGGTGGTCCTTTCTGGGCGCCTAGATGCTCCTTGGAGCGATTGCCGCGCGATACAAATTGGCACTTACATTACATTACATTACATGACACTATGTTGGCACTGCTGATGTAGTGGTTGGCACAATATGTGCTGCAGACCCCTAGTGGAATTAAACTTCTAGGCCTTGGGTACACCCTGCACCATATACTAGGGATTTATAGATAAGTTGAATATGCCAAATAGGAAGATGCCAATTCAACCATGCTTAAAGGGGGAGCACCGGCACTGTGGTACCATTTCCTACACTAATCATGTATCCTTGGACTTGTTTGGGGGCTTACTTGCCCTGTGATTTCATGGGAAGTGGTAGAGGGAGTTCTTTTTTCTTCACCTTCTCAACAAAGAAGGTAGAGAACCCCTCAATGGTTCTTTGGAGATAAAAGTATGTGGATCGTGTTTGGGGAGAAAGAATTGTTTAACTATCAAAATTAGTTTCTTCAGTCCTTTTACCTTGGTGTATCTCTTGTTTTACAAATGTGCATTTTTTCTTTGAAGATAAGCTTTTCATTCTTATTTCTCTCATTGTGCCAGGTTCTCCAATGTGCCAGGGTTTTGATACCAACTTCGTTCAGATGATATTAGAGTTTTCCTACTCTCATTGAGCTCTTTAGAGACCTAATGTGTATATCTTTAAATAGTTTTGTCTTTTAAGAGTTTTGGAGTGATTTTATCCATTATCCCAAGCATGTTTCCATTGAACTGAGTTGTGAGTCTGTTGACCTTCTGCTGAGGGCAAATGGATAGCAATGCATGTGCTATTATCAAAGCTAGTGTGGGAGTATCAATGTTTTTCAGCCTTCGTACCAATTTCTTGGTTCTCCTGGCTGTCTAGTGGTTAGCGTTCTGATGAATGGAGAGAAGGGGATAACAAACTGGTCAGTCTAGTCTACTGAGACTAGTGGATCAGTCACAAGCCCTGTCTTTTCTTTAAGAGGAGATCCAGAATGGAGCTTTTTGTGTGCAAGGTTGGGTTGGTACAAAACTGAATGAGATTATTAGCAATAAGGCCGTGGATACCTGTGATACCGTAGTTTTTTTGTCTCACTGTGATAGTTGAAGTTATCTAGGAAAATGTTGTCATTCAAACTATTTATGGAAAAGTCACTCCTTAAACATTTTGTTGCCATTGACTGGGTGGCTCAGAATTGATAATTCTTCTTTAAACTATCACATTCTATAGAGGTTTTATAATTGATTGATCCATTGCTCCCTGTTTTCCACATTCTATCCAGGCATGTAATAAAGAACTTGGATGATTCAGCAGGTCTATTATTGGCTGAGAGGGCTCATTAGTCCATTTTTCAGTCAGAAAGATTTCCAGCCAACATATACTTAGGCAGGAGATTCTTGAAGGAGAAGCCTGTAATCGAATTAAATGGAAATAATGAGGTTTTTACTTACATCATGTTTTCTAATTGGATACTTCTACTATATGTTCCTGCTTTGCTCATAATGCCCTCAACTATAGGGATGATGTGGGCACCTTGTGGACTATTTGTATTGTTTTAAAATCATATTCTAAAAGCAGATCCTCAATGTAATATTTAAGCATTACGGCTTTTATAGGTTGCTGCTCCTAGTTTCTGTGAGGTCTGGGTTTTATACTAGGATCAAATTGGCTGCTTCTATGCAGTATTGAGAGACAGAGATTAATTGTATCCTCCAGAGTTTGTGCATGAGCTGTCATTGGATAGTGATCTCACTTTCTTGAGGAGTGTGTCAAGCTTAGATGTGTTAAGGGTTGTGGATAGGAAACAGAATGCAATTGCTCACTTTTTATCCTTTGAAGTAGGATGTTGATACTTTTACGCAGGATCTCGAAGTGGAACTTCAGTTGACGTCTCCACATCAGTGGGAAGTGGGGTGATTCTCCTATGCACCAATTTGAGTGTAGCTGTGCTTCGGAATCCAGGAACAGTGGGATGGGACCAGAGGTGATCTGATGGAAGGTGTTAGAGCGTTGGCTCCCCTGAAGAGTTAGGATTTGGTTGGGGTGAGAGTGGTATTGAAATTGACGCCAAGCACTGCAACAGTGTTTTTTAGTCAGTAAATAGTCAGATGTCACAATGGGCTAGAGAGGTGGATGGGGATGCCTTGGAATGGAGGAGTGAAATACAGTAGCTGGTGAATAGGTAGCAGAGGGGCTGAGGCGGAGATTAGGAATACCTTACAGGACTCTCTAGTTCAGCATGGGTGTTGAGCTCCATAAGGGCATGATAAAGAACATAGAGTAGATCGTTTCATGGGCACTAAAAAAGCCAGAAAGATGGATGGCATTCACTTGGTGGGGTAAAGCATTCCCAAGGGTGTCCTGGCTGGGAGTGAGAGTGTTCAATAAGGAACTGATTCAGAGTTTGACAGCGAGGTACTCCGTCCCAACGGTGACAGAGTACCCTCTCCTGGTAAACAACCTTTACAACGCAACTTTTACAACGCACTACCATTACAACGAAACTTTTACAACGAACGCGATGTAACCACGCGATGCCATTACAACGCAAGTCTTTACATCGACGTGTGCTAGATGGCGTGCTAACATTACAAATAGTGTAGTTTACTATCCCAACACCTTCCCTACTGTTAAGTGGACTGGAGTTGGAATAGTAAATTATGCTTTTCTAATGTTAGCACACCATCTAGCGCAAGTCGATGTAAAGACTTGCGTTGTAATGGCATAGCGTAGTAACATCGCAGTCGTTGTAAAAACCGCGATGTAACAGCACGCGTTGTAAAGACTCGCGTTGTTATGTCATACATCCCCCTCTCCTTCAAACTGCAGTTCTACCCTCCTTATTTAGAGTCGGGCAGAACTTCAGTATGTCAGCAACGTAGGCTCCTGATATACAACTCCAATGACCTGAAGGAGTAAGTGCCGTCAGAATTCTGGCCATGTGACTTCCTACCCAATTTACAGAAGGTGGTCAAGTAGCCATATTTCACTCTCTGTCACGGGCAGACACCTGATGGTTAGCGGCATTGAAAACTGCAAAATCACCTAAACATCATGAGGACAACTCTCATGCTCAAGAGATCATTAGCTTTTATTATATTCAAAAACAAAATCCTTCTGTGGGATTTTGTTTTTGAAAATAAAAAAAAAAGGTTATAAAAGTTTGACAGACAGTCCCGTCATGCACGGAGCCATCCCTAAACATTTGATACATTGATAGGTACTGCCATGATTGGGATACCTGCCTATGCGGGCATCTCTTAATTTCGAGTGAGATTACTCAGTCAGAGGGATGGAGTATTTTACTCCGTCGTCCTGACATAAAAACCTTACTTGGAACCAAAACCAGCTCTGGCAAACAGCTCGGCCGGCCCCCGGGGAGTGGGGGTTGCTAGTGGAAAGCACTCCCGTCTCTGTTACAGGGGGCTAATATTACCTGGGGCCGGTAATATTGGCCCCCTGTAATAGAGACAAAAACGGCCCCCAAGGTATCCCAAACCGGCCCCCGCCCTGGAGGCCCACCGGGGAGACGCCCGGTGCCCGCTATGGCCAGTCCGGCCCTGACCCGAGCTCTACATCAGTGACACATTCCGCAGGGCGGAGTGATTGAGGAGACAGAGAGGGAGACTGTACCTGTCAACGTGCCTGATAGCATAGGAGGTGTGATGAAAATAAACGAGATATAGTAACTTATGCGTGAATGGCTACTTCTCAGGGAATGAAAGTAAATGCGCCATATTTCAGTGAAGCGTCATCAGCGGTGCAGTAAAAACGACGACATGCAGCATTTTGTAGATCAGATCAGTCATTTTAGATTTTAGAAGAGCGAATCCTTCAGGAATAAAACTGCCGGAAAAATCTAATTTACTGCATGTAATGTGTCTCGAAGGGATTCACCGGTGTTATTTTTAATCCGTCTTTTGAGTGCCTGTCTTCCTTCAGAAGTAGTTCAGTCTTCTTTGTAAAAAAAAACTGCAAACCGCTCTGTAATGGGAAGGGAGAGTTTACACATCAAATAGCAATGAATAGTTTTCAGTGCAGGAAATAAACATTGTATATTAACGAAGATAAATGACAAGGCAGGCAGATAGAAAGGCATCAGGATTACCAATGCAGTGCTTGGCTGGTTTCTGCAGCACTGTCTCAGACAGTAGTCCAGGGTTGCTGAATTAGATACAGAAATCACTAATGGATCTGGGGCTGTCCCTTGAGAACCGGGTGTGTAGACATGTCCCTCTTTCGAGGGAGGGTTGCACTCTTGTTCCATATGCACTTACACATTCTCTCTGGATTCTTGTGGAGGGAAGTGTATTAGCCGAGATGAATGGTTGCTCTCAAGGTCATCTGCTAGCTGGTGTTGCTTTACAATGGGGCATTTTTAATATTTTCTACACGTTTTCTGGAACGTGGAGTTTCTGTGAAGTAGACTTTTTTCTTAAAAAAATTCAGTAAAAACCAGTTTAGCATCAACAACATCTTCTGAGCAAAACCTTCACTAAATAACCTTCCCCTTCCGTCATAATGCACCAGGAGACTCATCTCTTGAGTAACAAATATGTTTTCCTGTTTAGACATGAGTACTGCTGTTTATTTTTCACAAAGGTTTTATTAGGCACTCAAGTGTGGTGGCAGTTCCCCTTAAAAATCCCTTCGCTTTGGGGATGCTTAAACCTCAGCTACACAAAGATGGTAAATAAATGTGGCATATGTACTGAGTGGCTGATCTTGGACGTTTGGTAGCCTGTACAACCCCCCACTCCCCCCTGTCACATTTTGTTAAATAAATTAACTGGGTGCCCTCCTTAGAAGGCGCCACTGGTGACTTTGGTGTGACTTTAATGTGGTTATGAGCCATGAACTAGACTTAGGCTGCTCCAGTCTTTCCTGGTCCCATACCGGGGAGCGGTACTGGGGCTAAGTGATGTATGGTGCTCCTGGGAACATCAAACTAAGAATTATACTTATCTATCAGCAACTCACAGACCTCTTCTAGCAATGTGTACCTTTCCATGCTCTCCTCTAATCTGTCCCAGGTGTCAGGTGCCCGTATTCTGCCACACGGGATGTCAGTATGTCAGTTCATGCACCTCTGGAGCTCCAAATTGAGCTTAACCATGAGATACTATGTGGCATTGTGGTACACGAATGCACGGTGGCTCACCAATGACATTTTCTCATCGTATATTAAGGATGAGGCTGAGGTCTACTTCAGAGCGTACAACAGATCAGTTCCCTCAGCCTGTACACTTAGGTAAGTCTTCAAGTTGGTCATCCTAAACTGGTGCTATGCAACCTCTGATATAAAGAGAGATGCACAGAGGTTGCACTTGTCAGGCTTGCGACCAAGGTTCTCCACTTAGAGAGGGACTTCACTCCAACCCACAATGCACTCCTGTTCCATCAAATAGAAGTGTCTCTTCTTGCAGTACAGCAAATGGTCATCAGTACTGCCAGAACAACGTGGAAGGCCTCACAATGCTGCATTTATGAACATGGTGACATATTTGGTAAATTACTTTTCTCGCTCGCCTCTTGGGAGAACATAGTTCATATCATCCCTGAGATTCTCAAGTCCTTTGAGATCGCTGTTACAGGGACCACGGAGGTCAAAAAGGCATTTGCGATTTTCTACAAGGCACAGCCATAGACAGACTGAATAGCTCATTATGAGTTAATAGACTAGATCCTGGTGGAACATCTAGATGACGATTCCTGAGCAGCGATAAATCTCACTCTGATGATGGACAACCCATCTGATCCCCTGTCCTCCCTTCAGTCTATAAAAGTGCCAGGTAGACATGGCCCCCTGCCTGAAATGCTCAAAACTATTGCTTCCA
The DNA here is from genome assembly GCF_964204655.1 of Triturus cristatus. Classification (NCBI taxonomy): domain Eukaryota; kingdom Metazoa; phylum Chordata; class Amphibia; order Caudata; family Salamandridae; genus Triturus; species Triturus cristatus. The sequence continues at coordinate 810,002,262 of NC_140589.1, read as the reverse complement.
TCCTGAGGCCACACTTGTGCACCTGGATCAGTGAAGCATATGCGTATATGAACTATAAATCATGCACAAATCAGGATGCCGCTCCAGACAGATTCATTTCCTATCTTTCTATTTCCCTCCTAAATGTTTAGGCCATGGTCCTGGCCAAGATCTTGGCTAGCAAGCTGGTAAAGGTGATTAGAACTCTGGCCCACCAGGACCAAAATGGCTTTGTGCCCCATCAGGTACCCAGGCATCTGCTACGTAACATGCACTTGGCTCTTGTGCAGGCACACAATTCGAATGGTCTCACCTTGGTCGGTTTTGAAAATCCTTTTGACTCTCTGATTTGGGACTACGTATTTTGTTTGTTTACAAGAATTTATTTAGAAACTCTTTTTTTAGCCCATATCAGATTCCTATATACTGATTCTATGGTGACAGTAAATTGTATTATATCAGCTCTATTTCTGATAGGGCAAGGAACTTAACAAGGATACCCTCTCTTGCACTTGCTTTTCACCCACGCTTTTGAACCCCTTGCTGTTTGGATCCGACTGGACAGTCTAGTCCTGGCATTATACTAGGGCAACGGCCTAGATGATCAAGTCTCCTTGTAGGCATATGCTTTGTTTTTGTTCTCACTGTGCCCATGCATGACAGGCTAACATCTGATGAAAATTTTAGCTGAGTTTAGAAGCTCTTCGTGTTTAATGATAATTGGGATAATTCGAGCATTTGTCCATACAGTCAACTAACAATCAGAATTATGGGTAACGAAAGATAGCTTCAAATACTTGGAAGCGGCCAATACAACAGACCCACAAGCACGTTTGGAGCCTAATTTGGTGTCCCTCTTGACAACTCCACAAAATTACCTATTGGGCTGGCATGCTCCACCATCCCCATTTTAGGGGGTTTAGTGGCCCTATTAAAAATGGTGGTTCTCCCTCACTTCTCCATGTGCTCTAAATCTTTCCTTTTGTAATATTCTTGCTTTTGTTCAGAAGGTACATGTCTATTCCTGTTTGCCTTCCTCTGTTGGACTGAATGCTTGGGTAGCCTACGAAAAATGTGTCCAGTCAATCTACGATGGTGAGCTAATGATGACAGACATGCAACTGTAAGACTGGGCATATCAACCCATTATACTCAATGATTTGATTTTCAGATAGAGAGAGGATCGCCTATTTGCTTGAACCTTGCCCACTTTGTAGATGCCAATCTATGGTCCAAGATTTTTGGAGGCCACAAACCTATTATGATGGTTATCCTGAATTTGTGGAAAATATGCTGTGGAAGGGCTTGGATTCAAAAAAGACCCACGGAATCCGATCTTAGTATGGTATGTGGATGAAGGACCATGTCTGGCTATAGTCAGTGGTGTCAAATAGTCATTTTTAATTTGTGAGACATATGCGCCCCCTATCACATGAAATACTTCTTTTCCCTGAGTGAAAATACATCTGCAGACATAAATCCCAGTTCTATAATTATTTCCAGCTAGGACATGCACTGGAGGTCCCTAAGTGATATCTGGCAGCATTATGAGATTTTAGTTCACATGAAGCTAAATTGGTGATTGGCCAAATAAAAGTCAGTGGCATTTTACAAGTATATCCCACACGGGTCTGTAACTGGTTTGTAATGCACCAGAAGTGTTTGCAGAACTCAGACTGGGATGAAGAGACCATCTCATCCCTTTGACAGTAACAAATGGTATGAAGCTATGTTCGCAGGAGTGCACGATATCGGGATTATCCTGGGTCCTTTCTTTGAGTGCACAGACAGAATTTGGATACCTCTTACCTTGGATGTTATTACCCAATATTCTGAAGCAAACTGGAATGTACTAATATATCTTCTGATTCTATGACTACTGAATTTAATGATTAGCCTTGAGAAAGCCCTGGCTAAACGTGCCATATAGGGCGAAACACGTGCCGGCTGTTCCTTTTTTAAAAGCGTTCCAAAAACAAGTTAAAAAAGAGTGAAATTATGCACAGTGGATTTACAAAGCGGTGAATGCAAATAAAATAACTACCTCGATCTGGACTATTGTTCTGTGTTATAAAAAGGAATTATCATACTGGCTAAAAAAAGATTCTTTGGAAGGGAGGAACACATGCTCACACCCCTTTTTTTATTTGAAGCTATGTTCACCACCTGCTAGTTGGCTATCTCCCTACATTTGCATTTGGTGCAATTTGAATAATTTACTAAAGTAAAATACTCACTTGCTCATGTTTGGAGAAAGATTGTAGGTTCCTCCTTCTACTGCTTTCGTTGCCATACACAGAATGGATATTTATTCAGAGTCATTTGAGAATGTAAGGTCATCCATCATTACTGATTAGAGAATTTGAATACATTGTCCACATTATTTGTCTAGTAAAATGAATTTTCCTCTAATTGTGTGCTAGAAGGTGTCATGGAGGAAAAGGCTTACTGGAGAAGAATGCCTTCTATGACTGACTCTTGACCAGTAAAAGAGTCCAGTGTCTGGAACAGCTCATACTTTTTTTATTACTGTGCATAATATATGTGTAATGTTTGTTGTAATAGATCTGAGGTAGTAAAATAGCTTGATGGTTTAAGTTGGTCTGGTGGCAAGTGTTCAAATCTAGTTTACTTCATTTTATCATTTTTGTTTTAGTTGTGTTTGATCTACATTAATAATCATAATCCTTGTCAGGGTGAACCACAGGAGTCACTAAATAAACCTGAGCTCAACCTACAGGTTGCTATGGCACAGAACAGACAGGCTTAATCAAGAGGCAGTGTGTAAAGTACAAAACAGTAATAAAGTTGAAGTAAAGATTAATAAAATTCCCAAATCGAATTGAAAAAGAGAAGTGAAATGTAATAAATAAAATAACACCAAAATCACAAAAAATCGAATAAGGGGATATTAATTTTTATAATTTTCAAGGAGAAATAGCTGCAAGAAGCACAAAGTGTTAAAGATTCAATGGTGGTGGTAGACTGGGACCTAGCCACAATTTGCTACTAAACGCAGTGGAGCATAGGTTGGATACACCTACCAGGCTCGTCTTGGTCACAGATTTTACCTTCTAACTTTAGTCCTTTACATCCCAATTCACTGCAGGGGCACACTGCTAAAGCCCCCCAGGATCGGCACTCAGGGACACACAGGATGTCAGGCAGAAGCCAACAGCAGGGTCGAGGAAAGGTCCAGTTGCTGGGCATTTGCTGGAATTTTCTCTTGTAGCTTGTTTTATCCCTGTTGCTTGAACAAGAGGACAGCCTTTTGACCTTTGTATAATTATTATTCTATCTAGTCCTGTTACCGAGATACAGTATTAGGATTTTTAATCTGTTCTCTGGCTTTCCTTCTAGGACAGCTAGACCTGCCACAGTGAAAAATAGCTTTTGGGTCCTACTCATTGTAAGTTTGTGTTAATACATTTCTCCATGTTCTGCTTTTAAATACCATGCACCCTGTCTTGTGGGTGACAAGGCCTGCCTAGAGGTGATTTATTAATAATTAGAAGAAAGATTTTGACCTGTGAAAAGGGTTTATTTTGACAGGCCAAATAGTAGATTTTCACTGCTACAGTCAGGCTACACTGAAGCCACGTCAGCACTGTCATTGTAGTGGATAGTACACTCAGTGCTGCAGTCCACTGGCAGCATTTAACTTCCAAGTCCTAGATACACTTTGTACCATATACTAGGGACTTATTGGTTTGTCTGTGTCCTCTGAGAGCACTTGCTCTCACCCAGTGAGGTCAGAAACATGTCTGGTGGTGGGAGACTGGTGAAAACAAGTCAGAGACCACACCAGTGCTTGGTAGGGGTTCAGGAGACCCTCTAAAAGGGTCTCCTGTGTGAATTTATTAATACATCCCACACTGGCATCAGCGATGATCTATTAGGACAGGATGTTTGGTACCAAACATATTAGAAATCAGTGAAGCCATCATGGAGCTAGGAAACTAATTTTGACAAGTATACAGCCTGCGTACTCCTTATGGCTTCCTTGTGCACTTACAATGTCTCAGAATAGACTAGACATTGTAGGGGCATTTCTGTTCATGCTGATATGTCCTCACATAGGATATAATGTACCCTGCCTTACGGCTAAAGACATTTAGTAGGGTTGCTTACTGTATCTTATGCAGTGTATGGGTGGCATGGCACACACAGCTGTGTGCAATGTGGACTCTCCAGATTTCTCTGCACCAAGACAAGCAGCCTGCAATGGCAGAGTGCATAGCATAAGTGAGGGGTCCCTGGGGTGCACAACCAGTGCTGCAGCCCCAGAGGACCCTTTTCATACCCATGGCCCAGGTACCAGTGGTACCATTTACTAGGGACTTACAGGAATAGCTCAAATGATGCCAATTGCGGTACATTTTTAGGGAAAGAATACTGATACTGGGAGCCTGGTTGGCAGGTACCCAGCACACCTTAGTCAAGGTTGCATAAAAAAACAGGTAAAAAGTGGGGGGTGACAGCAACAGACACCCAGTTTCTCACAAGTATCTTAAAGGTCTCTCTAATGTTTGCATTTTTACAACAATAGGGAAGATCTCCAAGAATGTAACAAACTCACTCCACCCATTCCTCCAGCCAATGTTGCAGACATCATTTGCTATAAAATATTACCCAATCACTATGCTACTCGCTGTGTGAGTTAAGAAGGGTGATATGACTGCATGTTCTCTCTGCATAATGGTGTACATAATGGTGCTTCTCTTACAAACCTGACATCACTCGTACAATGTACCTAGAGAAATCCCATTCCATAGCTAGAACCCTCAGAGAAAAGTTGAGCTTCCCTACCAAAACCTGTAACTGATATACCTAAGATGCTAAGTTGAGTGATAGATAGAACAGAGATTTGTTGGAAGGCGTAAGTAGAGTTCACAAGGTGTACTATATGGGGGTGGGGCAAGGGTCAGTAGAAGATCCTGATTGAACTTTGATAAGCATATTCAACACTTTCTCTTGAGTAATGGGCAAAAACTTCTCAAGCAATACCAGAGAATTTATGGGGGAGCTTTATAAGTAGATGAGGCAGTAAGTAACCATGTTGTATTAGCAAAATTATGACAGATTTTTATGATTTTCCCCTCAAAATGGTCCGCAAGTGAATCACACAGAACTTGGGAGGCTGGAACGACAGAGGTGCAGGTGTGTGGCTTAGTAAATTCACGTAGCACATTAAACAGCTCTTTACCAGAATTGCCGCTTGGTCAATCCTATTAATCGTATATAGTCCATGTGCTTTTCTAATCTTCCTATGATAGACACCTAATGCTAGCTTGTATGCCTTTTTATCTAAGGTTGATTTTGTCGATGCCATCTCCTTTCCAATCTTGTACATGTCGTTTTGTCAGTTTTCAGTTCCGCTGAGCACTATAGAGTATAGTGTCTGATGGAACTGGGAGAGTCTTGTTTAAGAGGGACAAGTATGTCCAAAGTCTTTGAAAAAGAATTCTAGTACTCAGCTAAGGCAGGATTTATGTCATGAGTATTCTTTATATCTGGAGCATGGAAAACTGTTTTGAAGGAAACAGAGGTTACATGCTTCCAGGGTCTCACTATTCTTCTGACAACCCTCTTCTGCTTAAGGTAACCGCCCTTGATCGAAAACTGAAAATTAATAGAAAAATTATCAGACCATATTAAGGGCTTGTGGGGATCAATATGAAGGTGGTGGAAGTTGGTAAACACCAAGAGGGTTATAACAAGTATGGCATTCATTAGGACCGCCGTACTCACGGTGGCGGTTTAACAACCACCACCCCGGAGGTCTGACCGCCATATTATGCGAAACTGAGTAGGAGCTTCTGAAATTGCAGGGGACTAATGTAAGGCATGGCTTTCAAAGGTGCACAAAAACATGGCAGACGTTTTAATGAAGTGTGTGGGAAAATTGAGGATGATTACGTCTCCTTAGAAGGTTGACCAAAACATGCAGCCAGGTAGCACATAATGCTTTCTTCATTGTAGTTTGATTAAGGTTTTATAGGTTTTTATTTGGACTTCTGGTATTTTTTAAAGCACTTGGGCCCAGATTTACTGAGATTTCATGCAACAGAGCACAACAAAGGAAGTTGCTGCGCATCATTGCATGAAAGGAAGAGAGCATAAATGACTCCATATTTACAGTGATAAGGCTCTCTCTTATTTCTGGCACACTTGTGGTTGCCTAGCACCAAAGTAGGCACCCCTTGCATCATGTTGTAAGGGGACCTGCATTGTGATCAGGATAGATTTTTGTGCAGGAAGGGGATACCTTCCTATACAAAACAATCCTTTGTGGACTTATTCCACTTCGTATGTGTGCTGCAGAATAAACCTGTGAGCAGGGTTTTCTGCTGAATGCAGCATAGATGTAAAGAGGAAAAACAAGGAGAAATAAATATAATTCTCCTCGTTATAGCATCCTCGCGTAGGTGCACCATTTTGGTGCAAACCCACATTTGCGAATCTTTGTAAATATAGGTTTGCGTCAAAATATAAAGGTGGATGCACTGGAACATCCTTGCTCCAACAATGTAACACCTACCTGATGCAAGGTAACGCAAGGCAGTGCAAAGCCACACAAATTGGGCTTTGCGTGGCTTTGTATATACCCAAATAGATTTTACATCGAAGCTGCACCAAAAAAGTGACACAACCTTGGGTGGTGTTGCCTCCCACAGAATGATTAAGTATGGCTACACCTGCAACATGCTCCTTGGAAATAAACCTTCATATTTAACTGCCACAGGTACTATTGATGAACATTTCAAACAACAGGGGAGGGGATCTTGGGGGATAAAGGGCATTTCTTGATTAGCACTACTGCAAAATCAGGAAACACCCAGTTCCAAATAGTTTTTTCTACCCACATCTTCTATAGTCGCACCTCTCCATCCTCTTATGGTTTTCCCTTGTCCACAATTTTGCCTTCATTAATCAGGGCAAACATATCATAACATTCCACACATTTTTTTTCTAACAGGGGATGATAGGTAAGGGACCCCTTTCAGGACAGTGTAGGTGTGTGGCTGCTGAATAAAATTGAAAACGCTGTGGTAACAGGATTATGGTTATTAACAACTGAGGGGCTTATTTACAACCCCTTGTGTCACCGGTAAGTCACTTTTTCCCATGTTAAAAGTTTGCAGATGCATTGGACTTCACAGACAGAATGGCCTACAGCAAACTCACCATGGAAACTTCCATTGAGGGGGATGAACAAAGTGCCAGGTCCTAGGAGTAGTGAATGTTCCTTAATCCCCATCCAGACAATGTTATTGCATTCAGTCAAAGGATGTGGTGGATGTCCAACAAGAGGGCTCAGGAGAAAAGAAGAGAGGAACTCCAGTTAAAAAATGCACTTGCTGAGCAGCCAGAGGAGAAAGAGACTGAAATACCAAAGCAGGACAAACAGAGGGGCATATGATCAAGGACAATATCGCCGCTTGAGTGGCACTTTTTGCCGCTAAAGCGGCGATATTTATATCGCCCTATCAGCAAGCTTTCGCTAACAGCTGTTAGCGACAGTTTACTGGCAATAGCGCCCCTTTTCAGCAGGCCTCCCATCGCATCGCTAATGAGATGCAAAGGAGGCGTGCCTGACAAGACTCCCTTGGGAAATATCGTTAACAAAGCTTCGTCATATTGACAACGAGGGTTAGCGATATTCAAAATCACATTAAGTATGCCTTAACGCAGGAATTTAACGTCTGTTAAATTCCTGACTAGGGCATACCTAACATGGGGGGTGGATTGTGTGGCTAAGTCCACAGGCCCTATCATCTAGGATATCGCCGTTTTCCACCATGGAAAACTGCGATATCCCCACTATCTCTGGAATTTTAATCGCCTCGGCGATAAATTCCAGAGACAGACGGCGATAAATATGCAAGCGCGGAGCGCGCTTTGTAATATTTATCACCGGCCCTTGATAATATGCCCCAGAGTTTGGTAGACCAAACATGGAGACAGGACGCGCCTGGAAACAGAGCTCAGACAGACACCTGAACCCACTTACTCAAGAACCAAGAATGCGGAAAGGCTTTGGACAAGTGACGAACAATGAAAACAAGGTAATGAGGGTGGGAGTTAACAGTAAGAGGCTGCTCTACAGTATGTAGTTGGATACACAGGAAACCCCTTGCTTAAAAGCATGAACGGATAAAGTGGGTGATTCAGCCTGGAGAAGTGTAGAATTTGAAATGGTCTCCATACGAGGAATAAGAGCAAGCTTTTGTGTGTTTTTACAAATAGAGAACAAATTGGGTTTGGAAGGTGACTTCCAGTAAATATAGAATGTTTCATCTGTAATTTGAAATGGAGGACAGCAGCAACATGAGGTTCTCCCACTGTACATCTCTCCTGTTATATCTCTCTGGGCATGCGCTTGATTATAGGTCTAATATGACCTACATATCAAACACAACCCTTACTAATATCATGTGTTTTTTATTGGTGTGCTTCTGTCTCTTACATTCCCATATTTCTTTCTAGAGTCCTCAAAAACAGCTGCCCTCATTACCAAATGTGGACATAACAAATGCAGGGTTATTCTATGCCTTCTATATGCTAACCTCGCACTGCTCTTCTTGTGCGATATTTGGAGGTTTTTTTACATGCATACTACAAATATATTACAATTGAACATCGTACTGTATGTCATCTACCGATATGGGCTTTCATATTCTAATATATAGAAAAGGTGCCTTAGACTCTCTAAAACAGCCCATCATCTGCTTTAGCGTTCAGATTTCTCAAAAGGTGGAGGGAACGTTTTTCTGGGGCAGTTCAATGAAACAATATCGATGCACACATTATCGATATACAGAAATATCAGGGTTTAAATATCAAAACCAAAAATATTACCTTCCTGTACTTAACTAATAAAACCACAAAAATCAAGATCACATATATCACTGCTAAAAATATTGTTTTTCACTAATGTCAAAAATAATAATACCGAAGCCAAAAATATTAGTACCTTTAAATATACATATAAATAGTTACAAATATTGGCTCACACAATATTGACTACAATAATATTGCCAAAAAACATTATATACACATGATTTAAAATTTTAAAAACCCATCACAAAAACATTTATAAATCATCCCAAATATAAATATAAATCAAGTGGTAAAGCACTGTTAATCATTCCTTTTGAGGGCTCGTTTGGGCAGCAGGTCCTTTCCTTATTTGGTTCCATTATACTGGAACAAGCTGCCACTCTACATTAGGATTTGTGTGGATCATTTTCGATTTAGGAAATTACTCAAGACAATTTTGTTCTGAGCTAGTTGCGCCTGTTGTCCTGTCAGCTGGTTGCACCAAGATACCCTTCGGGGTGATTCGAGCGCCTTACAAATGACATTAACATTAACATTACCAATCCATAACATGGGTTACAAAAACTATTTACATAAACTTTATATATTACCTACTGGCGGTCGCCAGTAGGTAGTTATAGTTAGGACCCTCTTACCATAGGAAATCCGCAACATTCTATTTTGAATAACTTTGGCGCCGGTCGACGAATCCTCGCGAAAGTTTCAAAATAGGTGGGGCGTTGAGCTCCGCTCCTACCCTGAAACTCTCGGGGGGATTCGTCAAGCGGGGGCTGAGATAAAAGGGGGGTCCCAAAACGCGTTTTTCCCATGCATTTTTCCATAGGACCTTTAGACAGAGCTACAGCCCGAACGGCTGAACAGAATTTAATGAAATTTGGCAGAGAGGTAGTCCTCAGGTCAAGGAAGTGCCTTTTGTAGGTTTGGTGTAAATCTGTTCAGTAGATTCTGAGAAAATAGCCTTTAAATCAATATATATATCTGAGCCAGCTTACGGTGCGCTTACGGTGCGCTTACCGTACGCGTACGGTGACGTGCGCGAGCGCGATTCTGATTGGCTCTTAGATCTTAGTAAACATTCGAATCGGTCGAAACCAGGAAGCGGCGGCCGCCATTTTGTGTGTTTCACTCAGGAAAAAAAGGGTGATAACTTGAAAAGGGGGCAAGGAATAGAGTTACAGACCCCATAACATTTAAAAGGGGGTCAAAGAAGGACAGAAAAGTACAAAAAAAACATTTATTAATTTTAAAAAAAATTGCGGGGTACGCGTACGGTAAGCTCAACGTACGCGTACGGTAAAAAAAAATAAAAAAAGAAATGAAATGCAGATTTAAGTGTTTAGATATTAGGGGGCTCTAAAAAGAGCCGTTGTGTTTATGAAGTGATTTTTTATTGGTACCTACAAGTAAGTACCGATGCAGAGTCTAAGGTTCAAGAGGAAGACTCTGTTCCCTTCATCATTGAAGTGCACACCATCTCCTCTATAAATGTCTTGCATGTCGTAACGCAAGTTGTTGTGGTAAATGGAACCCATACCATAGTCTCGGAGGAAAGCAGAAACAGATTTGTTGACGTGCTTTCTTGCTTTGTCAATCTGTGGACAGAAATGATTGGACCAGTTCCATTTTTGCCTTTGGCATATGTTAGAAAACACAAAGGCAGTTTTAGGGAAAAGTGAAAACAGTTGTGCAAAGGTCTCCTTCATAAGCATTTCCAGACCTACTCCAGTCAAAGTGCCTAGGTCATTGCCACCACAGTGCACTATTATGAGGTCAGGGTGTTGGATTTGCATGAAGGATTTCACCAATGGCATCAATTGGTGCCACTTTAACCCTCTCTGACCAATCCATTTAATGTCTACATTTGGCAAAGCAAGGTCTCTCACCATACCTGTTTTCTCTGCATACTTTTCACTCCAGAAGACATAGCTGTACCCTACAATCCACACTGTGAACATCTTCAAAGGAGAACTGGATGCACTCAGGAGGTGTAATTCAGTAGAATGGTAAAAAGAAATGAAAGACAGTTTGGAAATGGAGGCATACATATTTTTTTTTTTTAAACTGATTGGCTGTTTCATACCATTCTAGAATAAAAACTAGGCTGTATGTGTAAATTTATAGAAGCATGTTTTGTATTGGTACAGAAAAATGTGTTACCAAAGAACAGTACTATGGATTTGCTGTTAGGTTTGAAAAGTCAAGCACTCCTGCTCTTTGGAAATGAAACATTGTTTGGTGAACTTCTGACCTAACTCTGCACAGCAGTGTTTCAAGAGCTGTTGCTATGGTAGCAGGCAGAAGTCAAGTTGGGGGAAGGGTACTAGGCAGAAGTCAAGTTGGGGGAAGGGTACTTTTGGAAAAGGGTTGGTTTTCAACCAATAGAAATGTGTGATTACATTTGAAAAAAAGGGGGAAGCACTGAGATTTGAAACTTACATGTATATGTGTGGAAAAAGAGAGGGAAAGTTTGCCATTATCTGGTTCTGCTGAGAGGAGAGAGGTGTACAGAACAGAGATCCTGGCTCTGATAATCTGCTGTTTGAGTGCCACATTTCTTTCACAACTAACTAATTTTAAAGGTGAGTTTAGAGTTTGAGAGGGGATGTATATGGTAGATTAAGAAATTAATAATAGAATTGGAATTCGTTTTGTTGAAGTTGTGTTTATCATTTTCTGTTTTGGGAGAAATTTAAATGTGAGGAACATGTAAAATAATATGGATTATGTTTTCACGATAAATTAAGGTGTACTGGTATAAATAAGGAATACTTTAAGGGTTTGAGGTTGCACTCAGTAATGCAAATACATTCAGCATCAGTAAGGCTGGTTGCCCTTGCTGGAGTGTAGTCAGTCACCCAGGCTACACATTTGTTGGTCTCAGAAAGCTGTTTGGTATTGCTCTGGTGATTTTACATTTGCATTAGATGGAAAGGGGGAGGTATTTTTTTCTGCAGAAGCAGACTCTTAGCACACAGCCAGCTGAATATCCTGTGGAATCATGCATAATATTCACAACCGAGTGGGGTTTGAGGTTTCAGTCAGTAATGCAAATACATTCAGTATCACTAAGGCTGGTTGCCCTTGCTGGAGTGTAGTCAGTCACCCAGGTTACACATGTTGCTGGTCTGAAAATGTTGTTTGGACATGTTGTTTTTTAAGAATCTGAAAAGTGGATTCATAATGTGTCAGACTGTAAAAGTACTTATCACTTGCCAAAAAAAAGAGTAGTAAGTGTGCTTTGAAATTGGCAAAGAAATTTCGTTTTTTGACTAATATGAAAACATGACTCTGTGTGCAAATAGGAATTACAGGCAGAGATTTATTGCGTATTGCTCTGGTGATTTTACATTTGCATTAGTAGGAAAGGGGGAGCTATTTTGTTATGCAGAAGCAGACTCTTAGCACACAGCCAGCTGCTTTTCCTGTGGAATCATGCACAGTATTCACAACCGAGTGGGGTTTGAGGTTGCACTTAGTAATGCAAATACATTCAGCATCACTAAGGCTGGTTGCCCTTGCTGGAGTGTACTCAGTCACCCAGGTTACACATGTTGCTGGTCTGAAAAAGCAGTTTGGACATGTGCTTTTTTAAGAATCTGAAAAGTGGATTTTAAAATGTGTCAGACTGTAAAAGTATTTATCACTTGCCAAAAAAAAGAGTAGTAAGTGTGGTTTCAAATTGGTAAAGAAATTACGTTTTCAGACTAATATGAAAACATGACTCTGTGTGGAAAGAGGAATTACAGGCAGAGATTTATTGCGTTATGCTCTGGTGATTTAACATTTGCATTAGATGTTAAGGGGGAGCTATTTTTTTGTGCAGAAGCAGACTCTTAGCACACAGCCAGCTGCTTATCCTGTGGAATCATGCCAGTATTCACAACCGAGTGGGGTTTGAGGTTGCAGTCAGTAATGCAAATACATTCAGCATCACTAAGGCTGGTTGCCCTTGCTGGAGTGTACTCAGTCACCCAGGTTACACATGTTGCTGGTCTCAGAAAGCTGTTTGGTATTGCTCTGGTGATTTTACATTTGCATTAGATGGAAAGGGGGTGTTATTTTTTTATGCAGAAACAGACTCTTAGCACACAACCAGCTGCTTATCCTATGGAATCATGCACAGTATTCACAACCGAGTGGGGTTTGAGGTTGCAGTCAGTAATGCAAATACATTCAGCTTCACTAAGGCTGGTTGCCCTTGCTGGAGTGTACTCAGTCACCGAGGTTACACATGTTGCTGGTCTGAAAATGTTGTTTGGACATGTGCTTTTTTTAAAATCTAAAAAGTGGATTCATAATGTGCCAGACTGTAAAAGTACTTATCATTTGCCAAAAAAAGAGTAGTAAGTGTGCTTTCAAATTGGCAAAGAAATTTTGTTTTTTGACTAATATGAAAACATGACTCTGTGTGCAAAGAGGAATTACAGGCAGAGATTTATTGCGTATTGCTCTGGTGACTTTACATTTGCATTAGATGTAAAGGGGGAGCTATTTTTTTGTGCAGAAGCAGACTCTTAGCACACAGCCAGCTGCTTATCCTGTGGAATCATGCACAGTATTCACAACCGAGTGGGGTTTGAGGTTGCACTTAGTAATGCAAATACATTCAGCATCACTAAGGCTGGTTGCCCTTGCTGGAGTGTAGTCAGTTACCCAGGTTACACATGTTGCTGGTCTGAAAAAGCAGTTTGGACATGTGCTTTTTTAAGAATCTGAAAAGTGGATTTAAAATGTGTCAGACTGTAAAAGTACTTATCACTTGCCAAAAAAAAAATAGTAAGAAGTGTGGTTTCAAATTGGCAAAGAAATTACGTTTTCAGACTAATATGAAAACATGACTCTGTGTGCAAAGAGGAATTACAGGCAGAGATTTATTGCGTTATGGTCTGGTAATTTTACAGTTGCATTAGTAGGAAAGGGGGAGCTATTTTTTTATGCAGAAGCAGACTTTTAGCACACACCCAGCTGCTTATCCTGTGGAATTATACACAGTATTCATAACTGAGTGGGGTTTGAGGTTGCACTTAATAATGCAAATAAAAACATGTAAAATAATATGGACTATGTTTTCACCATAAATTAAGGTGTAGTGGTATAAATGAGGAATACTTTTAGGGTTTGAGGTTGCACTTAGTAATGCAAATACATTTAGCATCACTAAGGCTGGTTGCCCTTGCTGGAGTGTAGTCAGTCACCCAGGTTACACATGGTGCTGGTTTCAAAAAGCAGTTTGGACATGTACTTTTATCAGAATCTGAAAAGTGGATTCAAAATGTGTCAGACTGTAAAAGTACTTATTACTTGCCAAAAAAGTAGTAGAATGTGTGCTTTCCAATTGGCAAAGAAATTTCGTTTTTTGCCTAATTTCAAAGCATGACTCTGTGTGCACACAGGAATTGTTTTTAGATATTTAATTTGTGAATGTGTTATTGTGATTTTCACTTCTAGGAAAGGGGTACTTAGTATTTTAAGATTTGAAAAGATCATAAAAAATGTAGTAATATATTTAAATATAAAAAAGGAATTTTTTTTTTGTTTTTTTCAGGTATTGCTGAAGAGCAGTGAACAAAATTTAAGATGCCTACAAAATCCAGAGTAACGAAAAACCACAAAAAAAAACTATATTTGAAGACAACTGGAGGACCTAAGTTAGTTGGAGATGCTCATGTTGGGAAAAAGAGAAAGTCTTCTGGTAAGCAGACAAAAGATTTTTTAAAGAACATCTTCAAAAAAAGGAAAAATGTACAAAATGTCTGTACTGGAAAGAATGTTTTCAAAAGAAAAGAACAGGAAAAAATTGAGAATTTAGTTAATGCAAATATACCTTCTGCAATAACAAAGATTAACTTAAACAGAAAAACAGCGTTTAAAGAGATACGTAGAAAAATGTTTCAGAGAAGAGTTATGTCCAATTTGATAAAGGATGTGAAGAAATATAAGAAAAAGGCAAAATATTACAAGAGAAAAAAAGAAATTGAAGCCATTGCAGCAAAGGCATTAGAATTAAAAAGGAAACTATTCATTTTAATTTTGAATAGGATGCGTACATTAGATAAAATGGTTAATGTACTGAAATCACAAAGCAAAAGGAAAAGAGTAGTGAAAAGAACAAACTTTTGTAAAGTGTTTTTAGGAAAATGGATGCATAGTTCAAGTAGTGAACCTTTTTTTAATGAAGAGAGTTATTTTCAAAGTAATAGTTTGCTGCATGCAGTTGACACCAGAGGTCGTGCTTATGAAGTGAAAAATGGTTGCATAATGGAGAAGAAGATAATGGTTCCAAGAGATGAGGTACAAGTGATGGCGGATGAGGCTATGGGGAGACGTCCTAAAGCCCCAGTGTACACTTGGAATTGTAGTAGTATTTGCACTGTGCGTCAGGAATCTATTGATAAATTTCGTGAGTTTCTAAGAGAATATAGTAAAAAAAGTGTAAAACAGAAGATTAAGGTGCTTCAAAGTCTAGATCCATGCAGAGTGAGAGAGAATACTGGTTTGCAGGGTCATTCTCTGGCTTGTCTATCTAGAAAAGTGTGTAATAGTGTTTTCCATCATTTTAGGATGCTGGCTGTTCATCATACTGAAATGAGAAAGTTTGTGAGACGGTTGTATTTTGCTAAAAGTCCAGCAATAAAGTTAGATGAATTGAATAGGGCTCTGTTCCGTGGATCGGTATCAGATGTAGAGAAGGTTGTTGATGAAATTCAGTTTTGTTACTTTGGTCCTGAACAAGACAGTGCAGAAAAGGACACAGTAAATGAGGAAGAAGTGGAAGAGAAGGTAGAACCCTCTGTAAGTAAAACATTTAATGATCACATAACAAAATTTGCAATAATCTCTAATGAAAGACCAAATATAACTTGTATTTGTTGCCGCAGAACTCATTATAGAAAACAAACTAGGAATGTTGATCTCTACAGAAAGAGTGAAAATGAAGATAATTATAAGTGGAAGGATTTTGCCACATATATATTTCTTGAAAATTGTTTTGAATTGGGTGAAGATCAGCGTATTTGTAAATACTGTTACAACAAGTTAGAGGAAAATAGAATGCCAACCAGATCTGTACATAATAATTTAGAATTGAATGCTATTCCTGCTGAACTTTCGGAATTAAATACATATGAGTCTATACCTATTCAATGTGTTCATCCGTTCCAGACCATAGTACGTATGGAGCCCAAAACTGGTAAATTACCTCCTTCAGATTTACTGAGAGGTTTAAAAGGTAGAGTGGTGTATTTGCCCTTGGATTTGAAAAAAAATATGGAAACTATTGATGCAGATACTTTGGAAACTGAACCATTAGTTATTCTGGTTAATGGTGTACCTACAAAGAATAAGAAGATTTGGCAGGAGCTGGTAGATGTACGGAAAGTACAAAGAGCAAATTTGTATTTGAAAAGGAATAACAAATGGTATGAATCAATTTATATAGAAGAAGAAGAAGAAGAAGAAGATTTACAAGAAGACACAGAAACACCAACTGGACAAATTGAAAAAGTGGACAAGTCAAAGGAAGAAGAAATTTATGAACATTTTAGCATACATCCTCTACATTCAAAAGATGTTTTGGGAGACAATATTGATCTGTTTCAGATGAAGAAAGCAAAAGGAACTCCCGTGAGTGTATGGGAGGAGAGCTTGGAAGTTCGATGTTTTCCCCAGCTGTTTCCTAAAGGAAAAGGAGGACGATACGATGAACGTCCAGAACAGATTCCAGCTTCTGAGTATCGGACTACAAGACTATATGCAGAAGATCCCAGATTTCGACAAAGTATTCCTTATTTGTTCCATCTTTTATTTGAAAGCGACTTGTCTGCACTATCTTATGCAGTAAATCACATTTTAAAAAGTGGAGTACATTTACAAAATGTGTCTGCTAAGGATTTTATGGAGAAAGTGCAGCACCGAGATGATCATTTGGAAACACAACTGATCAATCTGATGGCTTGTCAGCGTGGGACAAATGAATATTGGTACCGACGCCATGGTGAATTAAAATGCATGTTACGGAATTTAGGAACACCAACATGGTTCCTAACCCTAAGCTGTGCTGAGTACGCTTGGGATGATTTACTGGATTTTCTACGAGAGGCAAATTCAAACATTAAAAACATTGAATACAAGACAGCAGGAGAACTGTGCTCATTGGATCCGGTTAATGTTTGCAGATATTTCAATCATAGATTTGAGGCTATGATGTCCTTCATCTGCAATAAAAATAATCCACCCCTTGGAGAAGTAGTGGATTTCTTTTGGAGAAAAGAGTACCAGGCAAGAGGTGCTCCTCATATTCATATGCTGTTGTGGATCAAGGATGCCCCAAAGTTTGGAACAGATACTGATGAAGCAGTGTTATCTTACATTGAAGAATATGCAACATGTGCTATACCAAAAAGCACAGAAGAGAAAAAGTTAAAGGAGCAAGTTTTACGTTTCCAAAGTCATCGGTGTGGAAAATACTGTCGACGGAAATATAAGAGCAAAGATAAATACTACACTAAATGTCGATTTGGATTTCCTAGACCTGTTCTTTCAAATGGAAGAGTAAACAGTTGTATGTCATCTGTGAGACATACTATCACAAGAAAATCACCTAAGAATACCTACAACCTTAAAAGAAAAGAAGAATCAAAAAATATAAATGACTACAACCCAGTCATTTTATCCATGTGGAATGCTAACATGGATATACAGTATGTAGCTGACAATTCCATTGCTGTTGCTCGATATGTAACGTCTTACATTACTAAATCTGAAAAAACTGAATTGAAAGAAATGTGGGAAGAGATTTCTGACGAGAAGACTGTCAGTAAGAAGCTGTACAGTTTCAGTTTAAAGATGTTATCGCATCGAGAAATTGGATCCTACGAATGTTCAGATAGGTTATCTTCTGCAAGTCTCTACTCAAAATCAAGAAGAATAATTTGGGCAAGTTTAGGCCTTGCAGCAATGAGAAATCGAGTACTGAAATCTGTTGGAGAAATTGAATATTTGGCCGAGAATGACCCAGAAAGTACAGATATTTTGAAATCAAACATGTTGGACACATATTATCCAAAAAGAAGTCATCATCTGGAGAACATGTGTCTCTATGAAGTGCTGCAGAACTACATTTATTCACGGAAAGCCGCAGAAGACATCAACAATGGAAAATATAAAGTCATTGGTGAGGAAGGATGTTTGGTGAAGCAAACAAAAGGAAGTTTGATAAATCACAGGAAGCTGAGTTGCGACACTACTGACAAAAAGGAATTTTACTACTTGGCTCTTTTACAGCTGTTTAAACCATGGCGTACAGAGGATGAACTACTGGGAGAATTTCAAAGCTATGAAGATTCTTTTAATGCTTGCAAAGACAGCATACAATGCAGTACATTCTCAACTTATCTGCAAATGTTAAATGAAGAAATTGAACAGGAAACTACAATTGCAGCTGAAGTAGCTAGAGACAGTTCTCAAGACAGCCAAAGTTCAGGAACACTCAGTCCAGATCCCCTAGGACAACCAATCGTTGAAAATGAAGCATCAATAGCCATGAATGAAGTGGAAACGGCTATGAATCAAGCTCAAGAAGAATTTATAGACTTACAAAATTTGGAAAGACAACTGAATGAAGAGCAGCAACAAATTTATGAAGAGATCAGAAGCAAAATTGATCACGGATTTCTACATGAAAAAAAAGAGTGCTCATGCACATCATTTCATCCAATCAGGATGTATGTAAGCGGACAAGCTGGAACTGGAAAAAGTTTCCTAACAAAAGTCATAAGAAGCTACCTACAGCAAAAAACGGATTCTACTTTGTCTTGTGTGGTTACTGCTCCAACTGGGTTAGCAGCATATAACATAAAAGGAATCACCTTACATCGTTTGCTAATGTTACCAGTGGAGCATGAGAACAAAATACAATACAACAAGCTAACTGGAGAAGCATGCTTGGAAGTTTCAAGAGTATTGAAGAAGATGCAAGTTCTCATTATTGATGAGGTGAGCATGGTATCAAACTTAATGCTTGCCTTTGTGCATTTAAGAATGCAGCAAATTCTAAGGACAGACTATGACGTGTTATTTGGTGGAAAACATGTCATAGTTTTTGGGGATCTTCTACAACTTACTCCAGTTAAAGGACAACCAGTGTTTAATACTGTGACACATGAAGACACAAAGAAGTCATTGGGAAGCATCGGTAATGCAAATATTTGGTCCTTCTTTGAGTACAAGGAACTTACTACTAATATGAGGCAAGCAAACGATGAAGAATATGGAAGTATTCTGAAAGATATCAGAATTGGACTACTCACAGAAGTTGGCAAAAAAGCATTACAGAGTCGGCTGCTACATAATTTATTTCCAAAGGAAGAAATAGTTGCAGAGAAGATATACAAGAACATTGCAGAAAAGAAAAGTGTCATCTGCTTAATGCCAACTCTACGTGAATGCTCAATATTCAATGAGGAGCTTTTAAAATTGGAAAAGGAAGATATCAGGAAATTGGAAGCAGCGGACAAAATTGAGGATGGAAGAATTACTATCACATTAACAGGCACACTGAAAAATAAATTGGATTCACTAGAGAAGAACATTTCCAAAACAGCTGGATTAGAAAAAAATCTATATGTTTGCATGAACTGTAGAGTATTTTTAAGGAGAAATTTGGATGTTGAAAAAGGTTTAGTTAATGGAGCTATGGGAAGAGTTGTGGGTTTTATTAATTATCAGAAAAAAGATGGAATTGAATGTTTAAAAATAAAATTTGATCAGATAGAAGAAGTTATAGACATTTGTCGTTGTACAGTTCGTTTTATGCTTGTGAAAGACTTATATGTACGTAGGAAGCAGTTTCCGTTTTCTCTAGCATATGCTGTAACTATTCACAAGTCTCAATGATTGACTGTAGATTGTGCTTTTGTGAACATTGGTTCAACTGTGTTCAAAGAAGGTATGGCTTATGTAGCTTTGTCACGAGTGAAAACATTATCTGGTTTATTCATGATAGACTTTGATGACTCAAAAGTTAGTGCTGATACAAATTGTGTAAAGGAGTATAATAGATTAAGAAGAACCTATGCTCCTCATTTAGGTCAGTATCCTGTGTTGGAGAAACGTGTAGTTTCTCGTAAAAGGAGAAATGAGAATATCTGTAATGAAGATGTAGAGAGGAGGAAAAAAAAGAGGAGTGATGTAATTGCAAGCAAAAAGAAAAAGGAAAATGTTGAAGAGGTTGTAGGTTGTCATTTTGAAAATAGCTCTGGTGTCAACTGCTACGCTAATGTAGTGCTGAATGTTGCATTTTATCTGGAAAGTGTGCAAGAGCAGATAATAGTAAATCAGAGAAAAAGATTCTGTTCTGAGTTGAGTCTCCTTTTTCAAAAGCTGAGTAATGATAAAACTCAAATAGAAAGTGCTACTGAAATTAGAAAACTTTTAGATGTATGTTCAGGACGAACACAGTTTTCTCAAAATGTACAGCAAGACGCACAGGAATTCTTGATGTTTTTTCTTCAGGTACTGGAAGAAGAAGGGGTTCCCATTGAAAATATGTTTGGTGTCTCTTATAAATGGGAACATAGTTGTGAAAACTGTTACAATACATGTGGCTCTAATGTTGATTCTGAAAGGTTTATTTATTTAACATTGCCAGAAAGTAAAACAGTCACTTTTGCTAAATTAGTTAAAGATGCTAATCATAGCATGGAATGCGGTGAGTGTCAATCTGAAATGTTTTCAACGTTAATTTTAAAGGAATACGGACAGTATGTAATTTTAATGATGCAACGATGTAAAGCTGATGGTTCAAAATTGGATACTTTAATAAAGAAGTTTACAGGACAGCAATTATCAATTTCAGGAAAAACTTTTGTAACAGTTGCAATAATTTTCCATGAAGGACCTACTGTTACTTCTGGACATTACACAGTTTATCTTAAATGTGAAAAAGGCTGGACACTGTGTAATGATTCAAAATTGATTTTCAAGCAACGTTTGCCTTTTGATTTAGCAAATTCCTATCTAATCTTCCTGAAACCAAAATTTTAGAGAGACTTGGCAAGATCTGTACAAAACAATTTTACCATTTTTTTGGATTAGCATTGGAATTTTCAAAAAAAAAGATTTTTCAAATTATCATTTGGCCTAAGAGAAAGGTAACCAATTGTAATGTGGACTTTTTTAATTTTTAATGAAACTTTCGAAAACCAAAAATTTAGAGAAAATCGGTAACATCTGCACAATTTAAATTTTGGAATGTTATTGGATTACCATTGGAAATTTATTCAAAAAAGATTTTTTAAATTACTATTTGGCCATGAGGAAAGGTAAACAATTGTATTGTGGACTTATTTAATTATTAATTAATCTTTCGGAAACCAAAATGTTACAGAGAATCGGTGAGATCTGTACAATTTAAATTTTGGAATTTTATTGGAATAACATTGGAAATTTAATCAAAAAAGAATTTTAAAATTACTATTTGGCCTAAAGGAAATGGAACCAGATGTATTGTGGAGTTATTTGAGATATATTTTTGTGATTATACTTCTGAAACAAAAATGTCAGACGGTATTTTAAAGAAATAAGTATTGATATTAGATGATATTTTTTTAGAATATTATGGATTTCTATAATGTTATGTTTAAGTGAGAAGAGATTCTGGGCTTTTTTAAAACAATCTTTGAGATTGTTATTTTTTTTTTTGCCCGCTGTTAAATGATGAATGCAATTGCTTTCACAATTTATAGTGAAATGCAATATATTCTGAAAACAGCAAAATAAAGGCAAAAACTTTTTTGGGGAAAATATGTAAATATGTGTACTGTATTATAAAATGTTTTATTAAATATTAATACTTTTTTCTTTTTTTTCAGATTGAGATAGAAAATTTTCGAAAACTTGAACCATTTTTAAAGCAATAAAAATTAAATTTTAATTAATAAATAATTTTTTGAGTGGGTATGGTAAGTCAAAAATTTCATGGTCCCTTTTTTCTACTTCTCCACAATCACATTTTCAGTTTATCATTGTAGTCTCTCAAGGACCTTGTAATGTGATAATTGATTTTTAGTGTTTTTAAAAAAAAAAAAAAAAATTACGCGTACGGTAAAAAAAAAAAAAAAAAAGTTTTAAAAAATATATAAAAAAAAGTTAAAAGGTAAGGTTGGCTCTTAAAAGAGCTGTTGTGTTCATGCAGGGACAGAGGAAAGAAAGAATAGCAATATTAGTCGGTACGACAAATGTGCTGATCTATTAAATTGTTCACTAGGGCAACACTGGTCTCCCTATGACAAATTAGATCATGACAAGTGGCGCACCGAATTAAAACCCTCGCAAATCGATGGTTGGTTTCCAGAGGACGAGAAAAAGGAGATGCTCCCCCCACAGATGAAGGGCACAGCTGACCTACCGAAGATGGACTCGGCCCTGCAGATGATGGACCAGGCTGAGCTGCTGTGGATGTGCTTGGTTGACTTACTGAAGGGTTACCTTCAGTATGTCGAGCATGTGTCCTACCGTGTACATCTTGAAGGTGTCTCAACATGGTGTGATTCCCGAAGGAATACTTCTTGTTGGGATTCCCTCTTGAAAGTACACGGCCACAAAGCTTACAAATCACTAAGGGTGCATTTACCTTTTTCTTGCCCTCTGGAAAAGAAAAATACTCCCATATGAAAGAGCTCTTTTGTTTCCTCCTTCTCTGCCTCAAGGTAGTGCTGCTAGCCTCACTCTCAGAAGAGTTCTGCTGTTCTGCCATCGTATCACAAAGACAACTCAGCTCCTTCTCCTAAGGGATCACAAGCAGAAATGAGGGGAATGGGTGTGGTGTAGGAGAGTTCTAGAACTGAAAGTAGTTTCAACCAATCAAAAGTTGTGTTTCTTGATCACATGACCCACCGTGCACGTACGTTACGCTTACGGTGCGCTATCGGAGCGCTTACGGCAAAAGTACGCATGCGCGTAAAAAAGACACGCGCACGCGCGCATGCGCAAAACAGGCACGCCCCTTCACTTCCGCGTAACATGTGCGTGCAGCGTACGCGTTACGCGCTGCGCGCGCGTGACGTACGTCTACGCAAATTGCATAAATGAACGCAAACAGCGTAGAAATCTAACGTTATAAAAGCAAGACGTGCGCTTACCGTACGCACACGTTAAAAAAATAATAAAAAAAAAAAAAAAGGGGAAAAAAAACCCACTATGTTATACTAATAAATCTTACCTGTTTAGTTTAAAAAAATGGAAAAAATAAAAAATATATTGTTGAATTTTTAAAATTTAACCATAGTCTTTAAAAAAGGATAGCAAATTAAAATAAAAATATGTTAAAAAAATTGAAAAAAAAAAAAGAATTAGCATTTAAAAAACCTCGCAAATTCACTGAAAAAACCATGGGTTTCACACACGTTATAGTTAGGAATTAGCATTTAAAAAACCTTAGAAATTCAATGAAAAAACCAAAGGTTTCACACATGTTATAGTTAGCTGGACATTTCACTTGTAAAAAACCAATGAAATTCCCCCGTTATAGTTAGTTCAGCTAACTATAACTCGCGCGCCCGCAATGCACTACTGATGACGTCACATATTACATCACTCATGACATGGTCACTGACATCACTCATGACATCACTCATGACATCTCAAATGACATCACTGATGACATCACTGATGACATCATCCTTGTGACAGAGTGGCAGACCTCCTCTTCCCCTAATATAACCTTTGACACACACATTCAAAAATAGACTAAAATTTTCAAAACAATGGACATACCAATACCAGTTACAACAACCTCTTCAGTAATTCTAAGATCCACATACACATCCACTCATTCACCAACAGTCCTATACAGTCACTCATACATGTACTCACTCATCATATGTACTCATACACCTATACATCCTGTTACACAATGCCACTCATCCATAGAGTTACTCACACACATAGTCACTCATGCTAATAAAGAATCAAACATACATTTACTTGCATATACAGTTATACACACACCACCACACTTACTTCTACAGAAACTTACACATACTTAGTCTTTAAAACAATCACTTATAGAAACACATACTTATTCATACAGGAACTCTTTCAATCTCTCACTCTCACATATACTCACTTATATACACCAATAGTCACATATACTAGTTTAATAGATATGTAGTTACTCATAAAGACACTATTGAGACAGTCATTCACTCACTAACACACCCATACACACACTCATCCACCCATACAGTCCTGCACACATGCTGTCTTCAACACATACAAAGAGTGAATCACTCATTCATGCACCTATGCACTACGTAATACCCCCCACCGAACCACACAGACACTCAGACTGATACTCAAAAAACAACTAATAACCTATATAGACACCCATGAAGCTAATCACCAACCCATGCAGCCACTTATACACAAAGTGAGAGACTGATACAGATATTTTCATATTTAAACATTACTCAGTAAGCCATGTATTCACTATGATACACTTAATCAGTCAGTTACACAATAATTTTTTCAAAAACAAAGCATCCATTTAGACACTTATATACCCATTTATTCTTCCATTGACCTTGAGATATACATATATAAAACATATTTAATTTTCAGAAAAACACACATTCACTGGATGATGTCATCAGTGATGTCATCAGTGATGTCATTTGAGATGTCATCAGTGATGTCATGAGTGATGTCAGTGACCATGTCATGAGTGATGTAATATGTGACGTCATCAGTAGTGCATTGCGGGCGCGCGAGTTATAGTTAGCTGAACTAACTATAACGGGGGAATTTCATTGGTTTTTTTACGAGTGAAATGTCCAGCTAACTATAACATGTGTGAAACCTTTGGTTTTTTCATTGAATTTCTAAGGTTTTTCAAATGCTAATTCCTAACTATAACGTGTGTGAAACCCATGGTTTTTTCAGTGAATATATATATATATATATATACATGCGTATATATTACCTACTGGCGGTCGCCAGTAGGTAGTTATGGTTAGGACCCTCTTACCATAGGAAATCCGCAACATTCTATTTTGAATAACTTTGGCGCCGGTCGACGAATCCTCGCGAAAATTTCAAAATAGGTGGGGCGTTGAGCTCCGCTCCTACCCTGAAAGTCTCGGGGGGATTCGTCAAGCGGGGGCTGAGATAAAAGGGGGGTCCCAAAACACGTTTTTCCCATGCATTTTTCCATAGGACCTTTAGACAGAGCTACAGCCCGAACGGCTGAACAGAATTTAATGAAATTTTGCAGAGAGGTAGTCCTCAGGTCAAGGAAGTGCCTTTTGTAGGTTTGGTGTAAATCTGTTCAGTAGATTCTGAGAAAATAGCCTTTAAATCAATATATATATCTGAGCCAGCTTACGGTGCGCTTACCGTACGCGTACGGTGACGTGCGCGAGCGCGATTCTGATTGGCTCTTAGATCTTAGTAAACATTCGAATTGGTCGAAACCAGGAAGCGGCGGCCGCCATTTTGTGTGTTTCACTCAGGAAAAAAAGGGTGATAACTTGAAAAGGGGGCAAGGAATAGAGTTACAGACCCCATAACATTTAAAAGGGGGTCAAAGAAGGACGGAAAAGTACAAAAAAACCATTTTTAATTTTTAAAAAAATCGCGGGGTACGCGTACAGTAAGCTCAACGTACGCGTACGGTAAAAAATAAATAAAAAAAGAAATGAAATGCAGATTTAAGTGTTTAGATATTAGGGGGCTCTAAAAAGAGCCGTTGTGTTTATGAAGTGATTTTTTATTGGTACCTACAAGTAAGTACCGATGCAGAGTCTAAGGTTCAAGAGGAAGACTCTGTTCCCTTCATCATTGAAGTGCACACCATCTCCTCTATAAATGTCTTGCATGTCGTAACGCAAGTTGTTGTGGTAAATGGAACCCATACCATAGTCTCGGAGGAAAGCAGAAACAGATTTGTTGACGTGCTTTCTTGCTTTGTCAATCTGTGGACAGAAATGATTGGACCAGTTCCATTTTTGCCTTTGGCATATGTTAGAAAACACAAAGGCAGTTTTAGGGAAAAGTGAAAACAGTTGTGCAAAGGTCTCCTTCATAAGCATTTCCAGACCTACCCCAGTCAAAGTGCCTAGGTCATTGCCACCACAGTGCACTATTATGAGGTCAGGGTGTTGGATTTGCATGAAGGATTTCACCAATGGCATCAATTGGTGCCACTTTAACCCTCTCTGACCAATCCATTTAATGTCTACATTTGGCAAAGCAAGGTCTCTCACCATACCTGTTTTCTCTGCATACTTTTCACTCCAGAAGACATAGCTGTGCCCTACAATCCACATTGTGAACATCTTCAAAGGAGAACTGGATGCACTCAGGAGGTGTAATTCAGTAGAATGGTAAAAAGAAATGAAAGACAGTTTGGAAATGGAGGCATACATATATATTTTTTTTTAAAACTGATTGGCTGTTTCATACCATTCTAGAATAAAAACTAGGCTGTATGTGTAAATTTATAGAAGCATGTTTTGTATTGGTACAGAAAAATGTGTTACCAAAGAACAGTACTATGGATTTGCTGTTAGGTTTGAAAAGTCAAGCACTCCTGCTCTTTGGAAATGAAACATTGTTTGGTGAACTTCTGACCTAACTCTGCACAGCAGTGTTTCAAGAGCTGTTGCTATGGTAGCAGGCAGAAGTCAAGTTGGGGGAAGGGTACTAGGCAGAAGTCAAGTTGGGGGAAGGGTACTTTTGGAAAAGGTTTGGTTTTCAACCAATAGAAATGTGTGATTACATTTGAAAAAAAGGGGGAAGCACTGAGATTTGAAACTTACATGTATATGTGTGGAAAAAGAGAGGGAAAGTTTGCCATTATCTGGTTCTGCTGAGAGGAGAGAGGTGTACAGAACAGAGATCCTGGCTCTGATAATCTGCTGTTTGAGTGCCACATTTCTTTCACAACTAACTAATTTTAAAGGTGAGTTTAGAGTTTGAGAGGGGATGTATATGGTAAATTAAGAAATTAATAATAGAATTGGAATTCGTTTTGTTGAAGTTCTGTTTATCATTTTCTGTTTTGGGAGAAATTTAAATGTGAGGAACATGTAAAATAATATGGACTATGTTTTCACGATAAATTAAGGTGTACTGGTATAAATAAGGAATACTTTAAGGGTTTGAGGTTGCACTCAGTAATGCAAATACATTCAGCATCAGTAAGGCTGGTTGCCCTTGCTGGAGTGTAGTCAGTCACCCAGGCTACACATGTTGTTGGTCTCAGAAAGCTGTTTGGTATTGCTCTGGTGATTTTACATTTGCATTAGATGGAAAGGGGGAGGTATTTTTTTCTGCAGAAGCAGACTCTTAGCACACAGCCAGCTGAATATCCTGTGGAATCATGCATAGTATTCACAACCGAGTGGGGTTTGAGGTTTCAGTCAGTAATGCAAATACATTCAGCATCACTAAGGCTGGTTGCCCTTGCTGGAGTGTAGTCAGTCACCCAGGTTACACATGTTGCTGGTCTGAAAATGTTGTTTGGACATGTTGTTTTTTAAGAATCTGAAAAGTGGATTCATAATGTGTCAGACTGTAAAAGTACTTATCACTTGCCAAAAAAAAGAGTAGTAAGTGTGCTTGAAATTGGCAAAGAAATTTCGTTTTTTGACTAATATGAAAACATGACTCTGTGTGCAAATAGGAATTACAGGCAGAGATTTATTGCGTATTGCTCTGGTGATTTTACATTTGCATTAGTAGGAAAGGGGGAGCTATTTTTTTATGCAGAAGCAGACTCTTAGCACACAGCCAGCTGCTTTTCCTGTGGAATCATGCACAGTATTCACAACCGAGTGGGGTTTGAGGTTGCAGTCAGTAATGCAAATACATTCAGCATCACTAAGGCTGGTTGCTCTTGCTGGAGTGTACACAGTCACCCAGGTTACACATGTTGCTGGTCTGAAAATGTTGTTTGGACATGTGCTTTTTTAAGAATCTGAAAAGTGGATTTAAAATGTGTCAGACTGTAAAAGTATTTATCACTTGCCAAAAAATAGAGTAGTAAGTGTGGTTTCAAATTGGTAAAGAAATTACGTTTTCAGACTAATATGAAAACATGACTCTGTGTGGAAAGAGGAATTACAGGCAGAGATTTATTGCGTTATGCTCTGGTGATTTAACATTTGCATTAGATGTTAAGGGGGAGCTATTTTTTTGTGCAGAAGCAGACTCTTAGCACACAGCCAGCTGCTTATCCTGTGGAATCATGCCAGTATTCACAACCGAGTGGGGTTTGAGGTTGCAGTCAGTAATGCAAATACATTCAGCATCACTAAGGCTGGTTGCCCTTGCTGGAGTGTACTCAGTCACCCAGGTTACACATGTTGCTGGTCTCAGAAAGCTGTTTGGTATTGCTCTGGTGATTTTACATTTGCATTAGATGGAAAGGGGGTGTTATTTTTTTATGCAGAAGCAGACTCTTAGCACACAACCAGCTGCTTATCCTATGGAATCATGCACAGTATTCACAACCGAGTGGGGTTTGAGGTTGCAGTCAGTAATGCAAATACATTCAGCTTCACTAAGGCTGGTTGCCCTTGCTGGAGTGTACCCAGTCACCCAGGTTACACATGTTGCTGGTCTGAAAATGTTGTTTGGACATGTGCTTTTTTTTAAATCTAAAAAGTGGATTCATAATGTGTCAGACTGTAAAAGTACTTAACATTTGCCAAAAAAAGAGTAGTAAGTGTGCTTTCAAATTGGCAAAGAAGTTTTGTTTTTTGACTAATATGAAAACATGACTCTGTGTGCAAAGAGGAATTACAGGCAGAGATATATTGCGTATTGCTCTGGTGATTTTACATTTGCATTAGATGTAAAGGGGGAGCTATTTTTTTGTGCAGAAGCAGACTCTTAGCACACAGCCAGCTGCTTATCCTGTGGAATCATGCACAGTATTCACAACCGAGTGGGGTTTGAGGTTGCACTTAGTAATGCAAATACATTCAGCATCACTAAGGCTGGTTGCCCTTGCTGGAGTGTAGTCAGTCACCCAGGTTACACATGTTGCTGGTCTGAAAATGTTGTTTGGACATGTTGTTTTTTAAGAATCTGAAAAGTGGATTCATAATGTGTCAGACTGTAAAAGTACTTATCACTTGCCAAAAAAAAGAGTAGTAAGTGTGCTTTGAAATTGGCAAAGAAATTTCGTTTTTTGACTAATATGAAAACATGACTCTGTGTGCAAAGAGGAATTACAGGCAGAGATTTATTGCGTTATGGTCTGGTAATTTTACAGTTGCATTAGTAGGAAAGGGGGAGCTATTTTTTTATGCAGAAGCAGACTTTTAGCACACACCCAGCTGCTTATCCTGTGGAATTATGCACAGTATTCATAACTGAGTGGGGTTTGAGGTTGCACTTAATAATGCAAATAAAAACATGTAAAATAATATGGACTATATTTTCACCATAAATTAAGGTGTAGTGGTATAAATGAGGAATACTTTTAGGGTTTGAGGTTGCACTTAGTAATGCAAATACATTTAGCATCACTAAGGCTGGTTGCCCTTGCTGGAGTGTAGTCAGTCACCCAGGTTACACATGGTGCTGGTCTCAAAAAGCAGTTTGGACATGTGCTTTTATCAGAATCTGAAAAGTGGATTCAAAATGTGTCAGACTGTAAAAGTACTTATTACTTGCCAAAAAAGTAGTAGAATGTGTGCTTTCCAATTGGCAAAGAAATTTCGTTTTTTGCCTAATTTCAAAGCATGACTCTGTGTGCACACAGGAATTGTTTTTAGATATTTAATTTGAGAATGTGTTATTGTGATTTTCACTTCTAGGAAAGGGGTACTTAGTATTTTAAGATTTGAAAAGATCATAAAAAATGTAGTAATATATTTAAATATAAAAAAGGATTTTTTTTTTAGTTTTTTTCAGGTATTGCTGAAGAGCAGTGAACAAAATTTAAGATGCCTACAAAATCCAGAGTAACGAAAAACCACAAAAAAAACCTATATTTGAAGACAACTGGAGGACCTAAGTTAGTTGGAGATGCTCATGTTGGGAAAAAGAGAAAGTCTTCTGGTAAGCAGACAAAAGATTTTTTAAAGAACATCTTCAAAAAAAGGAAAAATGTACAAAATGTCTGTACTGGAAAGAATGTTTTCAAAAGAAAAGAACAGGAAAAAAATGAGAATTTAGTTAATGCAAATATACCTTCTGCAATAACAAAGATTAACTTAAACAGAAAAACAGCGTTTAAAGAGATACGTAGAA
This sequence comes from Triturus cristatus, assembly GCF_964204655.1. Lineage (NCBI taxonomy): Eukaryota > Metazoa > Chordata > Amphibia > Caudata > Salamandridae > Triturus > Triturus cristatus. Next base: position 809,972,178 of record NC_140589.1, on the reverse strand, counting down.
AAATGTTTCAGAGAAGAGTTATGTCCAATTTGATAAAGGATGTGAAGAAATATAAGAAAAAGGCAAAATATTACAAGAGAAAAAAAGAAATTGAAGCCATTGCAGCAAAGGCATTAGAATTAAAAAGGAAACTATTCATTTTAATTTTGAATAGGATGCGTACATTAGATAAAATGGTTAATGTACTGAAATCACAAAGCAAAAGGAAAAGAGTAGTGAAAAGAACAAACTTTTGTAAAGTGTTTTTAGGAAAATGGATGCATAGTTCAAGTAGTGAACCTTTTTTTAATGAAGAGAGTTATTTTCAAAGTAATAGTTTGCTGCATGCAGTTGACACCAGAGGTCGTGCTTATGAAGTGAAAAATGGTTGCATAATGGAGAAGGAGATAATGGTTCCAAGAGATGAGGTACAAGTGATGGCGGATGAGGCTATGGGGAGACGTCCTAAAGCCCCAGTGTACACTTGGAATTGTAGTAGTATTTGCACTGTGCGTCAGGAATCTATTGATACATTTCGTGAGTTTCTAAGAGAATATAGTAAAAAAAGTGTAAAACAGAAGATTAAGGTGCTTCAAAGTCTAGATCCATGCAGAGTGAGAGAGAATACTGGTTTGCAGGGTCATTCTCTGGCTTGTCTATCTAGAAAAGTGTGTAATAGTGTTTTCCATCATTTTAGGATGCTGGCTGTTCATCATACTGAAATGAGAAAGTTTGTGAGACGGTTGTATTTTGCTAAAAGTCCAGCAATAAAGTTAGATGAATTGAATAGGGCTCTGTTCCGTGGATCGGTATCAGATGTAGAGAAGGTTGTTGATGAAATTCAGTTTTGTTACTTTGGTCCTGAACAAGACAGTGCAGAAAAGGACACAGTAAATGAGGAAGAAGTGGAAGAGAATGTAGAACCCTCTGTAAGTAAAACATTTAATGATCACATAACAAAATTTGCAATAATCTCTAATGAAAGACCAAATATAACTTGTATTTGTTGCCGCAGAACTCATTATAGAAAACAAACTAGGAATGTTGATCTCTACAAAAAGAGTGAAAATGAAGATAATTATAACTGGAAGGATTTTGCCACATATATATTTCTTGAAAATTGTTTTGAATTGGGTGAAGATCAGCGTATTTGTAAATACTGTTACAACAAGTTAGAGGAAAATAGAATGCTAACCAGATCTGTACATAATAATTTAGAATTGGTAAATTACCTCCTTCAGATTTACTAAGAGGTTTAAAAGGTAGAGTGGTGTATTTGCCCTTGGATTTGAAAAAAAATATGGAAACTATTGATGCAGATACTTTGGAAACTGAACCATTAGTTATTCTGGTTAATGGTGTACCTACAAAGAATAAGAAGATTTGGCAGGAGCTGGTAGATGTACGGAAAGTACAAAGAGCAAATTTGTATTTGAAAAGGAATAACAAATGGCATGAATCAATTTATATAGAAGAAGAAGAAGAAGAAGAAGATTTACAAGAAGACACAGAAACACCAACTGGACAAATTGAAAAAGTGGACAAGTCAAAGGAAGAAGAAATTTATGAACATTTTAGCATACATCCTCTACATTCAAAACAAGTTTTGGGAGACAATATTGATCTGTTTCAGATGAAGAAAGCAAAAGGAACTCCCGTGAGTGTATGGGAGGAGAGCTTGGAAGTTCGATGTTTTCCCCAGCTGTTTCCTAAAGGAAATGGAGGACGATACGATGAACGTCCAGAACAGATTCCAGCTTCTGAGTATCGGACTACAAGACAGATTTCGACAAAGTATTCCTTATTTGTTCCATCTTTTATTTGAAAGCGACTTGTCTGCACTATCTTATGCAGTAAATCACATTTTAAAAAGTGGAGTACATTTACAAAATGTGTCTGCTAAGGATTTTATGGAGAAAGTGCAGCACCGAGATGATCATTTGGAAACACAACTGATCAATCTGATGGCTTGTCAGCGTGGGACAAATGAATATTGGTACCGACGCCATGGTGAATTAAAATGCATGTTACGGAATTTAGGAACACCAACATGGTTCCTTACCCTAAGCTGTGCTGAGTACGCTTGGGATGATTTACTGGATTTTCTACGAGAGGCAAATTCAAACATTAAAAACATTGAATACAAGACAGCAGGAGAACTGTGCTCATTGGATCAGGTTAATGTTTGCAGATATTTCAATCATAGATTTGAGGATATGATGTCCTTCATCTGCAATAAAAAAAATCCACCCCTTGGAGAAGTAGTGGATTTCTTTTGGAGAAAAGAGTACCAGGCAAGAGGTGCTCCTCATATTCATATGCTGTTGTGGATCAAGGATGCCCCAAAGTTTGGAACAGATACTGATGAAGCAGTGTTATCTTACATTGAAGAATATGCAACATGTGCTATACCAAAAAGCACAGAAGAGAAAAAGTTAAAGGAGCAAGTTTTACGTTTCCAAAGTCATCGGTGTGGAAAATACTGTCGACGGAAATACAAGAGCAAAGATAAATACTACACTAAATGTCGATTTGGATTTCCTAGACCTGTTCTTTCAAATGGAAGAGTAAACAGTTTTATGTCATCTGTGAGACATACTATCACAAGAAAATCACCTAAGAATACCTACAACCTTAAAAGAAAAGAAGAATTAAAAAATATAAATGACTACAACCCAGTCATTTTATCCATGTGGAATGCTAACATGGATATACAGTATGTAGCTGACAATTCCATTGCTGTTGCTCGATATGTAACGTCTTACATTACTAAATCTGACAAAACTGAATTGAAAGAAATGTGGGAAGAGATTTCTCACGAGAAGACTGTCAGTAAGAAGCTGTACAGTTTCAGTTTAAAGATGTTATCGCATCGAGAAATTGGATCCTACGAATGTTCAGATAGGTTATCTTCTGCAAGTCTCTACTCGAAATCAAGAAGAATAATTTGGGCAGGTTTAGGCCTTGCAGCAATGAGAAATCGAGTACTGAAATCTGTTGGAGAAATTGAATATTTGGCCGAGAATGACCCAGAAAGTACAGATATTTTGAAATCAAACATGTTGGACACATATTATCCAAAAAGAAGTCATCATCTGGAGAACATGTGTCTCTATGAAGTGCTGCAGAACTACATTTATTCACGGAAAGCCGCAGAAGACATCAACAATGGAAAATATAAAGTCATTGGTGAGGAAGGATGTTTGGTGAAGCAAACAAAAGGAAGTTTGATAAATCACAGGAAGCTGAGTTGCGACACTACTGACAAAAAGGAATTTTACTACTTGGCTCTTTTACAGCTGTTTAAACCATGGCGTACAGAGGATGAACTACTGGGAGAATTTCAAAGCTATGAAGATTCTTTTAATGCTTGCAAAGACAGCATACAATGCAGTACATTCTCAACTTATCTGCAAATGTTAAATGAAGAAATTGAACAGGAAACTACAATTGCAGCTGAAGTAGCTAGAGACAGTTCTCAAGACAGCCAAAGTTCAGGAACACTCAGTCAAGATCCCCTAGGACAACCAATCGTTGAAAATGAAGCATCAATAGCCATGAATGAAGTGGAAACGGCTATGAATCAAGCTCAAGAAGAATTTATAGACTTACAAAATTTGGAAAGACAACTGAATGAAGAGCAGCAACAAATTTATGAAGAGATCAGAAGCAAAATTGATCACGGATTTCTACATGAAAAAAAAAAAGAGTGCTCATGCACATCATTTCATCCAATCAGGATGTATGTAAGCGGACAAGCTGGAACTGGAAAAAGTTTCCTAATAAAAGTCATCAGAAGCTACCTACAGCAAAAAACGGATTCTACTTTGTCTTGTGTGGTTACTGCTCCAACTGGGTTAGCAGCATATAACATAAAAGGAATCACCTTACATCGTTTGCTAATGTTACCAGTGGAGCATGAGAACAAAATACAATACAACAAGCTAACTGGAGAAGCATGCTTGGAAGTTTCAAGAGTATTGAAGAAGATGCAAGTTCTCATTATTGATGAGGTGAGCATGGTATCAAACTTAATGCTTGCCTTTGTGCATTTAAGAATGCAGCAAATTCTAAGGACAGACTATGACGTGTTATTTGGTGGAAAACATGTCATAGTTTTTGGGGATCTTCTACAACTTACTCCAGTTAAAGGACAACCAGTGTTTAATACTGTGACACATGAAGACACAAAGAAGTCATTGGGAAGCATCGGTAATGCAAATATTTGGTCCTTCTTTGAGTACAAGGAACTTACTACTAATATGAGGCAAGCAAACGATGAAGAATATGGAAGTATTCTGAAAGATATCAGAATTGGACTACTCACAGAAGTTGGCAAAAAAGCATTACAGAGTCGGCTGCTACATAATTTATTTCCAAAGGATGAAATATTTGCCGATAAGATATACAAGAACATTGCAGAAAAGAAAAGTGTCATCTGCTTAATGCCAACTCTACGTGAATGCTCAATATTCAATGAGGAGCTTTTAAAATTGGAAAAGGAAGATATCAGGAAATTGGAAGCAGTGGACAAAATTGAGGATGGAAGAATTACTATCACATTAACAGGCACACTGAAAAATAAATTGGATTCACTAGAGAAGAACATTTCCAAAACAGCTGGATTAGAAAAAAATCTATATGTTTGCATGAACTGTAGAGTATTTTTAAGGAGAAATTTGGATGTTGAAAAAGGTTTAGTTAATGGAGCTATGGGAAGAGTTGTGGGTTTTATTAATTATCAGAAAAAAGATGGAATTGAATGTTTAAAAATAAAATTTGATCAGATAGAAGAAGTTAAAGACATTTGTCGTTGTTCAGTTCGTTTCATGCTTGTGAAAGACTTATATGTACGTAGGAAGCAGTTTCCGTTTTCTCTAGCATATGCTGTAACTATTCACAAGTCTCAATGATTGACTGTAGATTGTGCTTTTGTGAACATTGGTTCAACTGTGTTCAAAGAAGGTATGGCTTATGTAGCTTTGTCACGAGTGAAAACATTATCTGGTTTATTCATGATAGACTTTGATGACTCAAAAGTTAGTGCTGATACAAATTGTGTAAAGGAGTATAATAGATTAAGAAGAACCTATGCTCCTCATTTAGGTCAGTATCCTGTGTTGGAGAAACGTGTAGTTTCTCGTAAAAGGAGAAATGAGAATATCTGTAATGAAGATGTAGAGAGGAGGAAAAAAAAGAGGAGTGATGTAATTGCAAGCAAAAAGAAAAAGGAAAATGTTGAAGAGGTTGTAGGTTGTCATTTTGAAAATAGCTCTGGTGTCAACTGCTACGCTAATGTAGTGCTGAATGTTGCCTTTTATCTGGAAAGTGTGCAAGAGCAGATAATAGTAAATCAGAGAAAAAGATTCTGTTCTGAGTTGAGTCTCCTTTTTCAAAAGCTGAGTAATGATAAAACTCAAATAGGTGTCCTGGCAGTGCAGTGTGCTTTTTGTATTTCTGGACAGCGTGTACCTGAGTTTGCTGGCTTTGGCGCTCCCTCCCTCCCGCTGCCGCGCCTTACATCGCGTGGCCGCTGTGCGGAGCAGGAGGGGGATTAAACTACAGCTCCCAGCCTCCCCGGCCCCAACATCCCGGAAGTAGCGCCAGGAGGCGCTTTAAAAATCGTTCTCACTCACGGTGGAGCGGGTGTCCTGGCAGTGCAGTGTGCTTTTTGTATTTCTGGACAGCGTGTACCTGAGTTTGCTGGCTTTGGCGCTCCCTCCCTCCCGCTGCCGTGCCTTACATCGCGTGGCCGCTGTGCGGAGCAGGAGGGGGATTAAACTACAGCTCCCAGCCTCCCCGGCCCCAACATCCCGGAAGTAGCGCCAGGAGGCGCTTTAAAAATCGTTCTCCCTCCCGGTGGAGCGGGTGTCCTGGCAGTGCAGTGTGCTTTTTGTATTTCTGGACAGCGTGTACCTGAGTTTGCTGGCTTTGGCGCTCCCTCCCTCCCGCTGCCGCGCCTTATATCGCGTGGCCGCTGTGCGGAGCAGGAGGGGGATTAAACTACAGCTCCCAGCCTCCCCGGCCCCAACATCCCGGAAGTAGCGCCAGGAGGTGCTTTAAAAATCGTTCTCACTCCCCGCGTCGCGGTCTCGCGCGCGGTCTCAGCCGGGCTAAGCCCGGGCAAAGGGCGGGCCCTCTTAGGCCTTCAGAGGCCGGAAGGAGGCCGGGCTGGGCCTACTCTCTCTTGTCTCTGGACTCTAGGCGGCATTGCAGAGATCGTGAGACAGACACTATTCGATGCTGCATCGGTTCAAGTAGGTTTTGTGTGTTTTGCTACTAGACACGTACTTTAGGGGGACTGTGATTGAATAACTATGGCTAGCAAATCCAATAAGGGTACTCTTGATGGCTATGTGTGGAAAGTTAATCCTGGAGTTGACAAAGAAGCGAATTTAGCCGAAATAAGGGCGAGACGACGTAGCTCTATAGAGCATATAAAAAGCTTGTCTCATACTGCCAATGTGTCCCATGAAGTGACTTTATCTGATAACAGTGCCCTTTCTTGCCATGACTGTATACCAAGTATGGACACTATAATCATGTCATCACCCTCTGGTAACCCAACCATGCCTGAACCGTGTAATGATTTGTCTTCCACTATTATATCTCGTTCCATTGAGGTAACCTGCCACCCAGCTGCATTGAACAACCTACATTTAGCGGCACCCCCGCCTCAAACTCCAGTTTCTCCAGGGGTACCTAATCTAGTAGGCCCGCTACCTAAGAAAAGAAGAAAGCTGGACGTAGTAGTTCAGAAGAATAAAGGGAATTATATAGCCGGTAATAAACCCAATCTGGCTCACATTGGAATTGGCCCTGTTCATAACTCTACTGACATGCCCTGTCCTGGTACTTCGTCATCTTGCTCTATAAATTACATTACACTAGCGGAATTAATGGGCAATATAGAGAAACTGCTTAAAACTCATTTGCAACCCATTGTCGACAGCCTACAAACTATTGAAATTAGGATGGCGAAAGTCGAATCTTTACTGGGTAACAAAGGGGTTCTATCTTCGAGTCCTACGAAGCTACCAGGACAGTATTCCAATGTGTCTGTTCCCCAGGTATCAACTCCTATCTTACCCCTACTACAGACAGTACGACAGGGTGAGAGTAGTGTGATGAATGTGACAAATAATTGTGCAGCAAAAACCACTACTTCTATGCCAACCCAGCTAAAAAAGAACAGTTTAAGTCAGGGAGGGACTATTCCCTCAACTGGGGTTGTTAATTGTGACAGAAAGAGTCGTTGCCCGGCTTTAGTGGCAAACATGCACGAATCTCTTTCTGTCAACATTCCACCCGAAGCTGTCCCTCTTGCAGTGGTGCTTGCTGGTGTCCCTACCTTGAAAGGCGAGGCTACAGAGGGATATTCTCAATTAAAAAATAAGGTTATTTACTGGTTAGGACAAAATCGTCCCCTTCCACATTATATCAATGGAGAAATCTTACATGTCAGGCGTTTACCATGGTTAGGCAACACACCGAAAAACATCAGCGGAGATATCATTTTGGTCAATTTTAGGGATTCTAGGGCCGTTAATTATATTCTAAACGGGCATACTGACTCTGGGAGGTCCGCCATTAGTACTTGGGAACTAACTTATTTTTTTCCTAGACCTAGGTTAGCTTCCACTTTTAACTTTGGGGCCTCAATAAGGGCTCAACCCAATGTATCGATCCCAATGAGAAATCGTTTTGAGGTCCTAGCTGACCTCGAAGAGGTAGATTGACTTGATAATAACCATGTCATGTCAGCAAGAGTTGCTGAGCCTGCTGAGCCATCGTCTGATCCTTCCTCTTTTAGCAATTTGTCACCAAATCATGAAAAGGAGGTAATTACAGATATTTATTCTAAACAAACCTATGATCCCCCACCATCTGATATTTGCCCCAATAATGTACAGGGGACCAGGGGGAGTTTATTGTCTTGGAATATTGCTGGCCTGAACTCCAAATTGGAATCAGAAGATTGGATTGGTTTTGTTAACAACCACGACCTTTGCATTTTTCAGGAGACATGGTCATGTGAACCTTGCTTTGTTCAGGGATTTTTGAACTACTCTGTGCCGGCTTCCAAGGGTCTTAGGGGCAGACCCATGGGAGGACTAACAATATGGGTTCGCCAGTGTCTTAAGCTGGTTATTAAAGTTATTGACACCAAGAACCAAGATATCCAACTGATCAGACTGGCAACAGACAAATTAGGCATATTGGACATTTACAATGTTTATGTCCGAAGTAATAAGGGGAGAAGGTCTGATACCTTAGGTGCTTTAAGCAGTTTAAAAGATATTAATTCTTCAAATAATAATATCATTATTGCAGGTGACCTTAATAGAACATTTGAACCCCTATTGAATAACGATGACTTATCTGACGACGAAGAGGATCGACAATGGGGTGTTCCCAAATTAGAACTTTCACCAGTTCCGCGATGGACGGTAGATATCTTAGCCCTAAACACTTTATGCTATGAAAAGGGCCATAGAGCTCTAAACGGCAGGACTATTGGTGATAGAGATGGGTCAAGTACATTTGACAATGGCAGACATAACTCTAGGATTGATTATGTGATCTGCAGTCTAAAACTATGGCCCTCGATTTGTGATATGGAGGTTGTGAAGAGGATAGAGAGCGATCACAATCCTTTGTGTGTTACCCATAAATGGTGGCTTTATACCACCTTATCGTCTGGTCTTTTTGTGACTGCCCCCCCTCGGGCCGTCCCCACAAACGATATGCGGAGATTAAGGTGGGAAAAGGTAGCTATTAACCAACAGGCCATTGCAGAAATTAATTCTCGGGTGGACACTGCAATATCGGATATAAAACTTTTTAATTCACTTGGGACTGGCTTAGGAGAGGTAGAAGGCTTACACAACTCTCTCTTTTGTAAAATTAAGGAGAACTTTGTCAAACCTGTAAAAAACAAAGCTAATAGAGTCCCTAAGCCAGCCAAATGGTATAACGAACAATGTAGAAAATCACGATTAATCCTGGGCGAAGCTATCAAGGGGGGGCAATCTATTCTAATTCAGGCCGCTAGAAAGAATTATAAAACAAGTATATCAAAGGCCAAAAAAGATTGGGATGAACATCACTGGATGGAGCTAAAGGCAGCCAGTGATAGTAGGGACTCCCGGTTATTTTGGCATATTGTTAGATGGGGTAAAACAGGTCTTCCAGAGCCCCCAAATAACAATGTGCCTGAAGAGGAATGGATAAAATTTTTCAAAAATCAGTATGCCGCCCCAAATAATAATAGTGATAGCACGGCTGAGGACCTTAGGTTAGACCTTCCCAAAGTGAATCTCTTCGATATAGATGAAATCATGACGGCCCTGAACACGGTTGCCCGTGGCCGTGCGCCTGGTCTCGACGGTGTCCCAGCAGACTTATTTGTAAATGATAAGGATCGTTGGTGCCAGTATATACTCCTTCTTATCAACGCTATTGCCCTCGGTGCTACGGTCCCAAAAACTTGGCAGGGTGCAGTCATTATCCCAATTTTCAAGAAAGGCGATCGATCCCTGCCAGGCAATTATAGGCCAATAAGCCTTATTGATACCATCCAGAAGGTCGTGGGACGTGTGATTGTCAACAGGCTCCTGGAATGGGTGGATGAGACCAATGCTCTCTCACAATTCCAGGCTGGCTTCCGACGGTCCACAAGTACGGTGGACCAGGCATTCCGCTTTACTCTAATTCAATGGAAGACAGTGACGCTGGGCAAAGGCAGCTGGTATGCTGCCTTTGTCGATCTACGGGCCGCATTTGACCTCGTTCCCCGTTCTAAGCTATGGCTGGTATTAAATAAACAGGGACTTCCAAGCGATTTATTGTCTTTGATTATGAGATTGCACGAATCTAACTATGCCAGAATCCAGTGGGGAGGACACGGCTCGGTAACCTCGGACTTTCCTGTCGAAAGGGGAGTGCGGCAGGGTTGCTCGATGGCTCGTGTTCTTTTCACCCTATACATTAATGATGTTGTAGCCCGAATGACTTCTGCCCAAGTGGACGCCCCTTTTTTAGCTGGGACCAAAATTCCCATTTTAATGTTCGCTGATGACACGCTCATCCTATCTAAGACTCCAAGTGGACTCCAGCGTGCCTTATCCATTTTTGACGACTTCTGTAGGGAATATGGATTAGAAATTAACACTGCCAAAACAAAGTTAATGACATTCAATCCTCACTGTAGCTTTAAAACAAAAATTATTTTGAATGATCGCCCGTTGGAAGTAGTAAACACCTTCACATATTTGGGCATGCATATTTCCACCGAGCAAAATTGGCGACATCACACTGATTTAGCTACACTTAGGCACAGACAATTGACAGGTGCTATTTCCTCAGAACATAGAAAATCATTGACCAAACCTATAAAACCAGTCTTACAGGTGTACGAAGCTAAAGCTATAGGCTCCGCCTTATATGGTGCAGAGCTTTGGGGCTTTGAGAAGGTTGCTGCCCTTCAAATTTCAGAAAATACATTTTTTAGGGCAATAACAGGTCTACCTAAAAGTACCCCATTGTTGCCTCTTAATTACGATCTGGGCCGGAAAGCAATCTCGGATTTGGCACAACTGCGCCCTATTCTGTATTGGCGCAGGATATGGACAACTCCTGCCCTTTCTCACTATGTAGAGAGTTTTCTAGATATTATAAGGTCAGATGCTTTCCATAAAATAGATTGGCTAAAGGCACTTAGGACATCTCTGTGTAATCTTGGCTTGCGCACACTTTGGGATGATCCGGCGGGAGCATCTTTTCCATCTAAAATTGCCTTAAAGACTATATATTGGGAGTCGGTTGCAAGACGGAACTGGAGCAGTTCGTGTGCTGGTTCCATGACTGCAGACTTTCTTGAGGTTAAGATGTATCCCTGTCTGGAACCATATTGGGACATCATAACGAGGCCCCTGGAAAGAAAGCTCCTTTTCCAACTGAGAGTAGGCGCTCTTCCCCTCAAATCTTTGACATCTAAGTGGGCAGGGGGTTTATGTGATGGATGTCCTGCCTGTAGTGCAGACAGGGAGACTATTGGACACTTTTTATTTGTCTGCAGGTTTTACGCGGCTCCAAGGCGTTACTGGTTGTCTCCGATGTGTAAAAATTTAGGAACAACTAGTGGCAGTGTGGCCTTGCGTATAATACGTACTAATACTTTGCCATGGATCACAGTGGCCACTGCAAAATATTTAGGCTGGGCGTGGACAATCAGACAGAGATTGCTAGTCATTTGACTACTCTCGTGATTTAGGAGAGACTGCTAGTCTTCTGACTATTCTCTCTAATGTTTTATCTTTTTTAAAAAACCCTTTTTTAACTCTTTATTCTCGATGAACTATTTGTTATGGTGATGTACATGACATATGTATGCTTTGTATATACCGATTTCAATTTAATTCCTTTTTATTCTGTATGAATTTTTTATTGTAAATGTTCTTGCTTTTATGAATAATATTCGAATAAAGCATACCTTGACTGACAAAAAAAAACTCAAATAGAAAGTGCTACTGAAATTAGAAAACTTTTAGATGTATGTTCAGGACGAACACAGTTTTCTCAAAATGTACAGCAAGACGCACAGGAATTCTTGATGTTTTTTCTTCAGGTACTGGAAGAAGAAGGGGTTCCCATTGAAAATATGTTTGGTGTCTCTTATAAATGGGAACATAGTTGTGAAAACTGTTACAATACATGTGGCTCTAATGTTGATTCTGAAAGGTTTATTTATTTAACATTGCCAGAAAGTAAAACAGTCACTTTTGCTAAATTAGTTAAAGATGCTAATCATAGCATGGAATGCGGTGAGTGTCAATCTGAAATGTTTTCAACGTTAATTTTAAAGGAATACGGACAGTATGTAATTTTAATGATGCAACGATGTAAAGCTGATGGTTCAAAATTGGATACTTTAATAAAGAAGTTTACAGGACAGCAATTATCAATTTCAGGAAAAACTTTTGTAACAGTTGCAATAATTTTCCATGAAAGACCTACTGTTACTTCTGGACATTACACAGTTTATCTTAAATGTGAAAAAGGCTGGACACTGTGTAATGATTCAAAATTGATTTTCAAGCAACGTTTGCCTTTTGATTTAGCAAATTCCTATCTAATCTTCCTGAAACCAAAATTTTAGAGAGACTTGGCAAGATCTGTACAAAACAATTTTACCATTTTTTTGGATTAGCATTGGAATTTTCAAAAAAAAAGATTTTTCAAATTATCATTTGGCCTAAGGGAAAGGTAACCAATTGTAATGTGGACTTTTTTTTAATTTTTAATGAACCTTTCGAAAACCAAAAATTTAGAGAAAATCGGTAACATCTGCACAATTTAAATTTTGGAATGTTATTGGATTACCATTGGAAATTTATTCAAAAAAGATTTTTTAAATTACTATTTGTCCATGAGGAAAGGTAAACAATTGTATTGTGGACTTATTTAATTATTAATTAATCTTTCAGAAACCAAAATGTTACAGAGAATCGGTGAGATCTGTACAATTTAAATTTTGGAATTTTATTGGAATAACATTGGAAATGTAATCAAAAAAGAATTTTAAAATTATATTTGGTCTAAAGGAAATGGAACCAGATGTATTGTGGAGTTATTTGAGATATATTTTTGTGATTATACTTCTGAAACAAAAATGTCAGACGGTATTTTAAATAAATAAGTATTGATATTAGATGATATTTTTTTAGAATATTATGGATTTCTATAATGTTATGTTTAAGTGTGAAGAGATTCTGGGCTTTTTTAAAACAATCTTTGAGATTGTTATTTTTTTTTTGCCCGCTGTTAAATGATGAATGCAATTGCTTTCACAATTTATAGTGAAATGCAATATATTCTGAAAACAGCAAAAAAAAGGCAAAAATTTTTTGGGGGAAAATATGTAAATATGTGTACTGTATTATAAAATGTTTTATTAAATATTAATACTTTTTTCTTTTTTTTCAGATTGAGATAGAAATTTTTCGAAAACTTGAACCATTTTTAAAGCAATAAAAATTAAATTTTAATTAATAAATAATTTTTTGAGTGGGTATGGTAAGTCAAAAATTTCATGGTCCCTTTTTTCTACTTCTCCACAATCACATTTTCAGTTTATCATTGTAGTCTCTCAAGGACCTTGTAATGTGATAATTGATTTTTAGTGTTTTTAAAAAAAAAAAAAAAAAAATTACGCGTACCGTACGCGTACGGTAAAAAAAAAATAAAAAAAGTTTTAAAAAATATATAAAAAAAAGTTAAAAGGTAAGGTTGGCTCTTAAAAGAGCCGTTGTGTTCATGCAGGGACAGAGGAAAGAAAGAATGGGAATATTAGTCGGTACGACAAATGTGCTGATCTATTAAATTGTTCACTAGGGCAACACTGGTCTCCCTATGACAAATTAGATCATGACAAGTGGCGCACCGAATTAAAACCCTCGCAAATCGATGGTTGGTTTCCAGAGGACGAGAAAAAGGAGATGCTCCCCCCACAGATGAAGGGCTCAGCTGACCTACCGAAGATGGACTCGGCCCTGCAGATGATGGACCAGGCTGAGCTGCTGTGGATGTGCTTGGTTGACTTACTGAAGGGTTACCTTCAGTATGTCGAGCATGTGTCCTACCGTGTACATCTTGAAGGTGTCTCAACATGGTGTGATTCCCGAAGGAATACTTCTTGTTGGGATTCCCTCTTGAGAGTACACGGCCACAAAGCTTACAAGTCACTAAGGGTGCATTTACCTTTTTCTTGCCCTCTGGAAAAGAAAAATACTCCCATATGAAAGAGCTCTTTTGTTTCCTCCTTCTCTGCCTCAAGGTAGTGCTGCTAGCCTCACTCTCAGAAGAGTTCTGCTGTTCTGCCATCGTATCACAAAGACAACTCAGCTCCTTCTCCTAAGGGATCACAAGCAGAAATGAGGGGAATGGGTGTGGTGTAGGAGAGTTCTAGAACTGAAAGTAGTTTCAACCAATCAAAAGTTGTGTTTCTTGATCACATGACCCACCGTGCGCGTACGTTACGCTTACGGTGCGCTTACGGAGCGCTTACGGCAAAAGTACGCATGCGCGTAAAAAAGACACGCGCAGGTGCGCATGCGCAAAACAGGCACGCCCCTTCACTTCCGCGTAACATGCGCGTGCAGCGTACGCGTTACGCGCTGCGCGCGCGTGACGTACGTCTACGCAAATTGCGTAAATGAACGCAAACAGCGTAGAAATCTAACGTTATAAAAGCAAGACGTGCGCTTACCGTACGCGCACGTTAAAAAAATAATAAAAAAATTTAATAAAAAGGGGAAAAAAAAACCACTATGTTATACTAATAAATATTACCTGTTTAGTTTAAAAAAATGGAAAAAATAAAAAATATATTGTAGAATTTTTAAAATTTAACCATAGTCTTTAAAAAAGGATAGAAAATTAAAATAAAAATATGTTAAAAAAATTGAAAAAAAAAAAAAAAGAATTAGCATTTAAAAAACCTTGCAAATTCACTGAAAAAACCATGGGTTTCACACACGTTATAGTTAGGAATTAGCATTTAAAAAACCTTAGAAATTCAATGAAAAAACCAAAGGTTTCACACATGTTATAGTTAGCTGGACATTTCACTCGTAAAAAACCAATGAAATTCCCCCGTTATAGTTAGTTCAGCTAACTATAACTCGCGCGCCCGCAATGCACTACTGATGACGTCACATATTACATCACTCATGACATGGTCACTGACATCACTCATGACATCACTGATGACATCTCAAATGACATCACTGATGACATCACTGATGACATCATCCTTGTGACAGAGTGGCAGACCTCTTCTTCCCCTAATATAACCTTTGATACACACATTCAAAAATAGAGACTAAAATTTTCAAAACAATGGACATACCAATACCAGTTACAACAACCTCTTCAGTAATTCTAAGATCCACATACACATCCACTCATTCACCAACAGTCCTATACAGTCACTCATACATGTACTCACTCATCATATGTACTCATACACCTATACATCCTGTTACACAATGCCACTCATCCATAGAGTTACTCACACACATAGTCAGTCATGCTAATAAAGAATCAAACATACATTTACTTGCATATACAGTTATACACACACCACCACACTTACTTCTACAGAAACTTACACATACTTAGTCTTTAAAACAATCACTTATAGAAACACATACTTATTCATACAGGAACTCTTTCAATCTCTCACTCTCACATATACTCACTTATATACACCAATAGTCACATATACTAGTTTAATAGATATGTAGTTACTCATAAAGACACTATTGAGACAGTCATTCACTCACTAACACACCCATACACACACTCATCCACCCATACAGTCCTGCACACATGCTGTCTTCAACACATACAAAGAGTGAATCACTCATTCATGCACCTATGCACTACGTAATACCCCCCACCGAACCATACAGACACTCAGACTGATACTCAAAAAAACAACTAATAACCTATATAGACACCCATGAAGCTAATCACCAACCCATGCAGCCACTTATACACAAAGTGAGAGACTGATACAGATATTTTCATATTTAAACATTACTCAGTAAGCCATGTATTCACTATGATACACTTAATCAGTCAGTTACACAATACATTTTTCAAAAACAAAGCATCCATTTAGACACTTATATACCCATTTATTCTTCCATTGACCTTGAGATATACATATATAAAACATATTTAATTTTCAGAAAAACACACATTCACTGGATGATGTCATCAGTGATGTCATTTGAGATGTCATCAGTGATGTCATGAGTGATGTCAGTGACCATGTCATGAGTGATGTAATATGTGACGTCATCAGTAGTGCATTGCGGGCGCGCGAGTTATAGTTAGCTGAACTAACTATAACGGGGGAATTTCATTGGTTTTTTACGAGTGAAATGTCCAGCTAACTATAACATGTGTGAAACCTTTGGTTTTTTCATTGAATATATATATATACATGTGTATATATATATATATATATATATATATATATATATATATATATATTACCTACTGACGGTCGCCAGTAGGTAGTTATAGTTAGGACCTAGTTTCCATAGGAAAAGCTTTTTTTTTCCCAATAACTTTGGCGTCGGTTGACGAATGTTCGCGAAACTTTCAAAACTAGTGGCCCGCTCCGATCAGCTACTGTCTTGAAAGTTTGGGGGTGATTCGACAAGTGAGTCTGAGAAAAAAGGGGGGTCCCAAAACGTGTTTTCCCTATGTAATTTTCCATTGGAAACTTTAGACACAGCTACAGCCCGAACTGCTGAACGGAATTACGCCAAATTTGGCAAAAAGGTAGGTCTTGGTTCAGAAAGAGCTCTTTTTGTTAAATGTTGTAAATCCGTTCAGTAGTTCCTGAGAAATTTGAAAAAGAAAAAGTTTTGATATCTAGGGCAGCGGTGGATTCGCGAACCCTCCCGTCCACGAGCTTCATTGTGATTGGCTGCCAACACTTCAAACCAGGAAGTGTTCGCACCCATCTTGTGACTCGGTTCTACAGTAAAAACAAAGGTGAAAAACAAGAAAAGGGGGCAGGGTAGAAACACCCTGACCACCCAGGCTTGCTCAGGGAGTCCCACAAGGACTCCCAGGGCCCAAAAAAGTATTCTTTTTTTATAATTTTGGCGGAAATCGTGTTGGGGTCGCGAATCCCACTGAAAAAATTGTATTTAAGCCCCTGGGTGGGCCAGGTGCTGGGGGTATGCTAATTTATGTTGCGAGGGCTACGGATTACCACCCCGGGAGCTTACCACCCCGGGAGCGCATCACTACATGAAGAGGAACAGAGAGAGGGGAGAGGATCTCTGAGACGGGCCACACCCTGCCAGTGCCTTTGACTGCAGAGCCGGACGGGGGCTCCCGACCCTGGACCATTGCAGGCTCACTCAGCTGACTTCAAGGAGAAAGGGTCCCACTTCCCCCAGACCTGCCTCCCTGGGAGAAGTCCCAGCTGCAGTGGACGGTTCTGCACGGGAAAGACACCAGGCTGCGGTTTAAAGGGCAGCTGTGCGCTAAGCACCCAGACTTGCTGATCCAGCAGCTGGGAGGTGGACACTGCGGCGTAGGGATCTTCTGTGGATGATATCTGCCGGGCTAACCCTTTCACTGCAGGGAAGCATTTGAATATTTCTGATTGAAGCCCATCACTGAATCTTTTTCTGGCCGGGATGGTCCCAATCCAGGCTTCTGCATTTAGCTGCGGTGTGTGATCCTGGAAGCGCAGTTTCATTGGCTCGTGTATCGGATGCACTTGGGAACGCTCTGAAGCTGCAAGTGCCCTTAACCTCTTCAGTGCCCATGACGAGATAGTCTCATCATGGAGCACGGTTGCGCTGTGCCCAGGACGAGACTATCTCGTCATGAACCCCACCCACTAGTGCAACGCCCGGCACAGGAGGGGGAAAGGGCGTGGCACTGAAGGGGTTAAGGAGCGCTATATAAATACAAATGCACACACCCTCACAAACAATTCAACAAAAGAACCGAAAGTTCAATCCACCCCCTTGCACAGACCCAGAGGCCCCGAACACTGGAATGACAGGGTTCCATTCTCCCTAACAAAAAATACACTACTCCTCCGCCCGTGCCCCCGCAGGACTTAGAGAGCTCCTACTTTCTCTCCCACAGCTTATTCATTTAAAATGTGTGTGTGGGGGAGGTGGGGGATGCACATACCTACGCGCCTCTCCCCTCAAACACACTTTCTAAGAAATGAACTAAGAGAATTGTGTGCGAGTGTGTGTGGATGAGGGTCTTAGGTAATAGGGTGAAACAGAGATTGTGTTTTAGGGCGATATGCGGGGGCTGGTGTGGTGGAGGGCTGATATGGTACAGCCGGCAGACTAAGGCCGGATGTGTCGCTGGAGGGGAGAGTTGTGGGTGAGCTGAGGTGCTGATGAGAGGCATATAATGCGGGGTCTGGGTGGGTAGATACATTGGGCAGCTCCTCTCAGGGTAGCAGTTCTGGTACTGGTTTGGCGCTCTGCGGAGGACGTGGTTCTTGGGGGGAGGGGGGCAGATGTGATGAGAAATATATAGCATGAGTGCAGGCGTGACGTGGAGGGGGCTTTGGATATTCTGTGCCAGATGTGCTGGTCGGGAAGTGCATTTTGGGAGTGTGTGTGTGAGGAGGGGGTATGGGGGTATTAGCTTGCTTTGAGGACAGATGTGACCAAGCAGATATTTTGATATGGTAGGGAGATGTGTACGGTTAAGAGCAATGTGCTGGGGACCCAGTAAAGGCGTAACGTAAAATGTTTACCCCCACAAATATTCACCGGCCTTGGGCTTAATGGGGACACCCTGATGGGTTAGGAGCTTGATTATACGTTGGGGCCCGTTGCTCCGCAGGGGCTGCAGTGGCCTGCGTTACGCCCCTGAGTACAGATGTGTTGGTCTGTGGGAGTGCTGGAGAGCGTGAAGGCATTGAGAGACAAGGTGCGAAGGCGGTTGTGGGGTGCATGGGAAGAGCTAAAGGTGATGCTGTGTGAGGCAGATATGCTGAGCCGATTAGAATTTTGTGTGGGTGCAAAGGTGTGTGTCTGTGTTTGGGAATAACAAGTGGGGGGAGTTTGCATTCCGTTGTGTTTGTTTATGTGCGTTTTTTAGGTGAGGACCTATGTGTCATCTTGAGCAGTAATGTGCATGTGTACATGAATCCCTCCCATGTTTGTGAGTGAGTTTTGGTGGTGTTGCTGGCATGAAGTTTGACATATGCTTGCTTGTGTAATGAGAGTTTGGTGTGTGTGTGTGTGTGTGTTTGTGTGTATATATATATATATATATATAAAACTTGTAAGGGAGCAAGGACTGGTGCGTCTGCCAGGTGTGAAAGTAGGGACCGGTGTGCCTGTGTGTGGCATCGGGTGTGTATCTTGCTGGACAGATGTGCTTGTAGGGATATGTGTGCGCACATGGAGCACAGCATTGCGTGCGCACAGGTGAGAGAATCCTTAGTGTGTGCATGACGGAGCACTTGTGCGGGGACAGACGGGCATACCTTTGCGAGAGGCGTTTGTGCGGCTGTGGGTTCGCTTCTAGGGCTGGTGTGTGTGCGCTTGAGCGGCTGGAGCCAGTGTGTGTATGCGTGTGAGTCATCTGGGGAGGGTAGTGACATGCCTGTGTGAAGGAAGGGGATGTGTGTGTGACTGGAGTTACAGGCGGATGGACATATGTGTGTATGCACTCGAGTGTGAGGAGGGATGTGTTGCTATTGAGTCTTGTGTGTTCGTGTGCATGAGTGTTAGGAGAGACAAGGTGGTGATGGGCCGCTCTGAGGATGCCTGGCTTCTGTGCCAAATCCATTGGCGCCCCGAGGGGTAGGGAGCTTAGAAACACAAGGTTGTGGCATGAAAATGATCCCAGGGAGAGGAGCGCGGCCTCCTCCTGCAACACATCCGCCTGCCTTGGGGGTCCGTGTCCGCCCGGCGCCCCGGGCGGGGAGTGGAGGGCAGCAGCACCGAGAGGAGGCAGCATTGGCAGCGTGCCTGCGCGTGCCCGCCACCCTATCACTTTCTAAAGCAGCCACTGCAGCTCCTGTGCTCCGGCACACGTAAACCAGCATCCAGGCGAGGTATGCACACACGAGCAAAGAGCGTGCATACACACTTGAGCGCTGAATGGCTGTGCGTGCATACAGAAAAGTGCACACACTTCAGAGAGAGAATCTCAAAAGTGTGCACAAAGGCAGGCACTTCTGAGCAGAGAGCGTCCACCTGTGAGCAAAGAGCATGCAAACATAAGTAACGTGCACAACCTCGAGATGGCTAACACACAGAGGATACACACCTTCCAAAGAGAGAGCATGTGAATTGTGCACTTACCGACATTAGCATGCCTAGACAGGTGAGGTGAATGCATGCACGTGCTTAGTAACCATGCCTGCATCAAGGTGAGTGCACACCTTCAAAAGAGATGACGTCAAGAGTGTGGACATAACGAAGTTAGATTTTATGCACTGACGATCTGAGTGCGTGCACACGAGATCAGTGAGTGTGTGCACCAAGTTCAGTAGTCCAAAGCTTGCAATAAGATGATGTCAAACATTTACACATATCTATCTACAAGACCATGCACACAAGGACAGAGAGCTACCCATAAGCTAGCATTGAATGCGTATATACTCACACACGTACTCCAAGAAGATCTCAAGAGTGCAGTGTGAACAATACGAAGAGAACATACACATGCACAGGAGCAGCGAATGGGCACACACACAGCAGAGTACATACTCTGGTATGTCAAATCCCGAGAAAGGGTACTGAAATGCGAATGTACGCAACAGCAGCACACGTGCACATAGGAGTGGTTAATTTGGATGCATCCCATGGAGTGCAAGACACTGGTGAAATGATTTTAAGTGTGTGTATACCAGGAGAGCAAACACTTTTTCAGGAGTGTGCACACAACTAAATTGACGTGCAAAGTTTTAACCATAAGCTCACACTAGGCATTTCTCCTACCTCCACTTGTCCATCCAGAAGACGGCATGCACACATTTCAGCAGTGGCACAAAGGAGTAGGGAGACTGAACACACGTAAAGGAGCGCACACCCACTCGTAGGATATACAAAAGAACATGAAACCCAATGCGGGCGTACACACACACATACCCCCCGACACCCCCCTTCACAGGATCATGCAGCCTGCGGCTAAGGCAAAGATAGGTGTCCTCTGAGTGTAGGAGCAGGTAACCTGGGTGCCTACACTCGGTAGAGGATGTAGCAGCTAGACGTATGCATGCCCTATGGTGCACACAATCAAAAAATGATAGGAGAGCGCAGCCTACCCCACAATGTTCGTGCACAGGGAATACACTCAGGAGCAAGAGTGCAAACAAGCTCAGCTGAGGTCTCTTCATGTACCTCTCATGCCTCTCTGTGCACCCCTCCTACATTTTTCTGCAACCCTCTTGCCTCTTTTTGCACCTCTGGTGGTCCTTTCTGCACTGCTCTTGCTTCTTTATGCATCTCACTTCCCTCTTTCTGCACTGCTCTTGCTTCTTTCTGCACCTCACTTGTCTCTTTCTGCACTTCTCTTGCTTCTTTCTACACCTCTGTTGCTTCTTTCAGCAATTCTCTTGCCTCTTTCAGTACCTCTCTTGCCCCTTTGTGCAACCCTCCTACTTTTTTCTGCACAGCTCTTGCCTCTTTTTGCACCTCTGTTGTTTTTTTCTGCACTGCTCTTGCTTCTTTCTCCACGTCGCTTGTCTCTTTCTGCACTTCTCTTACTTCTTTCTACACTTCTTTTGCTTCTTTCAGCAATTTGCTTGCCTCTTTCTGCACTTCTCTTCCTTCTTTCTGCACTCCTATGGCCTCTTTCTGTACCTCTCTTGCCTCTTTGTGCACCCCTCCTCCCTTTTTATGCACCCCTCTTGCCTCTTTTTGCACCTCTGTTGGTTCTTTCTGCACTGCTCTTGCTTCTTTCTGAACCTCACTTGCCTCTTTCTGCACTTCTCTTGCTTCTTTCTACACCTCTGTTGCTTCTTTCAGCAATTCTTTTGCCTCTTTCTGCACTTCTCTTCCTTCTTTTTGCACCCCTCCTGTCTCTTTCTGTATCTCTCTTGCCTCTTTCTGCACCCCTTTTCCCTGTTTCTGTACCTTTCCTGCCTGTTTCTGCACCTCTCTTGCCTCTATCTGAACCTCTGAGTTAGAGGTACTTTTAATCCCCCTGCCTTATTATGTCCTAGGGCCTTACATGGGAGGTCATGCCAATCACAGGGATACCCCAAACCAAAGCGTACCCTAGTGTATGTAGGTGTTTTCACTGTATTCTAAGTGTCTAAGTCTAACTGGCTCCAAGCCTGGTTAGTCAGAGTCATTTACCACCAGTACAAGTCAGTAAAAAGTTGGGGGCACAGGATGACTTTGAAGCAAGTCCTCTTTCTGCACCTCTGTTGGTTCTTTCTGCATATCTCTTACTTTTTCTGTACTTTTCTTTGTCTTTCTGGACTTCTGTTGCCTCTTTCTGCATTTCTCTTGCTTCTTTCTGCGCCTTTCTTCCTCTTTCATCACATGTCCTACCTCTGTAGGCATAGTTAGAAAGTAGCATTTAAAAAACCTTCGAAATTCACTGAAAAAACCATAGGTTACAGGGACGTTATAGTTAGAAATTAGCATTTAAAAAACCTTTGAAATTCACTGAAAAAACCATAGGTTTCAGGGACGTTAAAGTTAGAAATTAGCATTTAAAAAAACCTTAGACATTCACTGAAAAAACCACAGGTTTCAGGGATGTTATAGTTAGTTGGACATTTCAGTCGTACAAAACCAGAGAAATTCGGCTGTTATAGTTAGTTGAACTAACTATAACTCACGCCCCCGCAATGCACTGCTGATGATGTCACATAATACATCACTCATGACATGGTTAGTGACATCACTGATGACATCACTGATGACATCTCAAATGACATCACTGATGACATCATCCTTGTGAAAATCTGATGCACCTCCTCATACCCTAATATAACCTTTGATACACCCACTCCAAAATACAGGCTACCATTTTTGAAACAATAGACACACCAATACCAGTTACTATATACCCACTCACAGATTCCTAGGTCTACACACACATCCACTCATTCACCCATACAGTGACTCATACATGCAGACACTCACCAATACAGACTATCATATGCACTCATATTCCTATGCAGACACTTACACACAGCTACTCACCCATAGAGTTAGTCACACACCTAGTCAGTCATGCAAAGAATCAATCATACTCCCATTTACTCACGTATACAGTTATACACAGACCACCTCACTTATTCATAGAGATACTTACACATACTTACTCTCTTATACAATCAATAACACAAGCACACACTCATCCATAGTCACTCTCAGAATCACTCACTCTCAAATATACTCAGTTATATACTCGAATACCCTCATATACTGCCTTTCACATATATAGTTAATCACACATATACCACTGAGACATCCATTCACTCACCAATATACCCATACACACACTCACCCACCCATACAGCCCTTCACAGATACACTCTTGAACCCATACACCCAGTGAATCACCCACTCACACATCTATGCACAGAGTCACACACCCACCACCTTCCCACACATACACTCAGGCACCCATACACATACTCAGACAAGCAATAAATAACCCATATAGACACTCATGTAGCTACTCACGATGCATGGAGCCGCTTACACACCAACTGACAGACTGATACAGATATTCACACAGTTTACTCAATAACCCATGCATTCGGTAAGACATGTTTAGTCACTCACTTATATAATCAGTCACGCACCTACTAAATCATCCATTCAGACACTTAAACACCCACAAATTCTTCAATACACCTTGGCATATATATATATATATATATATATATATATATGTAAATCCAAAGATGCGGCACTCAGGGAAGAGATTTTTCAAAAGTGAATTTATTTGCCAAACAGCTCCACCAACGCGTTTCAGCCAACAAGGCCTTGGTCACGGTCAGTGAGTCCTTTCTCTATTGCACCTTATATACATCCACTAGATCGTAATGTTGCATTGTGGGTGATGTAGTGCATTTAAAAACCAAAAGTGTGTATAGATCCAGAAGGGTACTCAAATTCGACTGTTAAATAACAGGAAAAGAGAATTTCAACTGAGTTACGGTCTAGTACCAGACATTTCATATAAGTTTGAATTATAGTGCTAGTAGAAAAACGATAAGTGACATTACTATCATGATATCTGACAGTGTAGATTACATGCTCAAGTAATTGTATAGTACAATTATTATATAAGTGGCATAATTAATGTAAAATGCAAAGGTTTCAAAGTCCTATGTTTTCTAGGGCGGAAGTAGAAAAAGGAGGAACACAAACAAGAAGAGAAAGCAAGTTAGTTGAGAGAGTAGAGGTCCCAATCAGGTTCATCGGAGATCAACAACTTCATCATGTAACGGGACTTTATTCCAGGTGTACATAAAGTTCTTCGTCATTATTCATGCCTCGCGGGTTCTTCGTTTTGAGTTTAATTATGTAGCGTGATTCAAGTTGGCGAAGTTTCCTGATTCTATTGCCACCTCGCTCATTCACTGGGATGGTGTCAATCCCATAGTAACACATTGATCTCCAGTCCCCCTTCTGGCAGAGTATCATGTGTTTAGCAGTTGCGTAGGCGATGTCTTTATTTTTCACTGCTCGAATGTGTTCAAGAATACGCTTTTTTAGTGGGCAGATGGTGCTCCCCACATATTGCTGTCCACAGGTGCATTCAATGACGTAGATCACGAATTTGGTGTTGCAAGTTATTCTTGTCCTTATTGTTACAATGTTTCCGTTAGGCTCTGTAATAGTTCTTGTGTTTTTGCCAATCTTGCATGCCTTGCACGAATTGCATTTAGTAAACCCATTTTGTTTTTCCGTTAGCCAAGTTGTTTCTTCTTTTTGTACAAAATGGCTTTTGACAAGCATATCCCTGAGAGATTTGGTTTTCCTGTATGTAACAGTTGGTTTGGTGCCAACTAGTTTTCCTATGTCTGGATCTTTCATGATTAGGTGCCAATGTTTTCTGATTTTGCCCATGATGGTGCTGCTTTCTTTACTGTAGGTAGTTACAAATCTCGGTATTTGTTTTTCATCTTCAGGTATTGGTGTCATTTTGGGTATTAGGGTCTCTGCTCGGCTCTTTTTGTCAATTCTTTTTTTGTTTTTCTTGAGAGTGGGTTCTGAGTAACCTCTTTCTCTGAACCTTTCCATGGATTCGTGAATTTTGTCTTCGGCATCTTCTGGTTTAGAGCAGTTCCGTTTTAATCGCATAAATTCCCCATAGGGAATACTGTCCAGAAGGGGCTTGGGGTGGAAGCTGGTTCCGTGCAGGATACTGTTTGTTGCTGTTTCCTTTCTGTATAATGTAGAGTGAATCTGATCGTTCTCAATGTAGATCAGAGTGTCCAGGAAAGGGATTTCGGACCTGCTCATACTGTATGTAAAGGATAGGCCGATTTCATTGTTGTTCAGTTTCTCAAAATACTTTTTGAAATCTTCATCTGTGCCATTCCAAATTAAAAACAGATCGTCGATGTAACGAACCCATAAAACAGTCTTTTCTAGTTCTTCCTGGTTGTCAAGATTCCACGCAATAGTTTTCTCCCACCATCCCATGGTGATATTGGCGTAGTTTACAGAGAAGGAAATGCCCATGGCTGTTCCGCACATTTGTTTGAACAGTTCCTTATTGAAACAAAAAATGTTGTTCGTAAGACACATTTCGATCATGCTGAGAAGCATTTGAGTGTGTTTTTTTTCCGTGATTTTCCTTTGTCTCAAAAAGTAATTGCATGCTTCCAGACCCACCTCATGTCGTATAGATGTGTATAATGAAACCGCATCTATGGTGATTAGCAGAAACTGATTGTTCCAGGATATCCCATTCAAGACACGCAGGAAGTCTCCGGTGTCCCTAATGTAGGAGCTCATGCTGCGGGCTATTGGAGCAAGGAAGTGGTCCACATATTCTGATACGTTCTCAAACATAGAGTCACATGAGGACACGATCGGTCTGCCCGGTGGATGGTGTAGGGTTTTGTGGATTTTAGGCAGAAAGTATATAGTAGGAATAGTAGGGAATTCGTTCGTCATGAATTTCAATTCCTCTGCGCTAATTAGGTTTTCGTTGTGCCATTTGGTTAGTTTTTCATTAAGGTTCTTAATCATTGTGTTCATTGGATTAGTAGTAATCCTGTTGTAATTTGAGGTATTGTTCATCAGAACCCACTCTCAAGAAAAACAAAAAAAGAATTGACAAAAAGAGCCGAGCAGAGACCCTAATACCCAAAATGACACCAATACCTGAAGATGAAAAACAAATACCGAGATTTGTAACTACCTACAGTAAAGAAAGCAGCACCATCATGGGCAAAATCAGAAAACATTGGCACCTAATCATGAAAGATCCAGACATAGGAAAACTAGTTGGCACCAAACCAACTGTTACATACAGGAAAACCAAATCTCTCAGGGATATGCTTGTCAAAAGCCATTTTGTACAAAAAGAAGAAACAACTTGGCTAACGGAAAAACAAAATGGGTTTACTAAATGCAATTCGTGCAAGGCATGCAAGATTGGCAAAAACACAAGAACTATTACAGAGCCTAACGGAAACATTGTAACAATAAGGACAAGAATAACTTGCAACACCAAATTCGTGATCTACGTCATTGAATGCACCTGTGGACAGCAATATGTGGGGAGCACCATCTGCCCACTAAAAAAGCGTATTCTTGAACACATTCGAGCAGTGAAAAATAAAGACATCGCCTACGCAACTGCTAAACACATGATACTCTGCCAGAAGGGGGACTGGAGATCAATGTGTTACTATGGGATTGACACCATCCCAGTGAATGAGCGAGGTGGCAATAGAATCAGGAAACTTCGCCAACTTGAATCACGCTACATAATTAAACTCAAAACGAAGAACCCGCGAGGCATGAATAATGACGAAGAACTTTATGTACACCTGGAATAAAGTCCCGTTACATGATGAAGTTGTTGATCTCCGATGAACCTGATTGGGACCTCTACTCTCTCAACTAACTTGCTTTCTCTTCTTGTTTGTGTTCCTCCTTTTTCTACTTCCGCCCTAGAAAACATAGGACTTTGAAACCTTTGCATTTTACATTAATTATGCCACTTATATAATAATTGTACTATACAATTACTTGAGCATGTAATCTACACTGTCAGATATCATGATAGTAATGTCACTTATCGTTTTTCTACTAGCACTATAATTCAAACTTATATGAAATGTCTGGTACTAGACCGTAACTCAGTTGAAATTCTCTTTTCCTGTTATTTAACAGTCGAATTTGAGTACCCTTCTGGATCTATACACACTTTTGGTTTTTAAATGCACTACATCACCCACAATGCAACATTACGATCTAGTGGATGTATATAAGGTGCAATAGAGAAAGGACTCACTGACCGTGACCAAGGCCTTGTTGGCTGAAACGCGTTGGTGGAGCTGTTTGGCAAATAAATTCACTTTTGAAAAATCTCTTCCCTGAGTGCCGCATCTTTGGATTTACGTTTGAATTTTGGGGCCTGGATCCGGCCCGTATGCAGAGCACCCGCTGCCAGTGTGCCCCGGAATTTTGGGTCCCTTTGTTTTGGCGATATATATATATATATATATATATATATATATATTACCTACTGGCGGTCGCCAGTAGGTAGTTATAGTTAGGACCACGTTTCCATAGGAAATCCGCAACATTCTATTTTGAATAACTTTTGCGCCGGTCGACGAATCCTCGCGAATTTTTCAAAATAGGTGGGGCGCTACGCTCTGCTGCTACCCTGAAAGTCTCGGGGGTTTCTTCAAGCGGGGGCTGAGATAAAAGGGGAGTCCCAAAACGCGTTTTTCCCATGCATTTTTCCATAGGACCTTTAGACACAGCTTCAGCCCGAACGGCTGAACAGAATTACTTGAAATTTGGCAGAGAGGTAGTCCTCAGGTCAAGGAAGTGCCTTTTGTAGGTTTGGTGTAAATCTGTTCAGTAGATTCTGAGAAAATAGCCTTTAAATCAATATATATATCTGAGCCAGCTTACGGTGCGCTTACGGTGCGCTTACGGTGCGCTTACCGTACGCGTACGGTGGCGTGCGCGAGCGCGATTCTGATTGGCTCTTAGATCTTAGTAAACATTCTAATCGGCCAAAACCAGGAAGCGGCGGCCGCCATTTTCTCTCTCGCACTCTGAGTAGGGCAGCATAAAGGAAGCCCAAAAATGGGTAAAGGGGCAGTATATTGAAATAATAATCACCCAGCAATGATATACGGGCCCCCAAACAACCCACAAGGGCAAAAAAAAATGTAATTTTTTTTTCGAAAAATCGCCGATTACGCTTACCGTACGCGTACGGTAAAAAAATTTTTAAAAAAAGTATCCACACTCTCCCCACCCCATGTGCAAATGGTGCCTGAAGGGCACCATTTGTGCATGGCTTATGAAATAATTGAAATTAATAAACAAAACATTTCACAACGATGCGCATAATATGTCCCCCATGTGCGCACGGTGCGCGAAGCGCATCGTGCGTACATGGCCCATCTCGCATAATGTGGGCACGCGGTGCGCGCAGCGCACCGCGTGACCACCGTGCGTGCATGGCACTAACTGCGTAAAGTGGGCGTGCGGTGCGCGCAGCGCACTGCGTTCTCACTGTGCGCGCACGGTGCGCGAAGCGCACCGTGCGCGCACGGAACGAACTGCGTTAAGTGGGCGCGCACGCCACGAATGGCGCAAAGTAAGTTAGCATTTAAAAAACCGTACAAATTCACTGAAAAAACCATAGGTTTCACACACGTTATAGTTAGGAATTAGCATTTAAAAAACCTTGCAAATTCACTGAAAAAACCATAGGTTTCACACATGTTATAGTTAGCTGTACATTTTACTGATAAAAAACCAATGAAATTCCCCCGTTATAGTTACTGTAGGCAACTATAACTCACGCGACCGTAATCCTCTGCTGATGACATATGTGTCTTTATGAAAAAAAAATATTTGTAATATATGTATAGCTAAAATTTAATGGAAGAAGACATGGGCAAATAAGTGTCTAAATACAGTATTAGCATCAGCAGAGGATTTCGGTCGCGTGAGTTATAGTTGCCTACAGTAACTATAACGGGGGAATTTCATTGGTTTTTTATCAGTAAAATGTACAGCTAACTATAACATGTGTGAAACCTATGGTTTTTTCAGTGAATATATATATATATATATATATATATAAAAGAGATTTAAAATTTTCAGGAACACACAGTCACTGGATGATGTCATCAGTGATGTCATCAGTAATGTAATTTGAGATGTCATCAGCGATGTCACTGACCATGTCATGAGTGATGTAATATGTGACGTCATCAGCAGTGCATTGCGGGGGCGCAAGGTGTAGTTAGCTCAACTAACTATAACGGCCGAATTTCTCTGGTTTTGTACGACTGAAATGTCCAACTAACTATAATGTCCCCGAAACCTGTTTTTTTTTAGTGAATATATATATATATATATATATATATATATATATATATATATATATATATATATATATATATATATATATTTATATATATAATACAATTCTAAAGTATTGAACTACATATTAAACATTAGAAATAAAACAGAATTTAGCATTTACAATATAAGGACATAGCTAAAAAATAAAATCAAACCAAAACAGAACTAACCAATGAAAGGAAACTATGGACAAACGTAACCAAAGCGGACCAGTGGGGGTGAGAAAATGTTGTCTGGTCTCCAATGTACTGGGAGGTAGCCCGTATTTCAGGCACAAGAGAACAATCCAGGCCTGTGGGAGAGTGCAACCAACCCATTGAGGTATTTTTAACTATGAAAATGAAATGAAGAGACGCGCTCACTGCAGCAAACAAAACTACATGAACCAGCAGGCTTACTGGCAACGCCCACTCTGGCGGGAATTGAACATTTAAACAGTATACGAACTGTCTCATTTGAATATACCGCCATGATGAAGGGAAAAAGAAGAAACTCTGCTAGATTCTCTGAACAGATTCTGAAAATAGAAGTATGTATATCTCTACAACTACTTTGCAAAGTAAGTAAAACCTATATTTAAACTAAAACTTACTTTTAATTCAAGTTAAAATTGTAAAACAACACATAATTAACAAAACACTCTACTACTTATATCTCCTTATATGTACTTACTAAAAGAAACAGCCTCAACCTCCACAAACTACCTACAAATAAACATTTAAAATGAAACTGATGATCTTTTTTTCTAACAACAGAAAAGAAAGCACCTTCTCCACATTACAACACCCCCAACTGAAAAGCTGCAAAGAAAGTGTGAAACATCTAAGAAAAATATACATATGAGTACAAATAAGCAAACTAGTTTCATAATTTTATATGTAAATGGCAAATGTATATGCATTTTTGAATTGTAATTCTTTATGCAATTATTCTATTTTCATTCACAATGACGAAATGAGCAAGATATATCACATCACAGAAAGAAAAACAATTATTACGTCAAATGTGCTACACCCACTGCAGGCAAGATTCTACTTGTCAACTGAGGAAGTGACGGGCGTGGCGGGGAGGAAGTGACGTATCGTGACCACTGACTGCAGACTGTCAAGGCAGCAACAGTGGCAGCAGCGGGGAAAGGAGGAGCCTTGTGTCTGCAACAGAGGGGGAACAGGGCCCCAGAGACGCAGTGAGACGTGCTCAGTGGGGCATGCCTACTCTCCCCCTGATCTGACTTCGTCAGCCCCAGCAACCTGCAACAGGTGCTGTTAAGGCTCTGCCCCGGAAACCCGGAGGGGGTGAGAGGCAGCAGGCCCTGCACCACTGCAAAGGCAAGGCTCATGTGCAGCTACTCCCCTGCACCATTTCTCTCCAGTCGGTCCCTCCCTGCTGCAGGCCACCAACCATGCGTCCATGGCAGCTGAGGACAGCTGAGGACTCGGCCAAATCAGGACACAGCTTAGGAGAGCTGTGAGCAGAGGTGGGGCTCAGAGGACTGGCCCAGACCCCTTCTGACACTTGCTTTGGGGGTGAGCGGACTGCAGGGCAAGCGGTGAGCAGACAGAGAGAGAGGAGTGGTTCAAGTCTTCCAGGAGACCTTCTTGAACTGATGACGGAAGGGCTATTGGTGTCAGTGTAGTTGTGCCTACCACCCTGCTCTGTGGGCCCAGCCTTGATTTTCCAGCCCTCTTTACCCCTCACTTCACCACTTTCACCCTCTACCCTCCGGTTTCTCTTTTCACTACACCATCAGCCACCTCTATCTACCGACTGCCCTCAGCATTCAGTGCAACAACAACTTGCCAAAACGTCAAGGAAAGGGTGAGTGCGGCAGTTGTACCCAGGTGCCCGAGTGTGTGCCCCGGGTACTTGCGGAAGCGGGCATGCTAGGCTGGGTGCGGTTGCAGGTGCCCAGGAGCCTCACTCGTCTCTACACTGCAGGCCCTTCTCCGCGGCCAGAACAGAATCAAAAACAGGATAAACAACAGACCCGGGTGCACATTGTGACCAGTCGGGTTCCAAACTCAGATGAGCTCCTTGACCAGGGCGTGCGTGCTTGTGCCCCCCTGGAGTCGACACTTGGCACCAAGCCTTTGCCGCAACCAGCAACTGACGTCAAAAGGCACAAAGTGGTCACCACCCAACCACCACAAACTCACCCGCTCATTCCTTCAGCTAAATTCAACCTATTCTAGCTATTCAAACTGAAATTGTCATCAGCAGCCCTAGCACCATCTCTAGGCTCTAGGCACTAGAAAGAAAAGGGAGACACAAACAAACAAACAAGTCAAGGAAATCAAGGAAGCCAAGGAGGCACAAGGTTCAGCCAGGAACACATGAGGTCGGGAAGACAAGGGGGACACCCCCACAAAACCGGGAGGCACACAATGCAAGATGAAGGCCCCAACAATGAAAGGTGAGGGAACACAGCCACAAACAGCATTAGTCTCCCTCAAACCAGCAACACAGGGCACGCCACCAAGAAGCACCATGGATCAGGCGGTCCTTGGGAAGATCCTATCCACCAAACTCTCCCAACCTAAAATCTTCCTCTAAATTATTTTTCTAAAGGATGCAAGGCCTACAGGACCTCATTCATCCGAGGCTCACATTACCTTAAGCTCGGCAAGCGGTGCAATTACCCCAACCTCAAGCAGCAGCCCAGCAGGAGGACAAGTCTGACAGGCACCCCACAACTCACATATAATGGGAAGAAACCTCAGAAGGGAGGGGCACACCTGCCCTAAGTACCACCACACCACCACTGCACATCCTTGCTAACGGTGTGCAAGCAGACATTCTTACAGGACTCTTCCAAACAAAGTAGTTCCCTCACAGCCCAGAAACTCACTCCATGCAAAAACAGGATGCCAGCAAAAATGAGTCTCAGGGCGAAGTTATGGAACAAGAACAAGAAATAACTACATCGCCCTTAAGCTCCTTCCAGGCTCCTCTCAACTCCATTAACCCGCTGTTCACATCGTCAGGCCAAGAGGATCACACCAAGGTCCATAGAGGGGTGGGGGCCACAAGATCCAGGAGTATGATCTGGAGGTCCTTTCTTATCCGGGCACCCAGGAATGGGCCAACATGGTGGCATCTTACTCACTGGACCCACCCAAAAGACACCGCACACAGATCACTTCCAAACAGTTCTGGCCAATGCAGTGAAGATAAATCAGATACTGACCACAAAAGCAGAGTCCTTCCAAATAACACGGTTCTACCTCATGTGACTAATTTGTGTGCTTCCCTGCTAAGCACTATGCAACGAACTGTGGAAGCACTTTGGTACCAGTCAGACAAGATGGACATACAACTGATGTTTCTCAATTACCTGTCTGTATACGTTGGAAGACTAAATGAAAAACTAGGAAATCTTAACTCATTAATAACTCAAGCCCAACTGGAACCAAATTTGAATGCAGCTGTGGACTGATTGTTGAGAAACTTAAACGGTGACAACTCAGGATTAAAGGCCGCAAGAAAAGAAGTAAGTCAATTAACAGCATACCCACTTTTCTGCTCAAAACAACGGAACACTGCAGGAACCCACTCAAATGCAACCTCTCAAACAGCAAGCAACCTAGTAGCCTCCCGCCAGGAGGCCAATCCCATCATCAGAGATCAAAGGGAGGCACCCACACAGGGCACTTCAAACTCAGAAGCCAAAAGCTCCACAGCACACAGGCAAGGAGGAGGTCCAATCCCCCCCAGGGGGCACAAACCACTCCTCTTAGAACTCTAAGCACTACATCTAGCACACCACCAAATGTGCAGGCTCATCTCCTACAGGGAGGCCCTAGCAGAGACTTGGCAGTCGCCAGATATTATGTAACTAACAATGAGAGGGAAAGCAAAGTCTTAACACAGCACAGACAAACCATAGGAGCTGGGAACCAAGGATACCCATAAACCCAGTCCTGGACTCTCAATTTTGCCAGACAACACAGGGGGACAAGTGCCCAGATTCGCCAGCACAGAGGTTCATCTGGTCGGCGGTCGATAGGCACTGGACCACCACATGTCAATTAACACCCCACATGGATGGCGCAAGCCAACTATGGTGAACGGGCACCGAATCTGCAATCACCAAGACAGCACCCAATGGGACAAGATCACACAACTGACAACCTTACCAGATAGCAACCAGACCAATGCACCATGCTCGTGAAACCTGAATTCAAGTCAAAGGGGAACTGTGATGTCCTGAAAAGAGATAACATTTTGTAGTTAATATTGACTATTCCAACTCTAAGAGACATAAAAAGAACCGACCTGCTTTCAATAGAATTTATCAGGATAGAGGCACACTCAGAAAGAGAAACCACCAAGGCCGCATGGGGATCATCGTTACTGGCCAACAAAGTACTAGACGAACATGAAATATTCAAGTCATGGGGCATAGGCATATTGCTCTATCGCAGTGCAGGATATCCTTTTCCACTACTCACCAACACAGGGAACAAAATCAGCAGCAACAAGAAAACCACAGACTCAGTACTCGGGGAGATCGGGGCCAATCATCTACAAGGGAGCAGGCAAACAGTGGCCTTTATAGCCAACCCCAGCCCCATCACAGCAATTGCCCGGGCACCATGACACTCAACAGAGCACTAGAACCATTAACTTGCTTGTGGGCACTCAATGACAAAATCCGCAAAAAGAAAGGCGGCCTCGATAGAGCAACTCATTCCTTCGCCTTTTCTCATCGAATATTAACAGCCTAAAAAGCAAAATAGCGGACCCAGACTTTATCTTATATAATAAATCAGTTTACATAATTTTGCTGCAGGAAACATGGATGGCCAAACTATAGGGCTTCATATGTTTCCACACACTAGCAGCCAAGAAATCACAATACAGCCACCTATGTTATGTTATGGTATGTTATGTTATGTTATGTTATAATGGATTTTATACCTCGCTCAAATACTCAAGAGTGTCCTGGCGCGCACTGTTACCAAGGCCTAGTGGAACGAAGAGTTTAAGTCAGCTGGTTAAAAAGGAAGGTTTTAAGTTGTTTTTTAAAAAGTCTGAGATCCTGAATATGCCGTAGTTCCACAGGAAGGGAGTTCCATGCTGTAGCTGCTTTAACGAGGTTGGACTGACCCCCCAGCCGCATCCTGAGGAATCGGGGGATCGTCATCCGTCGTTGGGCGACTGAGCGCAAACATCTACCAGGGACATAGAAACCAAAACGCTTCCTAATATACATTGGCCCAAGACCAAGCAGGGCTCTGTGGGCCAAAGTGAGAGCTTTAAATTGCACTCTCTGGGCCACAGGAAGCCAATGCAGATCTGGTAAGTGCTGTCTTATGCTAGATCTTCTAGAGATGTTAAGCAGAAGTCTAGCCGCGGCATTCTGTAAAGTCTGCAGTTTTTTAACAGATAAACAGGGATGCCAATGTACAAAGCATTGGCATAGTCAATGCGGGAGGGAATAAGAGCGCGGGCGACCATTTCTTTGGCTGGCCTTGGAAGCATGGGGAAGAACCTTCTTAATGATTTAAGAGTACCAAAGCAAACTCCGGTGAGTTTCTTAATTTGCACCGAAAACCGAAGGTCTTCCCCAAACCAGACCCCTAAGTTCTTTGCTGTAATGCCCTCTAAGTTAGGTCGAGGGAAGTCTGGTGGCCACAAAGTTTCTCTGAAGGCAGGCGGAAACTGACCATACAGAAGGACCTCCGACTTGTCCTCGTTGCACTTCAGTTGGGCAAGTGCAAGCCACTAAAACACAGACGATAGACAATTTTGGGCAGTTTTAGTCGACAAGTCGGAGTCCTTCCAGGTAAATAGGAGCTGGGTGTCATCGGCATAAGCTATTATTTTTGTTCCCAGCTCCTCTGCCAGAAAAATCAAAGGCATCAGATAGATATTAAGGAGCAAAGGGCTCAAGGTAGAACCCTGTGGGACTCCAGTAGACATTTTCCTGGCAGCTGATGAAAAGGTGGCATCCAAACCGGCTAAGTGCGTTCTTCCAGAAAGGATTTCATCCACTCCCAGGCAGGGCCAACAATGCCAATGTTTGAGAGTCAAGTGAGAAGTAATTGATGGGGCACCGTATCGAAGGCGGCAGAGAGGTCAAGCAAAATCAAGGCCGCCCTGCCGCCTGTGTCCAGACATTTCCTAATCGCCTCAGCCATTTCCACCAGTGCGGTCTCGGTGCTATATGATGCCCTAAAACCAGATTGCGCCGGGTGAAGAACACCGGATGCTTCAACATAAGCTTCAAGCTGTCGAAAAACCACCTTTTCATAAACCTTAGTCAGAGCCGGAAGGAGAGAGATGGGGCGACAACTAGCAACTTTCAATGGATCTAAAGAGGGTTTTCTTAAAAGTGGAAAAAGCTTTGCCTGCTTCCAATTCAAAGGTACAGTAGCAGTCTGTAAAGATAGATTGATAATCGTGGTTACTTCTGGGAGGACCACCTCAGCGACTCCAGACAGAACTCTAGCTGGACATGGGTCTGTCGGGGAACCTGACTTAGGTGATTTGAGGATGGCCAATGTATCCGACCCAACTATGGGCAAAAACCTTGTAAATGGAGAGGCCACTGGGGTAAGAGCTAAAAGGGGCAGAGGAAAGGAATCCCTCGGCACCCGGGAGCCCATCCCCAGACTATCTTGAATGGTCTGTATCTTTTCAATAAAAAAAGAAGACAGCTCCTCACACCATTGCGATGAAGCGGGAAGGGCCTCTTGTTCAGTGCAAGGTGCCAGAAAACTTCTGACAATGGAGAAAATCTCCTTGCTATTGTTATTAGCTTTGGAAATCTGTTCCAAATAAAAACTACTTTTCGCCTCCCTAATGGCTGCATAGTACTCTCTCTGGGCTTTGCAAAGATCAGTTTTGGCCAGGGGACAATACTCCCGATGCCAACGTCGTTCTAGTTTTTTAAATCCCAGTTTAAGCTCTCTAAGAGCACCAGAGTACCAATCAGGCAAGCTTGCAACCTATGTGCCAATAACTAATACAACCACTATCAAAGAAATCCCCTCCTCCTCAACAACGGTCAACTCAATCAAGATTTCTCTAATTTCTAAGGGGAAGAAGAAGAAGGTGTTAATCTTTAATGCCTGCAAAATTCCCAAACTAAAAACCGAAGATTCAAAGCACCTTGTGGACTGTCTTTTGACATCTATAAAGAAACAAGGTGCCCTAATCTCATCCTCTCAGGAGCCTAAACCTTCATCTCCTAGGCTCTTTGACAGACGAGGAGGTGAGGGCCCAGTCCTCAGTCTAGAACATTTATGAACAAAACATAAACCCGCAATGCAGAGTGAGCAAAATAGCCAGGCGCCTACTGGAAGACCTGGAGCACATTAACTTCAGGGTATTAAATGGCAGATTTCCTGAAGACCCCCCACTTTAGACTACACATTGATCTCCCTTCCATTCTTCCACTGCGTTGCCACATTTCACCTTGGAGACCAGGGGAATAGTGACCATCGGCCGCAGGAGGTAACCTTTCTGGCAACTGCACCAACATTTGAACATCCACCAGGGGGTCGCACTCCAGTCACACAATCACCCTTAAAATAATCGAATTCTCTCTAGCAAACAGAGGGGATCTGCTTTAAGTTTTGAAGGCCTTATTACAGAACCAAAATGACTGCATAGTCAGTCCCATAAGCAAATTGGAAACTTTCACCACCAATCTATCAAATTGGTAAAGGCAGGAGAGACGGAGCACCAGGACCAAATGGGATCCCGCCAGCCTTCTTTAAGCAGGACTCAGACTTCTGGGCAGAGACCTTAGACTCACTATTCCTGGAAATCAGAAAACTGGGACAACTACCTGCCTCCTGGAAGGGCTCCGTCATTGCTCCTATCTACAAGAGCAGAGACAAATCTGTAGCAAAGATCTACCGTCTTGTTACCTTACTCGATATTGAAGCAAAGCACTTCGCTGGCACTCTATTAGAAGAACTTCAGGCTTGGTCAGCAGAGCAAGAAACCATACCAGTCAATCAAACTGGGTTCTCTAAAGCTGCAGGGACAACAACCAACATCTTAGCTATGTTGATGCTCATGGACATGGCACAGTCGTCAAAACAGACACTCCAACTGTGCTTTATAGACTTCAGGGCAGCATTCAACAACATAGACCAAGGAAGACTCTGGAAAAAGCTGGCACTCTGGAAAATCCCACAAGCGCTGCTTGACATGCTAATATGTTTACACACAGACACCTGGGTGCAGGTAAAACTGGACGATGACATACATCTATCAAGGTGCTTCTCCACCACCAAGGGCTCAAACAAGGATTCCTGCTCGGCTGCTCGCCCCAACCTTGTTCAATCTCTACATGGCGGACTTGACACAGACCCCTAACTCATGCAATGTACGTGCTCCAAGCATCGGTGGCAAGGCTCTATTCATTATTTTATATGCTGATGACGTGGTGTTAGTCAGCCACACCCAAGTGGGTATGCAACACCTCCTAAATACTCTGCAGGGATAAGCAAAAGACAACTTCCTTGAAATAAACTTCGAGAAAATCAAAACAATGTCAATACATAGGAGAAGGGGAAAAACCCATATCAGGTACCTGGGCAACACCCAAATTCAGAATACAACCAGTTACAAATATCTAGGGGTAACTATCGATAATGGAGGCCAATTTGCTAACCAGGTTAAGATGATAAGAAGTAAAGGGATGGCCCTAGAAATAACTTTGAGGCACTTAAAATGCATGCTGACAGGCCCCATGCTCTCCTCTCTCCTCCAGATTTGCACAATTCAAAATTCTGCCCACCATCACATATGGTAGTGAAGGCCTAAGAGGAAGAGACTCCAAAACTTGGGACAGTACATTAATCAGGGTTTTTGAATCATGTTGAACATTCTGACATATGCCTCCGAGCAGATTCGGCTGGAGTTTGGCCTCACTAAACAACAGCTAGCAAGACAAGGAGCACAAATTCAAGAATTCCTCCCCAAACAGTTTAAACCACATACTTTGGCTAGAGCTCCAGCACAGAACGACATCACCGGCAAGAAAATACAGGATTCTCTTGCAAACACTGGGCTCACCCAGCTCTGGTAAGTTCCAACTACACATGCAAGTTTAAAAAAGTGGTGCAAAAGGCAATATGGAGCCTCTCCTGAGTAGAAGATAACGCCACCTTCTCAGCAAGAAGTCATGCTTGGATAACAATCAATGGCTACACATCGCTTAGTCCACAACCATATTTTAGCCTGGGATATTCCAGGAACATCATGGAAAAATTCCTGAAACATAGACTGGGAAAACTCCCAGCTATCCCACATCTTCCACCATGGCTGAGGAGGAAAATACCATCACACTGCCGTGTGTGCCACAACGGAACAGAGGACGTGGCACATCTGATCTGTACATGTATCAGCTTGAAGGAGGAGAGGTCTTGTCTGCTTTAAACTGCAGTTCAACCAATGGAGACAGGCTGTTATAGCTTGTTTCAAACCAGACGACCCACAGATAAACTGCAAGTTAGTAAAAATTTTAGCACTGGTAGAAGACAAACTGTCAAGTGCTGGAACGGCTTCTGGAACACCTCAGGCCACCCACACCTAACTTATGAAAAAGAACTGCTCTTCTGGCTCGGAACAAAGGTTTACAGAAACTAAAAGACTCAAATCAAGACCAGTACTGCTGAGGATTCTGGTCTCTAACAGCTTTCTATTTTTTGCTCTATCTACATCACACACCAGCATGGGATCCACAAGCAGAAGATAGACTGTGATAACTTGGTTCAAACCAGAGGACCCGCAGTCAAGCCACAAACTAGTCAAATTTTAGCACTGGTAGAAAACAAAATTGCCAAGTGCAAGAACTGACAAAGCCTCTAAGACGTCCCGGGCCGTCCACACCAAACTCGCAAAAAACAACTACACTCCTGGCTTAATGGATTGTGGGAATTAAGCCTCCAACCAAAGACCGCTGTGGAGGAGGACTATCTTTGCCAAC
Source organism: Triturus cristatus (assembly GCF_964204655.1). Lineage (NCBI taxonomy): Eukaryota > Metazoa > Chordata > Amphibia > Caudata > Salamandridae > Triturus > Triturus cristatus. The sequence goes on along the minus strand of NC_140589.1, from coordinate 809,933,115 downwards.
AAATTACCAGTTTTTATTGCTCTTTTAACACCATTGGACAGACACCAATCTGCTGTTCTCTCAGAGGTGCCACCCTTTTTTAAGCTGCTATCCTCTTTACTTATTTGCACAGCAAATCTCATACATCTATGAGCAAACATTGCAATCCACCATCAATGGAACTCTGCTTCACCTGGGAACGGTTAAGAATCTGCGTTGGGTAAAAGCCAAAGAGAACACTGGTTTTAGATTACTTTGGCAATTTACATTCTAGAACTGAAAGTAGTTTCAACCAATCAAAAGTTGTGTTTCTTGATCACATGACCCACCGTGCGCGTACGTTACGCTTACGGTGCGCTTACGGAGCGCTTACGGCAAAAGTACGCATGCGCGTAAAAAAGACACGCGCACGCGCGCATGCGCAAAACAGGCACGCCCCTTCACTTCCGCGTAACATGCGCGTGCAGCGTACGCGTTACGCGCTGCGCGCGCGTGACGTACGTCTACGCAAATTGCGTAAATGAACGCAAACAGCGTAGAAATCTAACGTTATAAAAGCAAGACGTGCGCTTACCGTACGCGCACGTTAAAAAAATAATTAAAAAATTTAATAAAAAGGGGAAAAAAAAACCACTATGTTAGACTAATAAATCTTACCTGTTTAGTTTAAAAAAATGGAAAAAATAAAAAATATATTGTAGAATTTTTAAAATTTAACCATAGTCTTTAAAAAAGGATAGAAAATTAAAATAAAAATATGTTAAAAAAATTGAAAAAAAAAAAAAAAAGAATTAGCATTTAAAAAACCTTGCAAATTCACTGAAAAAACCATGGGTTTCACACACGTTATAGTTAGGAATTAGCATTTAAAAAACCTTAGAAATTCAATGAAAAAACCAAAGGTTTCACACATGTTATAGTTAGCTGGACATTTCACTCGTAAAAAACCAATGAAATTCCCCCGTTATAGTTAGTTCAGCTAACTATAACTCGCGCGCCCGCAATGCACTACTGATGACGTCACATATTACATCACTCATGACATGGTCACTGACATCACTCATGACATCACTGATGACATCTCAAATGACATCACTGATTTCCTGAGAAATTTGAAAAAGAAAAAGTTTTGATATCTAGGGCAGCGGTGGATTCGCGAACCCTCCCGTCCACGAGCTTCATTGTGATTGGCTGCCAACACTTCAAACCAGGAAGTGTTCGCACCCATCTTGTGACTCGGTTCTACAGTAAAAACAAAGGTGAAAAACAAGAAAAGGGGGCAGGGTAGAAACACCCTGACCACCCAGGCTTGCTCAGGGAGTCCCACAAGGACTCCCAGGGCCCAAAAAAGTATTCTTTTTTTATAATTTTGGCGGAAATCGTGTTGGGGTCGCGAATCCCACTGAAAAAATTGTATTTAAGCCCCTGGGTGGGCCAGGTGCTGGGGGTATGCTAATTTATGTTGCGAGGGCTACGGATTACCACCCCGGGAGCTTACCACCCCGGGAGCGCATCACTACATGAAGAGGAACAGAGAGAGGGGAGAGGATCTCTGAGACGGGCCACACCCTGCCAGTGCCTTTGACTGCAGAGCCGGACGGGGGCTCCCGACCCTGGACCATTGCAGGCTCACTCAGCTGACTTCAAGGAGAAAGGGTCCCACTTCCCCCAGACCTGCCTCCCTGGGAGAAGTCCCAGCTGCAGTGGACGGTTCTGCACGGGAAAGACACCAGGCTGCGGTTTAAAGGGCAGCTGTGCGCTAAGCACCCAGACTTGCTGATCCAGCAGCTGGGAGGTGGACACTGCGGCGTAGGGATCTTCTGTGGATGATATCTGCCGGGCTAACCCTTTCACTGCAGGGAAGCATTTGAATATTTCTGATTGAAGCCCATCACTGAATCTTTTTCTGGCCGGGATGGTCCCAATCCAGGCTTCTGCATTTAGCTGCGGTGTGTGATCCTGGAAGCGCAGTTTCATTGGCTCGTGTATCGGATGCACTTGGGAACGCTCTGAAGCTGCAAGTGCCCTTAACCTCTTCAGTGCCCATGACGAGATAGTCTCGTCATGGAGCACGGTTGCGCTGTGCCCAGGACGAGACTATCTCGTCATGAACCCCACCCACTAGTGCAACGCCCGGCACAGGAGGGGGAAAGGGCGTGGCACTGAAGGGGTTAAGGAGCGCTATATAAATACAAATGCACACACCCTCACAAACAATTCAACAAAAGAACCGAAAGTTCAATCCACCCCCTTGCACAGACCCAGAGGCTCCGAACACTGGAATGACAGGGTTCCATTCTCCCTAACAAAAAATACACTACTCCTCCGCCCGTGCCCCCGCAGGACTTAGAGAGCTCCTACTTTCTCTCCCACAGCTTATTCATTTAAAATGTGTGTGTGGGGGAGGTGGGGGATGCACATACCTACGTGCCTCTCCCCTCAAACACACTTTCTAAGAAATGAACTAAGAGAATTGTGTGCGAGTGTGTGTGGATGGGGGTCTTAGGTAATAGGGTGAAACAGAGATTGTGTTTTAGGGCGATATGCGGGGGCTGGTGTGGTGGAGGGCTGATATGGTACAGCCGGCAGACTAAGGCCGGATGTGTCGCTGGAGGGGAGAGTTGTGGGTGAGCTGAGGTGCTGATGAGAGGCATATAATGCGGGGTCTGGGTGGGTAGATACATTGGGCAGCTCCTCTCAGGGTAGCAGTTCTGGTACTGGTTTGGCGCTCTGCGGAGGACGTGGTTCTTGGGGGGAGGGGGGCAGATGTGATGAGAAATATATAGCATGAGTGCAGGCGTGACGTGGAGGGGGCTTTGGATATTCTGTGCCAGATGTGCTGGTCGGGAAGTGCATTTTGGGAGTGTGTGTGTGAGGAGGGGGTATGGGGGTATTAGCTTGCTTTGAGGACAGATGTGACCAAGCAGATATTTTGATATGGTAGGGAGATGTGTACGGTTAAGAGCAATGTGCTGGGGACCCAGTAAAGGCGTAACGTAAAATGTTTACCCCCACAAATATTCAACGGCCTTGGGCTTAATGGGGACACCCTGATGGGTTAGGAGCTTGATTATACGTTGGGGCCCGTTGCTCCGCAGGGGCTGCAGTGGCCTGCGTTACGCCCCTGAGTACAGATGTGTTGGTCTGTGGGAGTGCTGGAGAGCGTGAAGGCATTGAGAGACAAGGTGCAAAGGCGGTTGTGGGGTGCATGGGAAGAGCTAAAGGTGATGCTGTGTGAGGCAGATATGCTGAGCCGATTAGAATTTTGTGTGGGTGCAAAGGTGTGTGTCTGTGTTTGGGAATAACAAGTGGGGGGAGTTTGCATTCCGTTGTGTTTGTTTATGTGCGTTTTTTAGGTGAGGACCTATGTGTCATCTTGAGCAGTAATGTGCATGTGTACATGAATCCCTCCCATGTTTGTGAGTGAGTTTTGGTGGTGTTGCTGGCATGAAGTTTGACATATGCTTGCTTGTGTAATGAGAGTTTGGTGTGTGTGTGTGTGTGTGTGTTTGTGTGTATATATATATATATATATATATATATATATATATATATAAAACCTGTAAGGGAGCAAGGACTGGTGCGTCTGCCAGGTGAGGTGTGAAAGTAGGGACCGGTGTGCCTGTGTGTGGCATCGGGTGTGTATGTGGCTGGACAGATGTGCTTGTAGGGATATGTGTGCGCACATGGAGCACAGCATTGCGTGCGCACAGGTGAGAGAATCCTTAGTGTGTGCATGACGGAGCACTTGTGCGGGGACAGACGGGCATACCTTTGCGAGAGGCGTTTGTGCGGCTGTGGGTTCGCTTCTAGGGCTGGTGTGTGTGCGCTTGAGCGGCTGGAGCCAGTGTGTGTATGTGTGTGAGTCATCTGGGGAGGGTAGTGACATGCCTGTGTGAAGGAAGGGGATGTGTGTGTGACTGGAGTTACAGGCGGATGGACATATGTGTGTATGCACTCGAGTGTGAGGAGGGATGTGTTGCTATTGAGTCTTGTGTGTTCGTGTGCATGAGTGTTAGGAGAGACAAGGTGGTGATGGGCCGCTCTGAGGATGCCTGGCTTCTGTGCCAAATCCATTGGCGCCCCGAGGGGTAGGGAGCTTAGAAACACAAGGTTGTGGCATGAAAATGATCCCAGGGAGAGGAGCGCGGCCTCCTCCTGCAACACATCCGCCTGCCTTGGGGGTCCGTGTCCGCCCGGCGCCCCGGGCGGGGAGTGGAGGGCAGCAGCACCGAGAGGAGGCAGCATTGGCAGCGTGCCTGCGCGTGCCCGCCACCCTATCACTTTCTAAAGCAGCCACTGCAGCTCCTGTGCTCCGGCACACGTAAACCAGCATCCAGGCGAGGTATGCACACACGAGCAAAGAGCGTGCATACACACTTGAGCGCTGAATGGCTGTGCGTGCATACAGAAAAGTGCACACACTTCAGAGAGAGAATCTCAAAAGTGTGCACAAAGGCAGGCACTTCTGAGCAGAGAGCGTCCACCTGTGAGCAAAGAGCATGCAAACATAAGTAACGTGCACAACCTCGAGATGGCTAACACACAGAGGATACACACCTTCCAAAGAGAGAGCATGTGAATTGTGCACTTACCGACATTAGCATGCCTAGACAGGTGAGGTGAATGCATGCACGTGCTTAGTAACCATGCCTGCATCAAGGTGAGTGCACACCTTCAAAAGAGATGACGTCAAGAGTGTGGACATAACGAAGTTAGATTTTATGCACTGACGATCTGAGTGCGTGCACACGAGATCAGTGAGTGTGTGCACCAAGTTCAGTAGTCCAAAGCTTGCAATAAGATGATGTCAAACATTTACACATATCTATCTACAAGACCATGCACACAAGGACAGAGAGCTACCCATAAGCTAGCATTGAATGCGTATATACTCACACACGTACTCCAAGAAGATCTCAAGAGTGCAGTGTGAACAATACGAAGAGAACATACACATGCACAGGAGCAGCGAATGGGCACACACACAGCAGAGTACATACTCTGGTATGTCAAATCCCGAGAAAGGGTACTGAAATGCGAATGTACGCAACAGCAGCACACGTGCACATAGGAGTGGTTAATTTGGATGCATCCCATGGAGTGCAAGACACTGGTGAAATGATTTTAAGTGTGTGTATACCAGGAGAGCAAACACTTTTTCAGGAGTGTGCACACAACTAAATTGACGTGCAAAGTTTTAACCATAAGCTCACACTAGGCATTTCTCCTACCTCCACTTGTCCATCCAGAAGACGGCATGCACACATTTCAGCAGTGGCACAAAGGAGTAGGGAGACTGAACACACGTAAAGGAGCGCACACCCACTCGTAGGATATACAAAAGAACATGAAACCCAATGCGGGCGTACACACACACATACCCCCCGACACCCCCCTTCACAGGATCATGCAGCCTGCGGCTAAGGCAAAGATAGGTGTCCTCTGAGTGTAGGAGCAGGTAACCTGGGTGCCTACACTCGGTAGAGGATGTAGCAGCTAGACGTATGCATGCCCTATGGTGCACACAATCAAAAAATGATAGGAGAGCGCAGCCTACCCCACAATGTTCGTGCACAGGGAATACACTCAGGAGCAAGAGTGCAAACAAGCTCAGCTGAGGTCTCTTCATGTACCTCTCATGCCTCTCTGTGCACCCCTCCTACATTTTTCTGCAACCCTCTTGCCTCTTTTTGCACCTCTGGTGGTCCTTTCTGCACTGCTCTTGCTTCTTTCTGCATCTCACTTCCCTCTTTCTGCACTGCTCTTGCTTCTTTCTGCACCTCACTTGTCTCTTTCTGCACTTCTCTTGCTTCTTTCTACACCTCTGTTGCTTCTTTCAGCAATTCTCTTGCCTCTTTCAGTACCTCTCTTGCCCCTTTGTGCAACCCTCCTACTTTTTTCTGCACAGCTCTTGCCTCTTTTTGCACCTCTGTTGTTTTTTTCTGCACTGCTCTTGCTTCTTTCTCCACGTCGCTTGTCTCTTTCTGCACTTCTCTTGCTTCTTTCTACACTTCTGTTGCTTCTTTCAGCAATTTGCTTGCCTCTTTCTGCACTTCTCTTCCTTCTTTCTGCACTCCTATGGCCTCTTTCTGTACCTCTCTTGCCTCTTTGTGCACCCCTCCTCCCTTTTTATGCACCCCTCTTGCCTCTTTTTGCACCTCTGTTGGTTCTTTCTGCACTGCTCTTGCTTCTTTCTGAACCTCACTTGCCTCTTTCTGCACTTCTCTTGCTTCTTTCTACACCTCTGTTGCTTCTTTCAGCAATTCTTTTGCCTCTTTCTGCACTTCTCTTCCTTCTTTTTGCACCCCTCCTGTCTCTTTCTGTATCTCTCTTGCCTCTTTCTGCACCCCTTTTCCCTCTTTCTGTACCTTTCCTGCCTGTTTCTGCACCTCTCTTGCCTCTATCTGAACCTCTGAGTTAGAGGTACTTTTAATCCCCCTGCCTTATTATGTCCTAGGGCCTTACATGGGAGGTCATGCCAATCACAGGGATACCCCAAACCAAAGCGTACCCTAGTGTATGTAGGTGTTTTCACTGTATTCTAAGTGTCTAAGTCTAACTGGCTCCAAGCCTGGTTAGTCAGAGTCATTTACCACCAGTACAAGTCAGTAAAAAGTTGGGGGCACAGGATGACTTTGAAGCAAGTCCTCTTTCTGCACCTCTGTTGGTTCTTTCTGCATATCGCTTACTTTTTCTGTACTTTTCTTTGTCTTTCTGGACTTCTGTTGCCTCTTTCTGCATTTCTCTTGCTTCTTTCTGTGCCTTTCTTCCTCTTTCATCACATGTCCTACCTCTGAAGGCATAGTTAGAAAGTAGCATTTAAAAAACCTTCGAAATTCACTGAAAAAACCATAGGTTACAGGGACGTTATAGTTAGAAATTAGCATTTAAAAAACCTTTGAAATTCACTGAAAAAACCATAGGTTTCAGGGACGTTAAAGTTAGAAATTAGCATTTAAAAAAACCTTAGACATTCACTGAAAAAACCACAGGTTTCAGGGATGTTATAGTTAGTTGGACATTTCAGTCGTACAAAACCAGAGAAATTCGGCTGTTATAGTTAGTTGAACTAACTATAACTCACGCCCCCGCAATGCACTGCTGATGATGTCACATAATACATCACTCATGACATGGTTAGTGACATCACTGATGACATCACTGATGACATCTCAAATGACATCACTGATGACATCATCCTTGTGAAAATCTGATGCACCTCCTCATACCCTAATATAACCTTTGATACACCCACTCCAAAATACAGGCTACCATTTTTGAAACAATAGACACACCAATACCAGTTACTACATACCCACTCACAGATTCCTAGGTCTACACACACATCCACTCATTCACCCATACAGTGACTCATACATGCAGACACTCACCAATACAGACTATCATATGCACTCATATTCCTATGCAGACACTTACACACAGCTACTCACCCATAGAGTTAGTCACACACCTAGTCAGTCATGCAAAGAATCAATCATACTCCCATTTACTCACGTATACAGTTATACACAGACCACCTCACTTATTCATAGAGATACTTACACATACTTACTCTCTTATACAATCAATAACACAAGCACACACTCATCCATAGTCACTCTCAGAATCACTCACTCTCAAATATACTCAGTTATATACTCCAATACCCTCATATACTGCCTTTCACATATATAGTTAATCACACATATACCACTGAGACATCCATTCACTCACCAATACACCCATACACACACTCACCCACCCATACAGCCCTTCACAGATACACTCTTGAACCCATACACCCAGTGAATCACCCACTCACACATCTATGCACAGAGTCACACACCCACCACCTTCCCACACATACACTCAGGCACCCATACACATACTCAGACAAGCAATAAATAACCCATATAGACACTCATGTAGCTACTCACGATGCATGGAGCCGCTTACACACCAACTGACAGACTGATACAGATATTCACACAGTTTACTCAATAACCCATGCATTCAGTAAGACATGTTTAGTCACTCACTTATATAATCAGTCACGCACCTACTAAATCATCCATTCAGACACTTAAACACCCACAAATTCTTCAATACACCTTGGCATATATATATATATATATATATATATATATATATATATATATATATATATATATATATATATATATATATATATATATTACCTACTGGCAGTCGCCAGTAGGTAGTTATAGTTAGGACCACGTTTCCATAGGAAATCCGCAACATTCTATTTTGAATAACTTTTGCGCCGGTCGACGAATCCTCACGAATTTTTCAAAATAGGTGGGGCGCTACGCTCCGCTCCTACCCTGAAAGTCTCGGGGGGTTTCTTCAAGCGGGGGCTGAGATAAAAGGGGGGTCCCAAAACGCGTTTTTCCCATGCATTTTTCTATAGGACCTTTAGACACAGCTTCAGCCCGAACGGCTGAACAGAATTACTTGAAATTTGGCAGAGAGGTAGTCCTCAGGTCAAGGAAGTGCCTTTTGTAGGTTTGGTGTAAATCTGTTCAGTAGATTCTGAGAAAATAGCCTTTAAATCAATATATATATCTGAGCCAGCTTACGGTGCGCTTACGGTGCGCTTACCGTACGCGTACGGTGGCGTGCGCGAGCGCGATTCTGATTGGCTCTTAGATCTTAGTAAACATTCTAATCGGCCGAAACCAGGAAGCGGCGGCCGCCATTTTCTCTCTCGCACTCTGAGTAGGGCAGCATAAAGGAAGCCCAAAAATGGGTAAAGGGGCAGTATATTGAAATAATAATCACCCAGCAATGATATACGGGCCCCCAAACAACCCACAAGGGCAAAAAAAAATGTAATTTTTTTTTCGAAAAATCGCCGATTACGCTTACCGTACGCGTACGGTAAAAAATTTTTTTAAAAAAGTATCCACACTCTCCCCACCCCATGTGCAAATGGTGCCTGAAGGGCACCATTTGTGCATGGCTTATGAAATAATTGAAATTAATAAACAAAACATTTCACAACGATGCGCATAATATGTCCCCCATGTGCGCACGGTGCGCGAAGCGCATCGTGCGTACATGGCCCATCTCGCATAATGTGGGCACGCGGTGCGCGCAGCGCACCGCGTGACCACCGTGCGTGCATGGCACTAACTGCGTAAAGTGGGCGCGCGGTGCGCGAAGCGCACCGCGTGCTCACTGTGCGCGCACGGTGCGCGAAGCGCACCGTGCGCGCACGGAACGAACTGCGTTAAGTGGGCGCGCACGCCACGAATGGCGCAAAGTAAGTTAGCATTTAAAAAACCGTACAAATTCACTGAAAAAACCATAGGTTTCACACACGTTATAGTTAGGAATTAGCATTTAAAAAACCTTGCAAATTCACTGAAAAAACCATAGGTTTCACACATGTTATAGTTAGCTGTACATTTTACTGATAAAAAACCAATGAAATTCCCCCGTTATAGTTACTGTAGGCAACTATAACTCACGCGACCGTAATCCTCTGCTGATGACATATGTGTCTTTATGAAAAAAAAATATTTGTAATATATGTATAGCTAAAATTTAATGGAAGAAGACATGGGCAAATAAGTGTCTAAATACAGTATTAGCATCAGCAGAGGATTGCGGTCGCGTGAGTTATAGTTGCCTACAGTAACTATAACGGGGGAATTTCATTGGTTTTTTATCAGTAAAATGTACAGCTAACTATAACATGTGTGAAACCTATGGTTTTTTCAGTGAATATATATATATATATATATATATATATATATATATATATATATATAAAAGAGATTTAAAATTTTCAGGAACACACAGTCACTGGATGATGTCATCAGTGATGTCATCAGTAATGTAATTTGAGATGTCATCAGCGATGTCACTGACCATGTCATGAGTGATGTAATATGTGACGTCATCAGCAGTGCATTGCGGGGGCGCAAGGTGTAGTTAGCTCAACTAACTATAACGGCCGAATTTCTCTGGTTTTGTACGACTGAAATGTCCAACTAACTATAATGTCCCCGAAACCTGTTTTTTTTAGTGAATATATATATATATATATATATATATATATATATATATATATATATATATATATATATATATATTTATATATATAATACAATTCTAAAGTATTGAACTACATATTAAACATTAGAAATAAAACAGAATTTAGCATTTACAATATAAGGACATAGCTAAAAAATAAAATCAAACCAAAACAGAACTAACCAATGAAAGGAAACTATGGACAAACGTAACCAAAGCGGACCAGTGGGGGTGAGAAAATGTTGTCTGGTCTCCAATGTACTGGGAGGTAGCCCGTATTTCAGGCACAAGAGAACAATCCTGGCCTGTGGGAGAGTGCAACCAACCCATTGAGGTATTTTTAACTATGAAAATGAAATGAAGAGACGCGCTCACTGCAGCAAACAAAACTACATGAACCAGCAGGCTTACTGGCAACGCCCACTCTGGCGGGAATTGAACATTTAAACAGTATACGAACTGTCTCATTTGAATATACCGCCATGATGAAGGGAAAAAGAAGAAACTCTGCTAGATTCTCTGAACAGATTCTGAAAATAGAAGTATGTATATCTCTACAACTACTTTGCAAAGTAAGTAAAACCTATATTTAAACTAAAACTTACTTTTAATTCAAGTTAAAATTGTAAAACAACACATAATTAACAAAACACTCTACTACTTATATCTCCTTATATGTACTTACTAAAAGAAACAGCCTCAACCTCCACAAACTACCTACAAATAAACATTTAAAATGAAACTGATGATCTTTTTTTCTAACAACAGAAAAGAAAGCACCTTCTCCACATTACAACACCCCCAACTGAAAAGCTGCAAAGAAAGTGTGAAACATCTAAGAAAAATATACATATGAGTACAAATAAGCAAACTAGTTTTATAATTTTATATGTAAATGGCAAATGTATATGCATTTTTGAATTGTAATTCTTTATGCAATTATTCTATTTTCATTCACAATGACGAAATGAGCAAGATATATCACATCACAGAAAGAAAAACAATTATTACGTCAAATGTGCTACACCCACTGCAGGCAAGATTCTACTTGTCAACTGAGGAAGTGACGGGCGTGGCGGGGAGGAAGTGACGTATCGTGACCACTGACTGCAGACTGTCAAGGCAGCAACAGTGGCAGCAGCGGGGAAAGGAGGAGCCTTGTGTCTGCAACAGAGGGGGAACAGGGCCCCAGAGACGCAGTGAGACGTGCTCAGTGGGGCATGCCTACTCTCCCCCTGATCTGACTTCGTCAGCCCCAGCAACCAGCAACAGGTGCTGTTAAGGCTCTGCCCCGGAAACCCGGAGGGGGTGAGAGGCAGCAGGCCCTGCACCACTGCAAAGGCAAGGCTCATGTGCAGCTACTCCCCTGCACCATTTCTCTCCAGTCGGTCCCTCCCTGCTGCAGGCCACCAACCATGCGTCCATGGCAGCTGAGGACAGCTGAGGACTCGGCCAAATCAGGACACAGCTTAGGAGAGCTGTGAGCAGAGGTGGGGCTCAGAGGACTGGCCCAGACCCCTTCTGACACTTGCTTTGGGGGTGAGCGGACTGCAGGGCAAGCGGTGAGCAGACAGAGAGAGAGGAGTGGTTCAAGTCTTCCAGGAGACCTTCTTGAACTGATGACGGAAGGGCTATTGGTGTCAGTGTAGTTGTGCCTACCACCCTGCTCTGTGGGCCCAGCCTTGATTTTCCAGCCCTCTTTACCCCTCACTTCACCACTTTCACCCTCTACCCTCCGGTTTCTCTTTTCACTACACCATCAGCCACCTCTATCTACCGACTGCCCTCAGCATTCAGTGCAACAACAACTTGCCAAAACGTCAAGGAAAGGGTGAGTGCGGCAGTTTTACCCAGGTGCCCGAGTGTGTGCCCCGGGTACTTGCGGAAGCGGGCATGCTAGGCTGGGTGCGGTTGCAGGTGCCCAGGAGCCTCACTCGTCTCTACACTGCAGGCCCTTCTCCGCGGCCAGAACAGAATCAAAAACAGGATAAACAACAGACCCGGGTGCACATTGTGACCAGTCGGGTTCCAAACTCAGATGAGCTCCTTGACCAGGGCGTGCGTGCTTGTGCCCCCCTGGAGTCGACACTTGGCACCAAGCCTTTGCCGCAACCAGCAACTGACGTCAAAAGGCACAAAGTGGTCACCACCCAACCACCACAAACTCACCCGCTCATTCCTTCAGCTAAATTCAACCTATTCTAGCTATTCAAACTGAAATTGTCATCAGCAGCCCTAGCACCATCTCTAGGCTCTAGGCACTAGAAAGAAAAGGGAGACACAAACAAACAAACAAGTCAAGGAAATCAAGGAAGCCAAGGAGGCACAAGGTTCAGCCAGGAACACATGAGGTCGGGAAGACAAGGGGGACACCCCCACAAAACCGGGAGGCACACAATGCAAGATGAAGGCCCCAACAATGAAAGGTGAGGGAACACAGCCACAAACAGCATTAGTCTCCCTCAAACCAGCAACACAGGGCACGCCACCAAGAAGCACCATGGATCAGGCGGTCCTTGGGAAGATCCTATCCACCAAACTCTCCCAACCTAAAATCTTCCTCTAAATTATTTTTCTAAAGGATGCAAGGCCTACAGGACCTCATTCATCCGAGGCTCACATTACCTTAAGCTCGGCAAGCGGTGCAATTACCCCAACCTCAAGCAGCAGCCCAGCAGGAGGACAAGTCTGACAGGCACCCCACAACTCACATATAATGGGAAGAAACCTCAGAAGGGAGGGGCACACCTGCCCTAAGTACCACCACACCACCACTGCACATCCTTGCTAACGGTGTGCAAGCAGACATTCTTACAGGACTCTTCCAAACAAAGTAGTTCCCTCACAGCCCAGAAACTCACTCCATGCAAAAACAGGATGCCAGCAAAAATGAGTCTCAGGGCGAAGTTATGGAACAAGAACAAGAAATAACTACATCGCCCTTAAGCTCCTTCCAGGCTCCTCTCAACTCCATTAACCCGCTGTTCACATCGTCAGGCCAAGAGGATCACACCAAGGTCCATAGAGGGGTGGGGGCCACAAGATCCAGGAGTATGATCTGGAGGTCCTTTCTTATCCGGGCACCCAGGAATGGGCCAACATGGTGGCATCTTACTCACTGGACCCACCCAAAAGACACCGCACACAGATCACTTCCAAACAGTTCTGGCCAATGCAGTGAAGATAAATCAGATACTGACCACAAAAGCAGAGTCCTTCCAAATAACACGGTTCTACCTCATGTGACTAATTTGTGTGCTTCCCTGCTAAGCACTATGCAACGAACTGTGGAAGCACTTTGGTACCAGTCAGACAAGATGGACATACAACTGATGTTTCTCAATTACCTGTCTGTATACGTTGGAAGACTAAATGAAAAACTAGGAAATCTTAACTCATTAATAACTCAAGCCCAACTGGAACCAAATTTAAATGCAGCTGTGGACTGATTGTTGAGAAACTTAAACGGTGACAACTCAAGATTAAAGGCCGCAAGAAAAGAAGTAAGTCAATTAACAGCATACCCACTTTTCTGCTCAAAACAACGGAACACTGCAGGAACCCACTCAAATGCAACCTCTCAAACAGCAAGCAACCTAGTAGCCTCCCGCCAGGAGGCCAATCCCATCATCAGAGATCAAAGGGAGGCACCCACACAGGGCACTTCAAACTCAGAAGCCAAAAGCTCCACAGCACACAGGCAAGGAGGAGGTCCAATCCCCCCCAGGGGGCACAAACCACTCCTCTTAGAACTCTAAGCACTACATCTAGCACACCACCAAATGTGCAGGCTCATCTCCTACAGGGAGGCCCTAGCAGAGACTTGGCAGTCGCCAGATATTATGTAACTAACAATGAGAGGGAAAGCAAAGTCTTAACACAGCACAGACAAACCATAGGAGCTGGGAACCAAGGATACCCATAAACCCAGTCCTGGACTCTCAATTTTGCCAGACAACACAGGGGGACAAGTGCCCAGATTCGCCAGCACAGAGGTTCATCTGGTCGGCGGTCGATAGGCACTGGACCACCACATGTCAATTAACACCCCACATGGATGGCGCAAGCCAACTATGGTGAACGGGCACCGAATCTGCAATCACCAAGACAGCACCCAATGGGACAAGATCACACAACTGACAACCTTACCAGATAGCAACCAGACCAATGCACCATGCTCGTGAAACCTGAATTCAAGTCAAAGGGGAACTGTGATGTCCTGAAAAGAGATAACATTTTGTAGTTAATATCGACTATTCCAACTCTAAGAGACATAAAAAGAACCGACCTGCTTTCAATAGAATTTATCAGGATAGAGGCACACTCAGAAAGAGAAACCACCAAGGCCGCATGGGGATCATCGTTACTGGCCAACAAAGTACTAGACGAACATGAAATATTCAAGTCATGGGGCATAGGCATATTGCTCTATCGCAGTGCAGGATATCCTTTTCCACTACTCACCAACACAGGGAACAAAATCAGCAGCAACAAGAAAACCACAGACTCAGTACTCGGGGAGATCGGGGCCAATCATCTACAAGGGAGCAGGCAAACAGTGGCCTTTATAGCCAACCCCAGCCCCATCACAGCAATTGCCCGGGCACCATGACACTCAACAGAGCACTAGAACCATTAACTTGCTTGTGGGCACTCAATGACAAAATCCACAAAAAGAAGGGCGGCCTCGATAGAGCAACTCATTCCTTCGCCTTTTCTCATCGAATATTAACAGCCTAAAAAGCAAAATAGCGGACCCAGACTTTATCTTATATAATAAATCAGTTTACATAATTTTGCTGCAGGAAACATGGATGGCCAAACTATAGGGCTTCATATGTTTCCACACACTAGCAGCCAAGAAATCACAATACAGCCACCTATGTTATGTTATGGTATGTTATGTTATGTTATGTTATAATGGATTTTATACCTCGCTCAAATACTCAAGAGTGTCCTGGCGCGCACTGTTACCAAGGCCTAGTGGAACGAAGAGTTTAAGTCAGCTGGTTAAAAAGGAAGGTTTTAAGTTGTTTTTTAAAAAGTCTGAGATCCTGAATATGCCGTAGTTCCACAGGAAGGGAGTTCCATGCTGTAGCTGCTTTAACGAGGATGGACTGACCCCCCAGCCGCATCCTGAGGAATCGGGGGATCGTCATCCGTCGTTGGGCGACTGAGCGCAAACATCTACCAGGGACATAGAAACCAAAACGCTTCCTAATATACATTGGCCCAAGACCATGCAGGGCTCTGTGGGCCAAAGTGAGAGCTTTAAATTGCACTCTCTGGGCCACAGGAAGCCAATGCAGATCTGGTAAGTGCTGTCTTATGCTAGATCTTCTAGAGATGTTAAGCAGAAGTCTAGTCGCGGCATTCTGTAAAGTCTGCAGTTTTTTAACAGATAAACAGGGATGCCAATGTACAAAGCATTGGCATAGTCAATGCGGGAGGGAATAAGAGTGCGGGCGACCATTTCTTTGGCTGGCCTTGGAAGCATGGGGAAGAACCTTCTTAATGATTTAAGAGTACCAAAGCAAACTCCGGTGAGTTTCTTAATTTGCACCGAAAACCGAAGGTCTTCCCCAAACCAGACCCCTAAGTTCTTTGCTGTAATGCCCTCTGAGTTAGGTCGAGGTAAGTCTGGTGGCCACAAAGTTTCTCTGAAGGCAGGCGGAAACTGACCATACAGAAGGACCTCCGACTTGTCCTCGTTGCACTTCAGTTGGGCAAGTGCAAGCCACTAAAACACAGACGATAGACAATTTTGGGCAGTTTTAGTCGACAAGTCGGAGTCCTTCCAGGTAAATAGGAGCTGGGTGTCATCGGCATAAGCTATTATTTTTGTTCCCAGCTCCTCTGCCAGAAAAATCAAAGGCATCAGATAGATATTAAGGAGCAAAGGGCTCAAGGTAGAACCCTGTGGGACTCCAGTAGACATTTTCCTGGCAGCTGATGAAAAGGTGGCATCCAAACCGGCTAAGTGCGTTCTTCAAGAAAGGATTTCATCCACTCCCAGGCAGGGCCAACAATGCCAATGTTTGAGAGTCAAGTGAGAAGTAATTGATGGGGCACCGTATCGAAGGCGGCAGAGAGGTCAAGCAAAATCAAGGTCCGCCCTGCCGCCTGTGTCCAGACATTTCCTAATCGCCTCAGCCATTTCCACCAGTGCGGTCTCGGTGCTATATGATGCCCTAAAACCAGATTGCGCCGGGTGAAGAACACCGGATGCTTCAACATAAGCTTCAAGCTGTCGAAAAACCACCTTTTCATAAACCTTAGTCAGAGCCGGAAGGAGAGAGATGGGGCGACAACTAGCAACTTTCAATGGATCTAAAGAGGGTTTTCTTAAAAGTGGAAAAAGCTTTGCCTGCTTCCAATTCAAAGGTACAGTAGCAGTCTGTAAAGATAGATTGATAATCGTGGTTACTTCTGGGAGGACCACCTCAGCGACTCCAGACAGAACTCTAGCTGGACATGGGTCTGTCAGGGAACCTGACTTAGGTGATTTGAGGATGGCCAATGTATCCGACCCAACTATGGGCAAAAACCTTGTAAATGGAGAGGCCACTGGGGTAAGAGCTAAAAGGGGCAGAGGAAAGGAATCCCTCGGCACCCGGGAGCCCATCCCCAGACTATCTTGAATGGTCTGTATCTTTTCAATAAAAAAAGAAGACAGCTCCTCACACCATTGCGATGAAGCGGGAAGGGCCTCTTGTTCAGTGCAAGGTGCCAGAAAACTTCTGACAATGGAGAAAATCTCCTTGCTATTGTTATTAGCTTTGGAAATCTGTTCCGAATAAAAACTACTTTTCGCCTCCCTAATGGCTGCATAGTACTCTCTCTGGGCTTTGCAAAGATCAGTTTTGGCCAGGGGACAATACTCCCGATGCCAACGTCGTTCTAGTTTTTTAAATCCCAGTTTAAGCTCTCTAAGAGCACCAGAGTACCAATCAGGCAAGCTTGCAACCTATGTGCCAATAACTAATACAACCACTATCAAAGAAATCCCCTCCTCCTCAACAACGGTCAACTCAATCAAGATTTCTCTAATTTCTAAGGGGAAGAAGAAGAAGGTGTTAATCTTTAATGCCTGCAAAATTCCCAAACTAAAAACCGAAGATTCAAAGCACCTTGTGGACTGTCTTTTGACATCTATAAAGAAACAAGGTGCCCTAATCTCATCCTCTCAGGAGCCTAAACCTTCATCTCCTAGGCTCTTTGACAGACGAGGAGGTGAGGGCCCAGTCCTCAGTCTAGAACATTTATGAACAAAACATAAACCCGCAATGCAGAGTGAGCAAAATAGCCAGGCGCCTACTGGAAGACCTGGAGCACATTAACTTCAGGGTATTAAATGGCAGATTTCCTGAAGACCCCCCACTTTAGACTACACATTGATCTCCCTTCCATTCTTCCACTGCGTTGCCACATTTCACCTTGGAGACCAGGGGAATAGTGACCATCGGCCGCAGGAGGTAACCTTTCTGGCAACTGCACCAACATTTGAACATCCACCAGGGGGTCGCACTCCAGTCACACAATCACCCTTAAAATAATCGAATTCTCTCTAGCAAACAGAGGGGTTCTGCTTTAAGTTTTGAAGGCCTTATTACAGAACCAAAATGACTGCATAGTCAGTCCCATAAGCAAATTGGAAACTTTCGCCACCAATCTATCAAATTGGTAAAGGCAGGAGAGACGGAGCACCAGGACCAAATGGGATCCCGCCAGCCTTCTTTAAGCAGGACTCAGACTTCTGGGCAGAGACCTTAGACTCACTATTCCTGGAAATCAGAAAACTGGGACAACTACCTGCCTCCTGGAAGGGCTCCGTCATTGCTCCTATCTACAAGAGCAGAGACAAATCTGTAGCAAAGATCTACCGTCTTGTTACCTTACTCGATATTGAAGCAAAGCACTTCGCTGGCACTCTATTAGAAGAACTTCAGGCTTGGTCAGCAGAGCAAGAAACCATACCAGTCAATCAAACTGGGTTCTCTAAAGCTGCAGGGACAACAACCAACATCTTAGCTATGTTGATGCTCATGGACATGGCACAGTCGTCAAAACAGACACTCCAACTGTGCTTTATAGACTTCAGGGCAGCATTCAACAACATAGACCAAGGAAGACTCTGGAAAAAGCTGGCACTCTGGAAAATCCCACAAGCGCTGCTTGACATGCTAATATGTTTACACACAGACACCTGGGTGCAGGTAAAACTGGACGATGACATACATCTATCAAGGTGCTTCTCCCCCACCAAGGGCTCAAACAAGGATTCCTGCTCGGCTGCTCGCCCCAACCTTGTTCAATCTCTACATGGCGGACTTGACACAGACCCCTAACTCATGCAATGTACGTGCTCCAAGCATCGGTGGCAAGGCTCTATTTATTATCTTATATACTGATGACGTGGTGTTAGTCAGACACACCCAAGTGGGTATGCAACACCTCCTAAATACTCTGCAGGGATACGCAAAAGACAACTTCCTTGAAATAAACTTCGAGAAAATCAAAACAATGTCAATACATAGGAGAAGGGAAAAAACCCATATCAGGTACCTGGGCAACACCCAAATTCAGAATACAACCAGTTACAAATATCTAGGGGTAACTATCGATAATGGAGGCCAATTTGCTAACCAGGTTAAGATGATAAGAAGTAAAGGGATGGCCCTAGAAATAACTTTGAGGCACTTAAAATGCATGCTGACAGGCCCCATGCTCTCCTCTCTCCTCCAGATTTGCACAATTCAAAATTCTGCCCACCATCACATATGGTAGTGAAGGCCTAAGAGGAAGAGACTCCAAAACTTGGGACAGTACATTAATCAGGGTTTTTGAATCATGTTGAACATTCTGACATATGCCTCCGAGCAGATTCGGCTGGAGTTTGGCCTCACTAAACAACAGCTAGCAAGACAAGGAGCACAAATTCAAGAATTCCTCCCCAAACAGTTTAAACCACATACTTTGGCTAGAGCTCCAGCACAGAACGACATCACCGGCAAGAAAATACAGGATTCTCTTGCAAACACTGGGCTCACCCAGCTCTGGTAAGTTCCAACTACACATGCAAGTTTAAAAAAGTGGTGCAAAAGGCAATATGGAGCCTCTCCTGAGTAGAAGATAACGCCACCTTCTCAGCAAGAAGTCATGCTTGGATAACAATCAATGGCTACACATCGCTTAGTCCACAACCATATTTTAGCCTGGGATATTCCAGGAACATCATGGAAAAATTCCTGAAACATAGACTGGGAAAAGTCCCAGCTATCCCACATCTTCCACCATGGCTGAGGAGGAAAATACCATCACACTGCCGTGTGTGCCACAACGGAACAGAGGACGTGGCACATCTGATCTGTACATGTATCAGCTTGAAGGAGGAGAGGTCTTGTCTGCTTTAAACTGCAGTTCAACCAATGGAGACAGGCTGTTATAGCTTGTTTCAAACCAGACGACCCACAGATAAACTGCAAGTTAGTAAAAATTTTAGCACTGGTAGAAGACAAACTGTCAAGTGCTGGAACGGCTTCTGGAACACCTCAGGCCACCCACACCTAACTTATGAAAAAGAACTGCTCTTCTGGCTCGGAACAAAGGTTTACAGAAACTAAAAGACTCAAATCAAGACCAGTACTGCTGAGGATTCTGGTCTCTAACAGCTTTCTATTTTTTGCTCTATCTACATCACACACCAGCATGGGATCCACAAGCAGAAGATAGACTGTGATAACTTGGTTCAAACCAGAGGACCCGCAGTCAAGCCACAAACTAGTCAAATTTTAGCACTGGTAGAAAACAAAATTGCCAAGTGCAAGAACTGACAAAGCCTCTAAGACGTCCCGGGCCGTCCACACCAAACTCGCAAAAAACAACTACACTCCTGGCTTAATGGATTGTGGGAATTAAGCCTCCAACCAAAGACCGCTGTGGAGGAGGACTATCTTTGCCAACAAATTACCAGTTTTTATTGCTCTTTTAACACCATTGGACAGACACCAATCTGCTGTTCTCTCAGAGGTGCCACCCTTTTTTAAGCTGCTATCCTCTTTACTTATTTGCACAGCAAATCTCATACATCTATGAGCAAACATTGCAATCCACCCTCAATGGAACTCTGCTTCACCTGGGAACGGTTAAGAATCTGCGTTGGGTAAAAGCCAAAGAGAACACTGGTTTTAGATTACTTTGGCAATTTACATTTTATTTATCCAATTTTAATTTTAACACTCTAGTTTCTCACCTTTCTTTTAAAAATTGAGCATATATTGTTTTTTCATTTTTGTAATGGTTTTAACTAACTATATACAAAAGAGATTACTCACTTACTTACATGGGCAACACCTGTAACCAAGAAAGTACATCGATGGAATCTGTGAATTGGAAATATACTAAATTTTACTCAGAAGCATGCTATGTCAGGGCCACCACAAAGGATAATGTTGTAATTATATGTTAGCTAAAACAACCACTGCCCAAATGTGACAGAAATAGAAGTAAGGGAGGTATTGATGAATAAAAGAGAGGCAAGCACTAGCTCCCAAGAGCCCGCAACAAAAATTCCAAAGATATTCTAACTAAAGTTCCGGAACACATCCCAGGATAAGAACCACCTATAACCATCTTAAAATGTTTAATTGCATGAATTAAAAAAGCAACCAGTGACATACACCTTCAGCCCTAAAAGGTACAAAGATATTGAAATACCAGAACACTTAAAAATTACACGTAATGAGGAACTCTTCCTGACAACCTAAACAATGATAAACAAATCCTAATATTTTCCACAGCAGATAACTTACTAAAACTAAGCTACTGTCAAACCTAGATGGTGGGTGTGACCTTCAAAATATGCCCCAAACCTTTCACTCTGATATACATCACACACAGTAAATATAGCAACTCAAATATCCCTTTTACATATGCTGTACTACCAAATAAACCAAGTAGCAATTCACTAAGAACTCTTAAACCACATTAAACATTAAACAAATAACTACTACCCTCAAAAAATAATTATAGACTTTGAGCAAGCCATGATTCAAACCTTTCTAAAAGTTTACCCACACAGAGCTGTTACTATTATTTCAATCAAAGCATAGGGAGATATCTCCAACAATCTTCACTAAGGGTCCGATTCCGATCTAGCTGGGAAAGCCCTGCGGCCGACTCACGCCCGTAGAGCTTTCTGACCAACTCATGCACCTGGGCTCTGAGCGACAGAGTACGATGCGCTGCGGGGAGTCACTCGGAGCCCCATTGAAGTCTATGGGAACCTGGTGTACATTGCGTACATAGGCTCCAATGGACAAAAAACGCACATCTCGGACAAGGGCACACCCTGTTGCGGGGACAGCTCGGTCCCGCCCGCACCATGCATACATGTATAGGGGGGACCCTTGGGACTCCACAGTGTTCGAGTTGTAGGGCCATGGGTGAAGGGGGACCCGCTACGGACCCCCAAAGTCTGCTTCCCAGAGCTTTTTCGAGTCAGAGGTCCGAGTCGATCCAGTTGCTCGATGCGTGCATCGTACTTGGTCGCTCGGGAATCAGACCCATTGCGTGGTGCGCGTCAATGACGTGGGAGTCGTCTGGACAGCGTTGCTGACAGGTACGAGTCGGTCGGACCGTGAGGCTATCCTCGCATCGTACTTGCTTGCTCATAAAGCGGTAGGAGTCGTCCGGGAATTGTGCGTATGAGACGGAGTCGCTCCTGATGATGCTGCCAGGAGCCCCTCTGAGTGAGATCGGAATGGGCCCCTAAGTGTGAAATATACTACAGTCAATTTGCCCTTGAAATAAAAAAAAATTATAGCACTAGCCTGTGTCCCTGTCACAGAGTTAGCTAATCACCGCAATTTACTAATAAAAAGACTTTTCGACCAACACAACAAACACCAGCTAAGCCCCCTAATGGATTATTTTGAAGTCACTTGGGTTGGCATACTACATTGCTCCGGACACAGACACCAAACCAAATTCCAAATTCCATGGAGCAATGTCTATGACAGTCCATTGACAGAGAAAGACAAAACAAAAAATGCAGGGGAAGAATGGCACAATGTCTTCCAGCTTACACACTAAAAATGTAAATTATAGAAGCCCTACAAAAAGAGCAAAGATAAAACAACTACGAATGGAGCATTTCTGTATCCAAATTGCTCCTAAAATCAGAAAATTTAAAGTAAAAAGAAAAAAGGAGTAGATAACTTAAAAATAAAAGCCAAAAGAAAATATTAACCTACAAAACTTGCAAAAAAGTAAAGCATAATCCGAACCACTAATATAAATGTTTTTATATAAATCATAAACATAACTTTTATTACATCAGTACAAACATTAAATAAATCTCCAATTTTAAATATGACTGATAAAAAACGAAACCTCACCAACCAGAAACCCCAAACGACAGACTCAATCCATTGTGAAAAATAATTACAAAACATACAATATATAACACCAAATAGCCATCGCACAATACTTACATGAATAATAAAATATAACATTTCCCACTAAAAAGAAATTATTTAAATATGACTGACTGCTCTGTGGCTGCAGATAAACTCTGTATTCACATAGTCAAAAAGTATAATTCACCAAAAACTGAAAAAATAATTTTCAAAAAGGCCCATAAAAATTGCATAAGTAAAACTAATCTAATAGAGATTCATGAAAGCAATCCAAAGTATTCAAGAACCATTAAATAACTCCAACATGTTTTATAAAAAAGAAAAAACACTTTAAAAGAAACCAGAGCTGATTTCCTTTAAAGAAAAAAAGCTAAATTCAAATGCCTATAATACAGGTACTGTAAACAATAATCTGCAAAGTAAAACAGAATATACACCCGCAAAAACACAGTACAATAAAAAATTACATAAACATTACACTCAGGGTCTGATTACGACTATGGCGGGCCATAGGACCGTCATACTCACGGTGGCAGTCCAACCACCGCCACACTGCAGCAGTGTGTGCCGCATTCTGAGTGTAGCGGTTGGTCCGCCACAGGACAGCCGCCTCTGCTGGGATCCAGGATCCCATGGCATGGCAGCATGATGGTGGCAGTCTGAAGCAGAAATATACTGGCAGTGCTGCAGCGGCATTGCCAAGCCCATTCCGAGTTGCCAAACCACCACCATTTCCATGGTAGTGAGCCTGCTATGAAAAGGGTGGCAATGAGGCAACTGATGCAGCCCTAATAAGGCCCCCTGCTGACCACGGGCCCAGGGGCTGGATGCGGGGGGCACATGTAGTGCTCCCCTGGATTTTTACCCACGGATCCTGCATGGTGCGGCATGTATGCCACACCATGCAGGAAAGTGCAGTCGGCGATCTGACGGCGGCGGTCTGCATGTTAGGCACTTCTATGAGCCTAAAAGACCACCGCAGCACCTACTCCTACTCTTCGCTGTGAATGAACTTAAAAGCCACAATAAAACAAACTAAAATCCTAGATATTTCAAATGAAACATTAACATGTACAATAATGTCTTAATCACTATTTAAAATAATTTATTTTTATTATTATGTATTAATGTTACAGAATTTTATTTTGAAACCTAATATAAAAATAAATAGATAATCCAAATTTAAAAAACATTCAATATATATATAAAAAGATGTACAAAACAAATGTAAAATTATATAATAAAAATAAATTATATTACATTTAAATAGAAATAATTGGATATAAATTCCCAACAAAAGATCTTATTCCAATAATATGAATAACAAGAATGTTATTATTACATTGTTTAGAATTACATAAAATGAACTTAAAAACATAAATAAACAAACAAATCTGAATAATACATCATAAATAATACATATTTATTCTATTTTGATAATTTAATTATACATATTTTTGAATATTTAATGTAAAATTAATAATGTAAAACAAAATTATGAAATGACTTATTTACAATATTATATTGTAAAATAAAACATAAACAATTATCAAATATCGATGAGAAAATTAATAACAATACATTAAATTAAAAATATGTAACAAAAGTTAAAGTAACATTTTTTCTATTATTCAATCTTAATTTAACATTTGTTAAATATTTTTTTACATTTCCATAATTATAATATTTATTTGTATAAATTTCAATTTGTTCATGAATTTGATTTATCAATAAATTAAACTTAATTAATACATATTTTTGGTAAAACGTAATAATAATATACACAACTGAATTTTACAATATTCATATGCATATCAATAGAAAATATACATTACATTTAAATTAAAATATTCACTTTTTAAAAATATTCCCACCCTTATCCCCTAAAAAACCCAACATCCCGCTAAAAAGAAAATTACATCTACATTCATTTTACATATTAACACAACTGAAAATAAAAATTTCAAAAAACTCAAAATTAATACATTTTCTTTCTAAACACACAAATTAAAAAAAAGTAGTTATTCAGCGTTTTAATTATCAATGATCCCCTGGACCCATTAATTACAAGCACTCTAGTGCGCATAACCCCCATCTCGATCAAAGAATGGGGCTGTGAGCACACAATTAGTCCTACACGTAAATCCATTCACATCTTACCTCCATGCAGAGACCCGGCACGCTGCACGCCATGCCACTGTGAGGAGCTGTGTGTGGGGCTCCAGGCATGTTTATACCCTGTGTTATGATTGGTCCCGCATGGGCCAATCCCATTTCTATCAATAATAGACAATCCAATCTCATTCTTGTGGAGAAGGCTGACGAGAACTGTAGCCAAGTGGTAGATTTAACTCATCCTAAACTGTATACGGGCTGTTTGGACATGCTGTTGCGTGAATACCATGAGGGAACAAGGACTGTCATGTGATATATGCACATATTGTTTAATACAATTCTATGTGTGCATCGTATGTTCGATGATAAACTATCTGCTTGAAAAACAACATCAATGTTAGTGTCCCACGTTTGTGATTGGTGGGCCAATCACGTTTTGAAATGCCATATGATGAAGAATCCTATCTCTGTTGAGAATGCTCAATTGTGCCCGTTTGGAAGTGTCATGAGACACCATGATGTTTTAACATAAATGCGGGCTGCCGGGACACGTAGTCTTGTACATGTCGTGGGGAAAGGGGAAAAAATGTGATTGCAATATATGCTCTTGAATTAATAAAGGCATTTAATAAGTGCATTGTGTATACAGATAAAAAGCTTATAATCTGGCAAAAATGAGCCAATGTGTTTTATTTTACCCACGCAGGGAACACTTACCACACTCAGCCTATATGCATGTATCTGCATGTATCTGACATACACTATCTGCATCAGATGCTATAGTGTGGTAAACTGCAATTGACAACAATTAACATCTGGTCCATGTATACTATTGAGCATGTAGAGGAGGGAAATGGATTCTCCCTTATGTGTTCTTGTCGGTAGTGTCATTGTCTTTATAGACCTAAGTATCTTCACTGGTGGTACCTTTGACAATGGTACCTGTCTCATTAGAATCACTAGTGGCAGCTACCTAATGCATGAGGTGCTTAGAAACAATATGCAGTATATAGGTCTTTGTGACACCTGATCTTATATAGTGATTATTCCAACCCCCTGACCCGGCTAAAAGAACAGGGCAGATGTTGATCATGTCATGGGATGGAAGGCCACAGGATGTCATCATTAAGGCCATTCTTTTTGCTTTGTAGTTTAAACACCCATCTCTGTTCCCAAACAAAAGAGTCTAGGGATGTTGGTGGCAGCTGGGGATATGTTGGGTTTGTCGAGAACTGCCCACCTTAGATCATCTGCTTGATGTCCCTTTTCAATGAAATGGTTGGTCAGTTTGGTTGCCTGTTTCTTGCATCTGATGGTGCTTTTATGCTCCATGATACAATTTTTTCCTTTCTGTTTTGCCATCCTAACGTATCTGAGACCGCATGGATAGGTGATAAGGTATATTAACCTCGTGCTGTGCAATTTGTATATTGTCTTAATTTCCACTGTCTTTCTGTGCCACAATCTCAGTGGTAGTTGTGGTTAGGGCACAAACATTGCAGGAGCCACAAGGGCAGTGTCCCATCACTGATGGCAGACCCTATAGTGTCTCTTGTGTGGTCTTGCGTGCTGGTATGCATCAGTTTGTCTTTCAAATTGTCGCCTCTTTTGAATGCAAAGAGTGGGCGCTGTAACGATCCTTCGCCTGTGTTCAGAATGGGCCTGTTCTTACATACAGCTCTCTTAATATATATTTGAAAAATGTGCAGAACGTGTTCACATACACCAAATTCTTAATGGATTCTTTTGGTTGCTGAAGATCCAGCAAGGTCTGTTTTTGCGTGCTCTCTTCGATGATTTCCTTATCAATGTCAGTGTATACTGCCTGTCCAGCAACTGAATTGACAACATTTTTGCATGTTCCTTATATTTCTGGATGCATAAACAGTGCAACTGCAAAATCTGGCCAAAGTGAAGGTTGTCCCGTAGCGCCTTGGGATGGTAGCAGGTATACGATAGGAGAACCTTCCGAGCCAACTGTTTTCTGTATAGTTCAGTCTCCAGAATGCCTTTAGATGGAAACATTTGTAAATCCAGAAAAAGGAGGCTATCCTTGCTATCTTCAAAGGTGAACTTCAAGAACAGATTTAATGAATTAAGCCACTGATGAAAGGAGATAATATATGTGTCTTCACCCCGCCAGATGACAAAATTGTCATCTTTTTAGTGTTATCACATAGTTATGTGTGTTCAGTAGGGGTTGTCTGGTACCAAAACTTGTTCTGTCTCGAAGGAGTGCAAGAACAATTTCTCCAGATTGGGGGCGATGGTATTCCCAAGGAAGTCTCAGACATCTGGAGGTACAGGTCATCCTCAAAGCAGAAATAATTCTCTTTCATGGCTAAAGTATCGCAATCCATAATGAAAGAGATGGGTGTGCCAAACTTCCATCTTTCCTTTCACACATTCTTCCTTCCAGCACAATGCTTTGGCACATTTAAGGAGAGTTTACTTTGTGTGGTTTCAAATAGTGAGGTGTTCAGCATAATTTCTTTCACATGACTTTAGGGGTTAGTAGATATATTGTGTTGAATATACATTAAATATGAATCCAATGAAATGTTTTTTGACTGATTATGTCAAAGCTTGATGTACCAATCACATTCAGTGATGGTTTAAAATGTTGCTATCTCATGCGGCTTCTTAGAGGGCATTGGTGGAAACTGTTTCATGTCAAAGGAAATTTAGTGTGATAATGTGCTTTCAAATGGACCATGTTTGTGGCCTAATTGTATATTTTAATGTTGCTTTTGCAGTCTTGATAACCTTGAATGGGACAAAACATATCAACTGCCTTCCCAGTTAACTACAATTGTTTTTGCTTATCAGTTGTTGTGGCAAAATAAGATTTTTGATATGAAACTCTCATGTATACACGTGTTTCTGTGCTTACAACAAATCATTTTTCCTGGGTATAGTTACAACCCTTGAGTTTGCTGTTCACAAATCTGATGTTAGTCTTGGCATTTAAGGTTTGCCCTCAGTTTGCTGGTGACCTCAGTGTGCCTTGAAGTAAAAGGTTTCCTTTGGGATAGTTGTTTGTAATTAAAATTGGGACTGGTACAGTGCATGCACATTACACCGAGGCCATTGTTTCTGACCTGGGAGTAGTTTTTACACCTTATTAAGGTCAAGCACGGGCAGCTACGCCATCAGTAGGCTAATGCTAATTAGCTAATGCTAATTAGCCTTCTTGGCACTTAGGCAGGTAAAAGGTTACTTTCTAAAAGTTACCTTTCCTAAACATTTATTAAAAATCCTACTTTACCATTAAATTAGATTCTTAATCATTATTAAAAATAGCACTTGAATTACTTTTGTAACCATTTAACCTCTTCAGTGCCCATGACGAGATAGTCTCGTCATGGAGCACGGTCGCACTGTGCCCATGACAAGACTATCTCGTCATGAACCCCACCTACTAATAAAACGCCCGGCACAGGAGGGGGAAAGGGCATGGCACAGAAGGGGTTAATGACAAATGTTACACATTAAAGTTTATAATCTATACTTTGACATTTTCTAGGATTGGGTTATAGCCCTGCCAATGAAAATAGATTTTGGGGGGCTAGTCACTGGCGGAACATGACATGACATGTTCCAGATTTCAAATGAAGCACCCTAGATTGTGGACAGCAAGGTATACCTAGGAGTGACATAAATATTTAGAAACAGGGTTTCCTGCCTATCAAAAATAAATATTTTGACAGTTTTGACAGCAGAATGTTAGGCTGCCGCAGTCAGTGTACACATAGGAGCCCTGAAGCCATGTTTTCCAGGCCCACTCTTTGGAGGCACGGCAGTCTACAGGTGGCATGTGTCATGCATCTTTGAAATTAATTTACAACCCATTCTTAAATAATAATTTGTCAAGCAGGCACCCAGATTTGAAATATGGTCCTCGTTATCTATAATTAAATGCTTGCCACTAAGCTATACTTCAGCACTCTCACTGAGAAAGAATCTTCTATGCTCAAACAAATATACATATGTATGAATTAATATTTTATTTTGCTATATTTTGCCTAGTGCGCAGCTCCAGTGATACATTTATACTTTTCGTTGTGGACATGGTTTGATTAAATAATCTATTAAGGAACTATCTCATCAAAATCACTACAATTTCACAAGTCAAGTTAACTTTAGGATTACTACGTATGTTATCTTATACAGGAGTTTCATGCAGCCATATTTCAAATTCTTAGAGTAACAGACAAGGAGGCAACATACTTTGAAGCTATGATATCTTGATCAGCAGTCAGTTCTGCTTCTGAGACTTACCTGTACATATTCCAAACATTTAGAGCTGCTAGGGAAAATGAGCATTAATGTTGATACAGGCACATGTTTGTATATAATATCTTCCACCTAGTGACAAGTACCTTAATGTTATAAGTTATTTCTTGAGTATAGTTTTTAATTGAATACATATCTGTTTAGGTGTGTTTATTGTAAATTACTACTAACTACAGTCGTACGTTTTGTTTTACTATTTTCTATGTCCCTTAAATTGGTAATAAAATTAGAAACATTTTGAAAATAAATGAAAAGTGACAATTAATGGAACAGGGCCCTCTTGATTTGCAATCAAATGCTATGCCACTAAGCTGCACCTCCTACATATGCTGGTCTTTGTTGGAAATGTTTAAATTCCTACATATGTAAAATAAACATTTATAGACATGCTATTTTACTCTACTGTGCAGTGCAAATGATAAATTTCCATTTCTATTATAGAATTGGTTGAATTCAAGAACAATCAATTGTGGAATTGTACCATACATAATCCCCATAATTACAGTTAATATTTTGAATCAAGAATGTCTTGCTATATGTGGCACATTGTAGTTAAGCCTACAAAATACTTTCAATAGGTATAAAGAATACTCATGTTTTCTGCTAAGAATTAAGTTCCAAAAACAAACAATATTGTGATTACTGGGTAAATCAGTTAAGAAAGTGCATGGGTTTTTAGCAGCAACCTCTTAAATACGCAGTCTACTGTTCTATCAATAAGTCACACACCTATACAATAAAAGGCTAAGCCACTGTAATAATTGAAATAGCATTTGTGTTTATAAGGGTGCATTATTATTTATGAAGTATTCTGATTATTGTACAGCTATTTTGAAATATTAGAAATTATTTAAGATGAATTACTTAACTGTGGATCCATTCAGGTTAGTTTAAACTGAATTGCTGAGACTTTTCGAGGTCAACTTGATTATGGATTATCTTTGTTTGCCATCCCACTTTGAACTAAATTTACAAAATATTTTGAAATAATTTTTTGCCAAGGGAACTCCCAGATTTGCAGCAGGGACCTCATGGTTGCAGCCAAATGGTTTGCCACTGTGCTAGATTCCCTGCTCTCTCAATATAAAAAATATTGCATGCTGAAACAAAACAAAAATTTCCATAAATGGATAATTCTGCCTATGCTATATTTTTTCTCCTGTGCAGATCCAGAACCACATTTAATTTTTTTCTTTACAGATTTGGTATAATTCCATAATAATTGTTGGATCTGGCCCTCTTTTAAGGGTCACCCCCAAATGTCTTGCCTGCTTCCCTCCATTTATTTACTAAAATTAGTTTTTTTTTACCTTAAGACTCTGTGCACTTTACCACTGCTAACCAGTGCTAGCATACTTGTACTCACTCCCCTAAACAAGTTTAAATTTAAAGTGGTTAACACCTGATTGGCATATGTAATCACCCACAAGTACCATGCAGAGCTAAACCAGCGCTATATTGAGGACAGTGTCCAGCTGTCCCCCTTGATACTGTGAGTCAATATATGGACAAATCCTCAAGCAAAGTTCTGGGATGATATCATCTCAGATTGTCTTAGTTTGGATAATTGGGGTTCTGTTTCTTGGCTGAAATATATTTCTACATCATTCCAGGTGTTGGGGTTGTCTTCCCTGTTTTTGTCCCCTATGACTCTAAAGAAAGAAGACAAATCATGGGTAAAGAGCCTATTTCTGGAACTTTGTGCAGAAAAAAGTCTGCAAAAGGAGATAGTGAAAAGTACTGTGATGAACTATTATCGGACTCTCGCTAACACAGAGCCTGTTTTTTACCTTTCACTAGAATTAATGCAATAGGAAAGGTCGTTCCAATTTCGATTTTGATCTGGCTCATGAGTGTAGGAAAGCCAATTGATGCATTGGGAGGTACTACCTGGGCTTGTCCTTGTAACTGGGTCTCTCCACAATCATTAAAGCACTATATGTTCTTTTGTAATTATTTTACATATTCGCTAAGACTTCTTCTTAAACCCTTATCACGTCAATTGTCACTATGTGAAACTTACCATGCAACGTGATCCTCACCTAATCAAGTTTTTAAACGTCTTTGCCCCTAATCAGACACAACACCCTTTCCCTAGGGAATTATTACTGGAACAGCTGTCGACCGTGAGTGGTAACATTATTATGGGTATGGGACCCTCAGCTAGACCGTACTGCCACCTCCTTCCAGGCCGTGGAGACGATGTCTGCAGCACTCAAAAGAGATCTTATGGACCGGGGTTTGGTGGATGCTTGGAGGTATAGACACTTTGACACTCATGACTATTCGTTCTTTGCGCAAGTACACACATCTTACTCCAGAATAGATCACCTCGCCCTCACCCACTTCCTGCTCCCAGAGCTGGATACTGCCTCTATTTCTGGCATTTCAATATCTGATCATGCTCATGTTCAAATTGTGTGGAAGTTCACAGCAGGTTCAGCCACACTGGAAATTTCATAGGCACCTTCTCAGGGACCTGGTGGATCTTGCTGAAATTCAAAAAGGAATCACAGATTAGATTGATCTTAATGATTTCCAGAGACCCCAGGCCACATCCTCTGGTACGTCTTTAAAGATACTATCAGGGCAGTCATCCCTTCCATTGCAATTGCTTGTGCGAGAGAGTCCAGATTTGTTGAGGCAGGTTTAACTTTGGAGATTAAGGCTCTTGAGCACCTTGATCAGTGTACCCCCTCCTGATGCAATACGAGGTGGCTGGACTTGTTATGAGACTAGTTACACACTTCTAGTCCGTAAATTATGCCAGCAACATACCCATACACATATAACTAAGATTAAGACTGACACTGGCTACTGGGCCACTACTGAACAGGTGTGAGAGCAAGTATTTCACAGCTTCTATCAAGCCCTCTCCTCTGCAGACAACATCTCATAGACTCCTATCTTAGTCTTGTACATGAGACCCTATCGGCTTTGCCCAGGCTGAACTTCTGGAGACCCCTATCACTCTTGCTAAGCTGCAGCAGGCTCTGAGGGACTTACATTAGGTAAAACACCTGGCCCTAATGGGCTACCAGTTGCCTTCTGCTGAGCCTTTCCAGGACCGCCTGCTAGGGCTCTTTAATTAATTCTCCTCTGAATCAAGCATCACCCCGACGATGTCAGCAGAAGAAATTGCCCTGATCCCCAAACCTGGCAAGGATCCCTCTCTCTGTGCCTCCTATCACTCTGTTGTACTTTTAAACATGGATGCCAAAATCTACAACAACATCTTGGCGAATCGCCTGGAACCATCTCTCTTTCGTCTGATTGAACCTGACCAGGTTGGCTTTATCCGTAATCGGCAAGGGGCGGATAATATCCGTCGGGTTGCCCATCTGTTGGAGAAGTCCCACTGCCATAATATTCCCGCCTGCCTTCTCTCGCTTGAAGCGGTGAAGGCTTTTGACAGGGTTAGCTGGTCGTTCCTTACAGCGGTGTTTGCGAAGATTGGTCTTGAGCCGGGCATAACATCCTGAATCATAGCCTTTCAAGCAGCCCCTACTGCACCATTCGGGTCAATGATCAACACATGCAGCCAATGAATTTACCGGGGGAGAAACTCAACAGGTGTACCCTCTCTCACCCCTGCTGTTTGCCCTAGTGGTAGAACACCTAGCTACCACTATCCCGCAGATGGAGTTCATTGTCTGCATTCCTTTTGGTGAGCGTCCACATAAACTAAGTATGTACGCAGACGACCTATTACTCACACTCATCCGACCAGCGACCTCTCTCCCTGCAGTGGTTCATGCTCCGACTGACTTTGAACAGGTCTTTGGCTTTAAGGTTAACATGTCCAGGTCTCAAGCCCTAAATCTCATGACCCCCAAACTGGACCTTTCTGCCATACAGATTCTCGCGCCCTTTTAATGGGCTCCACATGCCATGCCATATTTGGGTCTCAATCTGACCTCCACCTTATCGACTTCGATGAGAGACAATTGGGCATACTCTCACAAATTTATCTTAGATTACTTTCATTGCTGGTGGTCCCTGCATGTGTCGTGGCTGGGATGGCTTAATGCTGTCAAGATGTCCTTCCTCCCTAAAATCTTCTACCTGTTCCAAATGCTATCAACCTCCATCCCACATGATGACATTGTACACCTCCAGTGAGATATCGAAGCATCTGTCTGGGGGGGGAAGCGACCCAGGGTCTCGAACTCTGTTCTGATGCTCCCTAGGGATCAGGTGGGGGGCTTGCTTGCCCCAATCTCCTTGAATACTATTGGGTGGCACATTTCCGTTTCATATCTGAGTGGGTGGTGCAGGAGCGTGAGAAGCACTTATTCCACATGGAGCGGGCAGTTGCTTGCAGACCCCTTTGGGACCATGCTTGGCTCCCTAGGCATGCACAACCACGGAGTGCCTATATTGCGGTCTTTGAGATTTGGGATAAGATTGCACTTAAGCACAGACTTACTATGTTTCCCTCCTCAAACACTCCCTTGGCCCGAAACCCGGAGTTCACCCGACCCTGGAACCCCACCCATTCCCCAGATGGGAGGAGGGAGATAGTCGCACTTTTTGCGATTTGTTCATAAGAAACTCTATTAAAACATTTGAACAATGCAAACAGGAATGCCAAATACCTGAAACAACTCAGCTGCAATATTGTCAGCTACGCATCTGGGCGCTTCAACCCTCGAATGTTCAAGGGGCGACGAGGCAAATTAACCCTTTTGAAACATTGGTCAGGGCTTATGATGACGCTGGAGGTTTGATATCTCATACCTACCTGGTCCTTCAACACTCGGGCCCAGCGCGTTTGCATACATATCAATAACAATAGCACGCTGACACCACTGAGGATATCTCCCAGAAGCAGTGGGAGACACTCTGGTGAGAAATCCCCAAGATGTATCGCAGTATACAACAGAGCGAGATAGCATACAAAATTATGACAGTGGTATTACACACCAACACGCCTTCACACCATTTATCGCACCACATCTGATCTTTGCAGGCACTGTAACTCAAACCCTGGCAATTTTGAACACATATCCACTTGTTGGAAAGAAATCCTAGGACACATTAAAGGCATGCTGGGCTTTCCACTTTCTGCCTCCTATATTACAGTTGTTTTTGGTATTCGCCCCCTTGGCACATAATGGCCATGGAGCTATTGTCACATAGAATTTCACATTCTGATACTAAATTTGGTCACATCTGGCAACCTTTGTTTGACTATTTAACACACCTGGAATATACCTGCTTCAATCCTTCCGAACTTAAAGCGATCAAACTCTTCGAGTGAGCTGCACCCAGGTGGTATTGGCGCAGCTCTGGTGCCTCTGACATGCTGTTCAATCTTTGCCCCCCCCCCGCCACTCCCACCAGCCAACCCTACCTTACACATCTCTGCCTTTCCATGAGGACATAAGGCCTCCCTGACAACAGGTCCTTTTATATCCTGCCTTCTCGACCTTTTGTATTTTGTTGTTAAGTTCTACTGTAATAATAATGTGTTCTAATAATCTCAGGTTCATAAAAAGATTACAAGCTTACGTCTCTGTTCTGCTGTCATCTTGTTAAGTATGCAAAATGTATTGTCACACACCTTCGCTGCTTATTGCATTGATGTAATCACTTTTGTTTCATTGTCTGCAACAAGATTGATGTTACTATACATGAACAGTCTTATGCTTTAACTGCTATGTTGATTTGTGAAAACAAAATTCAACAAAAATACTTCAAGTAAAAAAAAGAGCATTAGGGCACCGTAGATGTGTACAGGCCTTGTGCAATTTGCAATTATCTGTTTTAAGGTGAGTGCTTTTCTTAAATCCGCAATTCAAGCCAGGAAAACAATGGAAGGATAATAATCCCTGTTTTTATCGATATAATAGCATCTTAGTTTTAAATATTTATTGTTTCTGACTACACTGTATTTATATTTTGCACTTTGTATGTATGCTGCTAATAGCCTGATTTATAAGCTGTTGTTAACATACTGCTGAGTGTTTCACTCGCACAAAATAGGGTTAATGTGTTATTTTTATGTCAAGTAGTAATGCAGCCAATGATGGTGTTTTTAAAAATTCTTGTTTGATTAATATTTCCAACTGTATTGTATTGACCTATGTCTTTTATGGCCATGACTGGCCGAATAAAGATTCTTCGAATTGAATTGAGTGGTATATCATATTCCTGGGGCCTGTAAATTAAAAGCCACTAGTGGGCCTGCAGCACTTATTGTGCCACCCACTTAGTAGCCTCTTAAAACATGTCCCATGCCTGCCACTACAGCCTGAATGCAGTTTTAAACTGCCAATTGGAATTGGCAATATAACCCACCTTGCCATGCCGTAAACTCCCCTTTTACTGCATATAAGTCACCTCTAAGGTAGGCCCTTGGTAGCCCATAGGGCAGGATGCATTGTAAATAAAAGGTTGAACCTGCACTTACAAGTACTACATGTCCTGGTAGTGGAAAGCTCCTAAATTCGTTTTTTAAAACTGGCTTGCCAACATTGGCTTGACTTATTACATTTAATAAGTGCTAACTTTTGATTGGGAACAGAGAAGCATTTCATGTTTGGTATCTATGAAATTGTAATTTAAAGTTGGCATTTTCCTTCTCTTAGCTATTTGGTGCGTGTAGCCTTCCCTGGGTCACATGACTAGGTGTAACTGACTATTAGAATTTGTGAATTCCTCCCAGACAGTCATACAATAGAGGGATAAGTGTGTGCCTGAATACGCCAACTGCTGGCAGGATGCGGAGCGTTGCTGGGCCCAACCCCACTTGCAACTGAGTAGGCTGCGCTCTGCCTTCACACAAAGGACTTGTCACCTTCACATTGTCTCTGCAGCCGGCTTAAGGCCAGGGCAGGGGAGTTAGGAAATTCCAAGCACTTCAAAGAGAAACCCCTACAAACTTCTCCCAACTTCAAAGAAGGCACCAGGTATAAAATAGGCCCTCAGACCCACTCCTCAGTTCACTTTCTGGAGCTTCAGAAGGGCTCTCAGAGGACCTCCATCTGCTGTGGCCTGCTATGTACTCCACAATACTTCTTTCCTGCACCTGGAAGGACTGTTGTACTGCCTGGAACCTGCCTTGAACCCTCAGAGGTCAGCCCTACTGTTGAGCCCAGCACCTTCACCTGAACCCAGGACTGCCAGAGTAACGCCAAGGGCTAGTTTGTTAGCCTCCTGTTATGAGTCACAGGGCATAACAGGCTACAACCATTTTGAACCAGCACCTGGACCCAGCTGGAGTGAGTTATTCACCCCCTAAGTGGTACCCCTAAGGTCCTGGTTCCTAGGTGTGCCCTCAGTTGAGCTACCCTGAAATTTTTGGGCTTTTTACACCCTGAAAGGGCCCATTGGTGCCAAAACCTTGCCACCCACGCCAAAGTAAACCAACTCCACATGCTACAGCATTGCCCACTTGCGGTGACCGCCAAAGAAAAGCTCCAGCCCTTACCGTCTGCAACACCCTCAGGATCCTCACGCTACAACAACCACCATCCTCAACATTCGGCCTGCTCTTTGCACTACTTCAATTGCCATCTGTGATGCTCTCTCTGATCTTTGTGGCTTCTTCAACCACAAACAGAACTCTTTGCACTGGACTGTGACGGTAACTCTCTCAGTGGGATTAACCTGGTCCCTGTACCCAGCCCATGCTCTATGCCAGTCTGCCTGAACTTGTGACTGTCACCCGGTCTTCATGACCAGATAGCTACGAGTGGCACTTTGTCCTTTTTGGAGCTATTTTCACTTACAGCATTAAAAATTCATAACTCGATTTCTACTGATTGGATTTTAGTCATTTTTATGTCAAACAATTTCTTTAAATGTACTCTATTTTTCTAAATTTGTCTGGGATGTTTCCTGTGTTGTATTTCTACTTTATTACTGTTTGTGTGCTGCATTAGAATTGCCTCTAAGTTAGGCCTGATTGCTTTTTGTGCCAAGCTACCCAAGGTTAAGTACAGGTTAATTTAGGGACTATTTGTGGTTATTGTAGCTGTTGTTTGGCTAGGGTTCACACCACAGCCAACCACCAACCCCATTTTTCACAATAATCTATTGTGGAGCTATTCCAGGGAAAAACAATACAATTTCATAGAGCAACTTACATTTAGAATTGCTATGTATCTCATCTTATACATGGAGCAATATTTCAAATGTGTGAGCAAGTGGAATATTAGTTGGAGTGGATGGTTGTCCAATTCAAGTCGGAATGACACTTCTCTTGTCACGTCCAGTAAAGATTTCAGTAATTTACACCTGAGCTCTACCCCTTGTAGCTATGGCACAGTGCAAACAGGCTTAACTTCAGAACATTGTGTAAAGCATATAGCAGTACCGAATAGTTTCAAAGTTGAAAATACAACACAATAAAAATCCTTCTCCAATGTAACAAACAAGCAATATTTTAATAAGCAAAATGGCACTAAAATGACAAAAGACCAATACAATAAAGGGAATATGAATTTTTTAACTTTTAAATAAACATAGCACCAAAAAAGAAACGCAAAGCATGGGCAACTGGTCGCAGTAGACCCGGAGAAGGGTAAGGTTTAAGGCTGACTGCAATGGAATACTGGTTGGATACACCGACCAGTTTCATCCCACCAAAAATGTTACTTACTTTCTTAGTCCCTGGAAGTCAAAAATCCTCAGCGAGGCAAGGTATCAAGCTCTGGCTGAGATGTGTTCCATGAGGCCAGATAACTGTCGGATAAAGTCCCGGTAAAGCCATTCACCTTTGGCGAGAGTGTTCTGAGCGGTCAATTTGCCCTCAAGAAGGGTACCTCGCAGGCTAGATACTTTTGGTGTCTTTGCCCAGTGAAGATTTCCTTCAGGGTTAATCACTTTTTCGGTGCTCGGATTCCTCCAGCAGGCAAGGCTGGAAGCAGTAGCCGAACAGGACTCCAAAAGGCCGAATACCTTCTCTGCAGCATCCAGCTGAGATGGATTTGCTGCTGCAGAAAAGCTCCGAGGTGGAGCAACCTGAATTTTAGGCCCAGCGGCAACACATCTTTGTCAGATTGACTTGCCAGGTTTGTCCAGGTCTAATATCAGTTCGCCAGGCAAAAGCTCTTGAGAAAGTTTCTAAGTGCCATATTTTAGGCTTTGGCAAAAGGAGTATACTCTGCTGCTAGACAAAGGTTCCAGCACCTCAGGAACAGCACTTAAGAGTCAGGACATATTCTAACAGAAGCCACTAGCAGGGTACAGGGAAAGTCCAGTTGAAACTGCTCAGTTATGCTCGCAAGGAAAGTGGGCTTCCTGTAGCTTTTGTGTCCCTTAATTTTAACAGGAAGTCAGCCAACTGACCCATGGGGCTTACTTCTTGGTCCTGGGAGCAAGTGGAAGCATAGGCACATGCTCATATATGATGTTTTCTACTTAGAGTGCAGGTATGTAAACATTGAAAGATCTTTCTTATGTATGGTTTATATTTGAATATAGATTAGGTTAGGGTATGTTCATAGTAAATTAATATTAACTTCACTGGTAACTTTTGATTTACTATTTTCTATCATACCTCAATAGCTAATAGAATCACAAACATTTTGAAAGTTAAGTCACAGTGAAGGGGGCACCCGGAGTTCAATCAGTGACCGCTTGATATGTTTACCTTACCGCACAGAGTAAACGATACATTTACATTTCTCTTATAGAATTTGTTGAATTTTAGAACAACCAAGTGTGCAATTGTACCACACATAATCATCACATTTACAGTTACTATTTTGAATCAAGAATTTCTTTTATGGGTCAAAATGTACTTAAACCTCAAATAAATTGGTGTGCCTTTCAATTTGAATGGAGAATAACCATGTTTTCTGCTAAGAATTAAGTTGCTAAAAGAATATTTGTGGTGACTAGCTATTAAGCCAAGACATCGTGTGGATTTGTATCGATGACCTCTTGATTCAAGGTCAAATACTCCATCTCTAAGTCACACATCTACACAATAAAAGGATAAACCACTGTAATAATCGAAAAGATCATTCATGTTAATAAAGGCACAAGGTCTGTATGAGGTATTCTGTTTATTTATCAAATTTCTTGAAAAATTTGAAAGGATTTAAGATGCATTACTTAATTGAGTAATAATCAGTTTATGTTAGTTTTAATTAAATTGCCATGTATTTTAGAGGTCAATTTGTGATCAACTCTGTCATTCAACTTTGAAATTAATTTACACTTATTTTTAAATACTATGAAAGTGGCACCCGCATTTGAATCAAGGACTTTTTGTTCTGCAGTCAAATGCCTTGCCAATTAAGTAATATTTCATGCTGAAACAAATAAACATATCTATGAAAGAATGTTTTCATGTATGCTATTTTATCTACTTTACAGATCAAATGACATTCTTTTTTCTTTATGTATTTTGAATAATTCAATAACAATCTAATGTGGAAATATTCAATGCTAAACCACTACAATTTCACGGATCAACTTGCATTTAAAATTACCATGTTTCTCCTCTCATACAGGAGATACATGGAACAATATTTCAAATGCTTAGGGTAACAAACAAGGAGGCAACTTTGTTTGAAGCTATGATATCTTGATCAGAAGTCAGTTGCTCTACCACTGAGATTTACTTGTATATATTTGAATTATTTAAAACTGTTAGGGAAAATGTAGGCAGATGTTCGTATATATTATATTCTCCACCTAGTGTCCAGATGTCAAGGGGCCAGATGTACGACCATTTGAAATTGCGACTCACAAATTGCACTCAATTGCAAATCACAATTTTCGAGTCGCAATTTCAAATGTACAACAGTGTCTGAGACACTGATTGCGATTCCCAATGGGGTCACAAAATGCGATCCTCATCAATATTTATGAGGCACTCGCAATTTGAGACCCCACTGGGAATGACTGGCCCTCCCAGGGATGGTGGCCTGCTGGGCTCAGCAGACCTTCATGTCTGGGACTGCTTTTAAATAAAGCAGTTTTTTTTAAAAATGCAGACCGTTTTCCTTAAAGGAAAACGGTGTGCATTAAAAGAAAAATGAAACATTTTCGTTTAATTTTTTTAAGGGAAGGTAGTGGTCCCTGGGACAACTGCCTGCCCCTGAAAAATATTTTCTCCTTCATTTGCAAAGGGGAAGTGGTTCCCTGGGGAACCCTTCCCATTTGCGACTGCATTACCACCCTCTTCAAGAGGGCGGTAAATTGCGAGTGTTTTGCGACTGCAATTGTGGTCACAAAACATTCGTACATGGCTTGTGAGTCGCTATGAGAAAAGGAACGCCCCTTTTTAATAGCGAGTTGCAAAACACTATTTTGCGAGTTGCAAATAATTTGCGAGTCGCAAAATAGTGTTTATATATAGCCCTATCAGATTTAGCATGCGCAAACGGGTCACAAACCCGTTTATGCATGCTAAATCTCGCCGTACATCTGGCCCTTAATGTTTTAAGATATGCATTATTTATACCTTCTAATTGAATAGCGATCAACTTTAAGTTTGTTTATCGTAAATCACTACTAACTTCAGATTTTCTATTTTCTATCTCAAATAATTGGCAATAAAAATGAAAACTTTTCGAGATTTAAACTCACAGTTGAGAGAGCGTTTGGATTCAAACTAGGGGCCTCAAGGTTTGCAAGCAAACGCAGAAGCACCGAGCTCTACTTTCACCACCCGTTGTCTTCATTAACTGGAAATTCATGTTTAAAACAACTTACATTTGTGTGCATAATCAGGAATAGGTATGCTATTTTCATGGGAAACAGCCACTACAATGCGGGCATCACATCGCGATGCCCTTACAATGCGGTCATTACAACGACCGCGTTGTTACCACGCACTGCCATTACTACGCAAGTCATTACATCGACTTGCAGTAGATGGCGTGCTAACATTAGAAATAGTATAGTTTACTATTCCAACACCTTCCCTACAGTTACGTAGGCTGGAGTTGGAATAGTAAATGATATATTTCTAATGTCAGCACGCCATCTACTGCAAGTCGATGTAGTGACTTGGGTAGTAATGGCTTTGTGTGGTCACAATTCAGTTGTTGTAACGACCGCGTTGTTATGGCACGCGTTATGATGACTTGCGTTGTAACGAGTCATATTCTATTTTCACTCCGTTGTGTGGGTCAATTGATACATTTCCATTTCCCTTAGAGCAGTGGTTGGATTAAAGAATAATTAATTGTGTAATTGTACCATTCTTGGTCCCCACAATTAGAGTTATTATTTTGAATAAAGAATTTCTTTTTTATGGGTCCCACAATTACAGTTTTTATTTTGAATCAATAAATCCTACTTTCTAGATTACACTATAGTTACACCTACAAATACTTTAGAAAGGTACAGAATACACCTTTCAATTTGAACAGAGAGTAACCACGCTTTCTGCTAAAAATTAAGGTAAAATATTTTAATGCCTAGTGATTCAACAAAGAAAGTGGATGGATTTGTATCAATGACCTCTTAGTCCACAGTCAAATGCTCTATCGCCAAGTCACACATCTGCACAATAAAGCGCTAAACCACTGTCATAATTGAAATGAACATTCATGTTAATGAGGGCCCTTGATTGTATGTCACGTATTCTGTGTATTTTTTTTTTTAATGCTATCTTGAAATAGTGGGAATCACATGAGGTTTTAGAGGTCAATTTGATTTGGGATAACCTCTGTTTACCATCCCACTTCAAACCGAATTTCGAAAATATTTTTAAATAAGGGCTTGTTAAGTAAGCAACAGGATTTGAACCAGAAACCTTTTGATTTGAATCTGAAGGATCTGTCACTCCTACTACGAAATAATCATGTACGCTCAAACATACATATGTAAAAATTATTATTTTTGCATTTGCTCTCTTTTGTCTAGTGTGCAGATCCAAATTTATATTTTTCTTTGTTGGTTTGGCTTTTTTCAATAACAATGTATTGTAAACTATTCCATGCTACACAAATTAAGAATTACTCTGTAGATCATCTTATATATACATAAGTTACATGGAACAATATTTCAAATGCTTAGAGTAGCAAACTAGGAGGCAACTTAGGGGCTGTTTTATATGTTGGTGGTAAGGATACTCCCTCGCAACAGCGACGGAGTATCCCTATAGCCAACATAATGGCCCACTTGTCCAATTTAAATGCGAGTGGACATTTAGTGTAACAACAGCAGAGACTACTCTGTGTCTGCCATGGTCACACCTCTACGATGGTCCGATGGAGTAAAGGCCATTAAATGATGATCTCCATGTCCACCCACCTAATTTAGATGGGCAGACATGCAGGTGATAGTGAAAGAACCGTGTGTGAAACTAAAAAAGTCACTGACATGAACCGCTTTGACAGCAGTTACTGACAATGCTTAAGAAATGACCGCTGGCTTGGCAATCATTTCTAAATTTGGCAGGTGGTTATTTTCTCCATCCCTGTGGTAGAGTAAACTCTGTCTTCCAGCCTAATTATGAGGCCCCTAGTGTGAAGCTATGATATCTTGATCTTCAGTCAGTTGCTCTATCACTGAGATTTACATGTATACATGCCAATTATTTAAAAGTGTGTTAGGGGAAATTAGTATTAATGTGGATGTAGGTACATGTTCACATGTGATGTTCTCCTTCTAGTGTGCAAACATTAGTGTTTTCAGATATTTCTTATGTATAGTTTGTAATTAAATACAAATCAATTTAGGTTTGCTCATTGTAAATTACTACTAACTTCAGTGGTTATGTTTGGTCACTGTTTTCTAACTCACTTAAATTAGTTATAAAATTACAAACATTTTGAGATTTAAAGGTCTCAGTGAAAGGGGCACCTGAATTTGAATCAGAAGCTTCTTTTTTATTTATTTTTTATAACCAGTTTTGTTTGATTTAAGATACAGTGAGCAGTGTCCATACAATTTTGCTATGACTTTCCTCTGAAAT
Source organism: Triturus cristatus (assembly GCF_964204655.1). Taxonomy (NCBI): domain Eukaryota; kingdom Metazoa; phylum Chordata; class Amphibia; order Caudata; family Salamandridae; genus Triturus; species Triturus cristatus. The sequence continues at coordinate 809,890,353 of NC_140589.1, read as the reverse complement.
TGGGACCCAGGAACTTAGACAAGTGGGTTTTTGTCTGAACAAGCTAGGGAATGAAATCACGAAGGTTTGAATGTATTCAAGGCTGGTAAAGGTTGTCATTGTAAAAGCAGAGAGAGTGAGTTATTGAAGGAAGGGGTAAAGCTAACTTCAGAATCAGAATTGAGCATCAGAAGCCATCACAAAAAAGCTTTCATGAGGGACCATACTGGCCCAGGAGAAAGACAGGTTAGGCTGATAAACCTCGAGAGCAAGGAAAAGGTAAATATTGAAGTTACTGTAGGCAACGCAGAGCCTAGCAATCACTAAGGTAATTGGAGCTGTGAAAATAGTTTGGTGTGCCCTCCCTCGCCAACTCAGGAGGAGGTGGATTGTCTACGTGAAATTAATTAGGATAATAGGTCATCGCACACCCATGGGATTGTATCATGGAATATAAATGGGCTAGGAAGAAATGCAAAACTAGAAAGTCTTAAAGAGCTAGGCAAAGGTTTGGAAATAATGTGTTTGCGAGAAACATGGCTGTGTGACGAAGGGTTTGTTCCATTGAGCAGGCCAGCAAAGAAAAAACTATATGGGCGCCCAACGTTGGGGGGTGGGGATTATGAACAAAGATTGCGAAAAAGGTGATGCCTATAGCTGTAAAATGCAAATGGTTATTGGTTTGCAGAGTTTTCCTGCTGGACTCAGATAATAAGCATGACAATATGGTAATCATGAATGTTTACATGCAGGGGAAGAGCACTGAGGAACATGGGATAGAGATGGGGAATTTCAAGGAAGATGTGGACAGTCTGTGTGGTAAGTATGACAATGATTTGCTTATACTGATTGGAGATTTTAATTACAAAATGAACCCAAAAAGGATAGATCCCTGGTTCTCAGATATATTGTGCGCATATAACATAAGTATGGCTAATTTTCACGATAGTTCACCTCACCAACGCGATATATAATTGATGAAATGCTTGGGTACAAAGGGCTTGTTTGGTTTGAATGGTAGGTTATAGACCGACTGACCTGCAAAGCAAACATTCAAGGTTAGCACTCAACATTGCCCAATTGATTATACTTTTCTTCAAGCCTGGAACTTTGAAAAAAATAAAAGGGTTTTGTGTAACACAAAGGGGTGGTAGTGACCATGCCCCTCTGAAGCTTGAACTAATTGGGAAAACAAAGAGTCCGCAAGATGTTGTAATTCCTCTACAACTTGATCACCCATGACATCTAACAACAAGGTTAAGTGAGGAATGCTTGGAAAAATGAGCAAACTTCCAACAAGATTTAGGATTAGAAAAAGCTGGGGATGTGAATTGGAATGGTATGAAGAAATGATTGTACAAGTGGAGCAATGTCTAAGGGTAATTTTAAAAAATAAAAAATTAAGGCCCAAGGAGGGTCAAACCACCAAGGGAAGGAGAATGCATTGGTTTAATGAGGAATGTAGGGAATTAAAAAGGCTGATAAGAAAAGGGGAGAGAAGCCTCAGAGCTAGATATGATCCCGGCAATCACACTAATCTTGTCAAATTAAGGAAAGTGTATAAAACCTTAGTTAGAAACCAAAAAAGAAATTATAAAGAGAAGTGTTCAGAGAATCTGCTAGAGAATCTAAAAACGCACGAAACATTTGGAAGTTAATACAGGAAGCATCAGGAAAGATTCTATGGGCTATGAGCTGTGTGGTGGAATAAGCCGCATGGGAGGAGTATTTGGGTGACCAGCATGGTAAAAGAACACAGCCCCCGGTGAGTGATACAATACTGTGGCTGGGGGTGGATGAAGATATAAAAGCTCTCTTTACTGTAGAGTATGCAAAATGCACTATAGTACAGCTAAATCTAACTCATGCAGCAGGTCCTGACAATCTTCCTGCGGTCATAACAAAGACACAGTTGGAGCGGTGGGCTGAAGTGCTATCACAAATGTTCTGTTTAATACTAGACACAGGCCAAATTCCCAATAGCTGGAGGGGAGCCATAATTCGACAATTACATAAGAAAGGAGACATGAAGGACCTGAAAAATATTAGGCTGATGAAAAGAAAATATTAGATAAAATAACATTGGGAATGTTGAAGGATGGAGTAGAGCAGGGGTTGAGTGTGCCTGTGGAACAGGGTGGGTTCAAGGAAGGCCACTTCATGGTCAGCCACTGTTTCGCTTTATGGTTGATCGCTCGAAAGTCAGTGGACAAGGAGGGAAGTTGGTCTGCTGTTTCGTAGACAATCGAGCAGCCTTTGACCTGGTAGACCGGAGTTGTCTCTGGGATATCTTGGCAAAAAATGACAGCCCAAAGGGGATACTAACCATAATTCAGGAGTTAAATAGAATTGGGCACAGGTTATCAAGGACACAGAGGGGATTGTGACTCAGAAAATAGCAATTAATAATGGCTTGAGACAGGGATGTATGCTGGCCCCACAACTCTTCGCCATATTCCTAGCATATTTACCTACTGCATTAGAGGTGGATAGAAGTGCAAGTCCAAGAACGAATGGAAAACAAATATCATGCTTGCTGTATGCAGACGACTTAGTGATTTTAGACCAGACAGAGCTGGGTCTTCAAAGGGAGGTGAATGCGTTCAGCAACTACTGCAAGTCAAAATACCTAATCATCAACATGGATAAGACCAAAGTGTTATGCTTTGGGAGAAAAGTACATAAGTTCAATTGGTACCTGGTCCCCAGAAACTAGAAATAGTAAATGAATATAAGTCCTCAGGGGTATAGTTTGAAAGGTCTCTGAAATGGTATACCTACATGGAGGCCCTAAAAGCTAGGGCCCACGTACCAGTATGTGGTCTGAAAAAATTCAGTTGAGCTTACGGAGAGATTTCCCATAGACCACTAATGAAAGCTTATAGCTCCATGATACCCCATCAATTACAATATGGAGAAGAATTGCTGTGCCTAAGTGGCAAAAGTGCTTGGGATATTGAGGAAGGGAAGTGCTTAAAATCCTTAATGTCCCTACCGAGTTCAGGCATGATACAGGCAATAAGAATGGAGTTGGGTAGGACTTCATGGAACATACAGCCCAAAGTGGCATTAATAAGATTTTGGAAAAGATTGGGCCAGGGTGAGGATCAGAAAGTTTCCCAATGGTTTAAGAAGGAGATCGAGCACAGTGACTTAAAATGGGCCTAAGGAGTTAGAAAAAAATTGGAATCAATATGTGGAAATTTGAAGGTGAGACTATGCCAGGAGACATTACAAACAGACGTTACTAAGAGTCAATTAAGAGCCTTAGGAAAAGAACACTCTCGGGAAGAAGATTTGCAGTACCTGAGGGAGAAAAAATCGGTACAATTTATGTTAAGTAGCTGGCAGAAGGAAACCTGGTTCCCATAGTTGTATAGATTACGCAATTGTTGGCTCAGATGTGAAATTCTAAGATTAACAATTGGTATCAATCCCTGGATAATAAATGAGGGAATAAAAACGGAAGGGATACAACCCGATGGAAAATGTACGTGGGTACAAAATGTGATATCATGCACACACTAGTGGATTGTTTGAACGTTTTACCATTCCGAAAAGTGTTTCATCGCCCCATCTTTTTAAAATATGGAATTATGTGTCGCACTCAAGCCATAGAACTTCTTGTTGATATGTGTAACCTTGATATTGCAATAGCTATTGGAAGGTATAAGGCTGCCGCAAAAAAGTTTTACATGGTGTAATGACTGAGAAGAACAACGAAACCTCGGGGAAGTAAAGAATAATGCGGAGGGGAAGGACCTCAGCTCGACTCGGGCAGAAGAATTTTAAATAGGATAATTGTTTTATAGTTCTTTTAAAATTCTTTATCCTTTTATCAAGTATGAATTAAGAGGTGGAGTGATTATATTGTATACATATTATGGGGCTATGTAGTGAAGTGTTATGAACATTTACTTGATCTAGTTTTAAGGATGGTTGTTTTAATTTTACTGGTTGATGAAATTATTTATGATAATAGAGTGTATATAAAATGATTGTTTTTGTGTTGTTTAAAAGACCAATGGTCTAAATAAACATCATCTTGACTGACTGACAGTCACCCACCGCTGCTGCGCTGCCTCTGTTCTCTGTCCTCAGTAGCCTGGAAATAGTTCTGGTGTTCGTCCTCTATAAAGGAGGCACACTCAGGGGATTTCAACTACCAAGTGCCAAATCGCCAAATGGTCCACTGCAACGTAGGCCAAGTGCCCCATTCCTCCAAAAGAGGAGCGTGGACTGAGATACAGCGGGGAAGTAGCTGGATAGAGTGCAGTGCAAGGAGATCCATTGCCGGCAACCATAGCAGGTCAATCCAGGCTTTAGTGTTATGGGCTGCTGTGCAATGAGTGTTAGCATGCAACGAGGGGTGCCCAGACCGCCACACATCACATAGGCCCAGTGAATCAGCCAAGACTGTGAGATATGCAGATCAGGACTTCCTGCCAGGCCATTGGTCAGCAGATGTATCGCAAAAAGGGTCTGGGACAGCATTTAAGTCTCTTCCTATCAGAGTGGTCCCGAGGGCAGCTTTGTCAACAGAATGCAGAGTGCTTGATGGTTAACTGTGAAGGGGCATAACAGGATATAAAGTTATATTGCTTGGCAGTCATGTGACCTTAAATCCCAATGTACCTCCCCTGTGTATCAGTATGCACCTTAGTCACCATCAGTGGAGAGTATCTATTAATGAGGAGGGCGACTCTCCTGGAGCCCTGTGCAAAGCTCAAATGGGATACCCTAGCATATCCAAATCGGCCAAGAAGAGGGCAGTGAGTCCCCATCAGGAGGGTTTCTTGTAATAGAATGGCAGTTGGCTTATGTCTTTTAATATAACATAATACGGTGATCGCTTGATATGGTCTAAGGAGCCATTGAACTTCCAGTAAAGAACCGTGATCATGTGGGAAAGGTTTGAAAAGATATATTTGCGGGTCGAGCCCACCAGGGGTTAGAGTTACCCCATATGGGGGTCTTCACCCACCGATCTGAACATCTGCATCGCAATGTTGGAAGGCTCGCTGAACCAAAGACTAAGGGAAAAAGGCATCAATGACATGAGAAAACATTTCCAGAAACAGCAACAAAATCCCTCCCTCCCAACTCCCCCACCCCATACTTCTCCCCTGAAACATCTGTCACCCTAGTCCAAAACAAGTAGAACTGGAAGAAAAGAGAAAAGTGAGGCATTATTTACATCCTATAAGACAGATGTTATGCCTGACAGCACACATAAAGTAGCAACAATTATACAGTTGATCCTGAGTTACATATAATAATAGAACAATCAACTTGGGAAAGCCAATGTGGGCGGAGGACCTCGGTGGTGGGCCAGTGCAGTTTCTTTCAGTCCGAAGGACCAGAGCTCACGAGGCCTCCGTGGCTACCACCTCCTGTCCCCACAGCAGCTTACGGGGGCATCTTATAACGAAGAATGCAGATAACGTTATCTAGGATCATTTGACAAGCCGGACCATGTCGAGCAAGCCAGTAAGCTGGTGAAGGCAGCAAGGTTTGAGGCCTGTATTTCCACTGTCTGTGCTCCCGCCCCCAGTGGGGGCCCTCCAGGTGATCGGCTGTCTCCTGTTGGATTTTCTTTGATTTCCCCGATTTAGAGCTCTTGTTCCTGGGTCAGCACACAGGGAGAGGTTAACAGGATCGCTGGAGGAAATCTGAATGTTGCTTCTTCTGGTGTAGGGCCTGTAGATTATGCCCCTTCTGGGTATCAAAGAAGTAGAAGGAGGATTGGAAAAAGACTTTAAGGCAGGCTGGGAAATGGAGCATATAACGTAAGTTAAGAGCACAGAGTTTTTGTTGTACCTCCTCAAAAGACCGTTGTTTCCTCTGTACCTCCCTGGTATAGTCGTGGAAAATCATTATTCTAGAGTTCTGATGCTGGAGATCCCATTTGAGCATGGACTTTGCATAAAATAGCGTCTCGGACGTTCAGGATTTTTAATATCACTGGGAGAGGGGCAGCCCCCTCTGGCGGCCTGGAAGTCAGGGAGCGATGGTCTCTCTCGATGACAAAGATACTGAATAGTTTGTCTTCTGGGACCCAAGAACGCAATCAAGTTTTGAGCGTTGTGGCCAGTGCTGCATTGTCAAGGCTCTCTGGATGGCCCACCTGGTGCAAGAGTTTATGCCAAGACCAGTTCTCAGCAGCCTCTGTCCTTTTGGTGAGCGATGCCGTTGAGGCCATCAATTTGGATACTTTACACTTCAGTAGTCTTCAGTAGAGGAGATGCGGGCCTTCGTAGCAGTTACGCGGTCAGCTACTTTCTTCAAATCTTGCCTCATCAATGAAAGATCCATCCGCCTACTGTCGACTTTAGTTCAGACTGCTTCGTGGGAAGCATGGATCGCTTTGAGGATTGTTGCTGGATCTAGTGGTGGTTGAAACAATGCCATGGTCTCCTGTGCTCCTGCCTCCCTGTCGGTTCCCTTCAATGGAATGGTGAACTGATCCATCTTGGCCTGGTCAGATGGCAGCGGGGGAGGGTTTCCTCTATCGATCCTCAGGTGTCCGCTGTTCGCTGGGTGAAAGGTTTTGGGACAGGATAAGGCCCGCTGGCCACCAGACAGCACGGGCAGTCCGCCTGTCAGGAATACATCCTCATCTCCTGTATCCTCAACAGTGAATGCTGGATTGGAAGGCCGGAAGGAGGGGTGAGCTCACAAAATGCGTTGGGGGTCATCCCGTCTACACAGCCCGGGGCTCGCAGCTGCATCCTTTGAATACAGGCAAGCAGGACCTGATACCTAGCTCCTGGTGCACCTGTCACTCCAGTCAAGGCCACAGATGGTAGGCCTAAGTTCAGATAAGACCAGTCCCAGGGGGGCAGGACAAGTTGGAGGAGGCAGGACCCCAGGGAATGCAGCAAGACTAGGTATGCATGAGTACTGGGTTGTTCCACAGTACACCAGCCTCAGCCAAGATTAAGTGGGATCACTGTGGGGTCCCACCCCCACCATAATGTAGCAATCTCTCTGTGTAGGGAGAGGTAGGCACCCGGGGGCAGCCATCAGGGTACCACTACAGCCTCTCAAGGTCCCACGGGGAACCACCAGCTTCAGGCCCACAAGCGCCACTGCCACAAGGCAGTCCCAGTGCAGAGGGAGGGCCCCGCAGGACTATGTGTGCAGTGTCAGGAGTGCTAGCAGCCGGTGCGGGTGAGAAAGGAAGACAGCTTTGCTGCAGCCGGCAGGTGGAATAGGATGCGACGAAGGAGGGAAAGAGTGTCAGGGTCGCCCCCCCTTCAAGAGTGAAGCTGCTGAGCCATATGGGAAGGTTTCACCAGTCCACCTTAGCAAGCAGTGTCAGATGCCGTAGCCACCCCCAAGTGAGTGCTCCACTGCAGTCCCACTCACCAGCCCCCACAAGGCCTCCAACATCAGTTACAATGGCTTAATCTGTAAGTGATCAGCTGTCAGGTCCGGTTATTAATGGCGATCCACTCGGTGGCTAACGTTTGGCCTCGACAACCTCAACAAGGCCCCAATACATGTTTCAGGACCGTAGGGGCCCCATGCTGCTAAGGCGGCCACCATTTTGATGAATGCGGGACCCGTCGGTCACAACTTGGTCAGTCTCCACACCTCCTCAAATGGCCTCAGTGGCCTCAATGGGCAGAGCATGGGTCTCCCCTGCGTGTACGCCCCTCGAGGCAAATTTCAGAGAGCGCTGTCAGGCTGGATGGAGGATGGTAGCCGTCGAGTGTCGGGAGCTTCACTGAAGCTTGCCCGCCATCTCGTAATCCTTGGCCACGACCCAGATCAGGAGCTTCTTAAACTGCAATCAAATGCTTTACCACTAAACTATAGGCCACCCAAGTATTTGTCCTCTTTAACTGGAAATTTAAAAAAAAACGTATATTTGAATCAACATTTATGCATGTGCAATTTTAACTCTCTTGTGCAGTGTCAATGATACATTTACATTTCCCTTAAGGAATTGGTTGAATTCAAGAACAATCAATTGTGGAATTCTACCATCCATAGTCACCAGAATTACAGTTGTGATTTTTTTTTTGTTTTATGGGTTATTCTGTATTACACCTAAAAATACTTTAATATTTTACAGATTGTACATTTCAATTTGAAAGGAGAGTAACCATGTTTTGTTTTCTGCTAACAATTAAGTAACAAATAAGAATGTTAATTTGCAAATGCTCTATCACTAATTCACACACCTACACAATAAAAGGCGAAACTACTGTAATAGTTGAAATAAACATTCATGTTAATAAGGGCTATAAAAAAGTGGATTATCATTCGGGGTGGTGGTATTTATGTCATCAGGGTAAAACCAAAAGTCACTAAATTAACTTGAGCTCAACCCCCTGGTAGCTATGGCATAGAGCACACAGGCTAATGTGTTTAGTATTTATGCGGTACCAGAACAGGAACAATTAAAATCATCAAACAATTGAAATCCTAAACTGAGGTAGTAATGACACCAAAATGGCAAAAGTCCAATAAGGGGAACAGATATAGGAGTTCCTAAAGTTTTTATTGAAAATAGCACCAACGATCACAACGCCCCAATAATAGTCTAAGGTTGCTGTAAACTGGGACCGACCGCGATGGATCCTGAGGTCCTATACACCAGGTGAGATGACCTGGTCAAGGATTTTACATTAAGACAAGGGCCTGATTTAGATCTAGGCAGTAGCACCGACGTCCCACTACAGTGGCAGTGCCAAGTACTCCTTCATGTCAACAGCGTTCCATTTGCCGTATTTAGATGTAGCGGTAATAGACAGGAGACCACGGTGGTCTTCTCTGCTAGCTAACAGCACTCCATCACCATCCGCCGAACAGATTTAGATGTTCCTGTTGTGCTGGCGGTGACCTGGTGATGGTGTCATGATGGAGCGAGGCCAAGCTGGTGTGAAGATAGTTAAGTACTAATTATTATCATCTCAATGTACATATAAGTTGTAAATCTGTCAATATGTAAATGTACATAATGTGTGCCGCACTTATGTGTAGATATAGCATTGCTCACCAACAACATACATGCAGTATTGAATGCACACCCACCACCAAAGCCTACCACAGATCCCAGCAATAATGGGGTGGCTGATCATCGTGGTCAAGTAGCAGCAGCACAGGATGGATCTGGACAGTGGCGTTCAAGATGAAATCGGTGGTGGGACCCCGAAAAAAGGTGAGTTTTCATCGCTTTCTTCCATTCTGACATTTGACCTTAGAGGTTTCCCCGCCACTGTTGCCTCGATGGAGAGGCACATCATAATCCGGAACAGCAGCAATCTAAGCAGGACTCCAACGGCAACTTCTGCCTTTGACGCCGTTGACACGAGAGAAAGATTCTGGCAGAGGCGGCGGGACTGCAGCGATCTTTTCTCCAGTGACCAGCCAACATCTACATCGAGGGGGTGGACCGCCAAGGCAGCAGGCGGAAAGACCAAAGAAAAAGCAACAGCGGTACCAGTCCCACCAATATCTAAGTAGGGCCCTTAGTCTACAATTGTGCCCAGACATCTGGTCACCCAGGAAGAAGAGGTTCTTCAGCTTGTTGAGTCCCTAGTAGTAAGCCAAGATACCTTTGCTCATCATGCGTGTCCCCAAAAGTGACAGGTGCCACACCCCCTCGCTGTGTCCTTAAAAGTGACAGGTGTCACGCCCCCTCGCTGTGGCCTTAAAAGTGACAGGTCCCAAACCCTCATGATGGATGTAGGTGACCATTTTACCCAAGGGGTGGGCTGCCGTAGGGCTGTTTTTTTTTTGGAGACGGCAGCGAACCAGAGCCCTATGACGACGGCTGGCCATAGTGTGGTGTAGAGGTGCACGCCCCTATTAGGGTCGGTTTAGTATACATATAAGGCCTCCTTAAGAGCCCTGTACAGCAAGCAGACACCTGAATACGAAAAGGTGCCCATAGCAAAATGAAGAGATACAGCCCGCTCGTGAAAAGGCCCATGCTGGGTGGCTCCCAGACCACTATCAATAGATATTACCACAGCTTAACACCCGTGGTAATAGATGAGAATGCTCAACAAGAAACACCTAAGGATACGGGCTGCGACGTTACTGGTTTTGGCAATGACCTTTTTCGACGTGTGGAAGAACTCCGTCTCAAGGATTGCGTATGAGGATGTCCCCGATTAAGGTCGACAGCAGCGAAAGTGAGGGCTCGTGTAGTGGCAGCGTGTATGCTGGCCTCAGTTTTGTGGACATGGAGGAAGATGCAGAATCGATAGTTCCACCTAATACACGCGTCGATGAAGACATGGGCTTTCGGGAGGATACGGCTCTTGAGAAGGTCGTTGTGCAACAGCCGGGTACAAGCGTCAAAGATGATGGGGCATCGCAGGACATTAGCGACTCTCAAGATTTCAGAGCCACCGCGGAGGACGGTGAAAATACTGAGGTTAGTAAAAATGTTATGAGCAGTCAGTTACAAAATGGTGTATTTTATTTCTTCAACTAAACTAATGACATGTCAATCACTCTTCTTTTTGACCCCTAGAGAGCAACCCCAGCTGGATGCACCTACTTCATAATGCGCTATGGTGAAGAAACTGTAGCACCTCCTAACACCCCCGTCCATGAAGACATGGGCCTTCAGGAGGATGCGGCTCCTGAGAAGGTCGTTGTGCAACAGCCGGGTACAAGCATCGAAGATGATGGGGCATCGCAGGACATTAGCGACTCACAAGATTACAGAGCCGCCGCAGAGGGCGGTGAAAATGCGGAGGTAGTAAAAAGGTTATGAACAGTCGGTTACATAATGATGTATTTTATTTCTTCAACTAACGGACTGTCAATCTTTCTTCTTTTGAACCCTAGAGAGTAGCCCCAAAAAGGCCTGCGGCAGAGTGGCGGCCTGCAAAAGCAAGCAATTTAATTTTCAATTGTCTGTGTTGTTCAAAACAGGCTGAAAGTTCCACATGCCAAAACAGTGATGGGTGCAACAAGTGTGTATGCGGCGTTAAGAACGGTAAGTGTGAAAAGGAAGATCCAGGATTGTCCTACAATGCCAGGCTGAGTGTTAAGTGTTTTGCCGCGGCCGTGGTACTAAACTGAGTCAAGCGTGACTATTACAGCCTTTGTCATGGCCATCAAATGAACGCTCCTCAGCAGGCGGTGCACAAATGTTTGTGCTAATCATACAGAACAAGAACAATACGATATATTTGTAGTTTGTTAGACCCGAACAAGGTGTATAAACTGATAAGGGTGGTGTACGGGCTGTACACTGAAAAGAAATATGTCCATCCTGATATGGTGAGGATCTTGTCAGCAGCACTCCATAAGATCCGATAAACCCATGACCCGGGCTTAACATGTACGCAGGGGCTGTGCACGGCTTTTGATAGAAAGATGATAGAATAATACGTAGAAAGGCGTCTGTGTTTAATCTATAGAAATAAAATAGAAAAATAGGGTCTTTGGCCCCCAAAGACTATTTTAAATAAGGTCTTATTTAACGTTACATGATAGCATGTATTTAGAACAAAGTTGTAGAATGTTACACCGCAAGGTGACTATGCGTTAATTCGTCCTTATGATGCTTACTGTGAATGTAAAGTACCTTCTGTTTATGTTTTGTTAACAAAAAAAATGTACTTTTAATAAAAGGTCCTTATGCAAAACAAGTGTCATTCATTGTCTGGGGTGTAACGGATGATAATATGCGGGGGCCGAGTTAAGAAAACTTTAATATGATACAAGGGGAGTTGGCAGCTTGGGAAGTGCCGAAGCTCTGTATAGAAGGGCTGTAGATGAAAACAAACCTGTAAGCAGAGACCGGGTGAAGACCTTGTTATCAGGAGAGGAGGCGTAGTCACTCCATAAACCCGCCAGAAGACGATTAAAGAGGCGCCCTACAATTGTTAATGCGCAAATAGAATATCAATGGCAGGCGGATATCATCAGCCTTCCAGATATAGCAAAGCATAACAGCAACGCTAGTTATATATTAACCATCATAGACGTCTTGTCCAAGTACGCCAACACAGAAGCGCTACGTGATAAAAGTGGGGCTAGCGTCACGGCCGCTTTTAAAGCCATCTTCGAGAAGGGGCGATTTCCTCAAAAACTACAAACAGCGACTGTAAAGAATTCTTAAACAAGACATTTCAGAAATTATTAAAGCACCATGGGGTTCAACATTTTGTAACACACACAGGTAAAAGCAGCGGTTGTAGAGCGGTTTAACAGAACGTTAAAGCCTAAGATGTGGAGGTATTTTACGGCCCACAACACCTACAGAGACATTGATGTTCTACAGGCTTTTTTAAATGTATATAATTCCAGTTATCACAGGATCATCAAAACAGCACCCATAGGGGTAACTCCTAGTAATTCTTTATCTGTTTGGAGAACAGTGTATGGGCGTAATTTCGCTACAAATGTGAAAAAGTCTATTTTTAAAAAAGGTGATCATGTAAGGATTTCAAAATTGAAAGGAGTCTTTACGAAGGGCTACCGACAGACTTTTAGCGACAAAATATTTATAGTTGAAAGTGTGGAGCTTAAAGAAGGGCTGTATATTTACAGGTTAAAGGACTACGATGGGGAAGCAGTGTCGGGGTTCTTTTACAAGGAAGAGTTACAAAGGATACCCGACGATCCGCACAGGGTGTATAGGGTTGAAAAGATTCTGAAAAGGAAAGGTAGAGGTGCTAATAGCCAAGCATATGTCAAATGGTGGGGCTGGCCGGAGAAATTTAACAGTTGGGTGTTGGCCAGTTCCCTGAAGGATGTGTGAGCTGATGACCGTCTAAAAGCTGCTGATAAGATGGAGACAACGCCCTTTTGTATCACCCTGCCCGCCTCTTCTAAGGGCATGTTCCCCGACAACCAGATTTCTAATTATACCGTGAAATTGGCTAAACCTGTGGACCTGAAAGGGGATTGGGAGGTAGCCCTACCCGAAATCCAATACTCTAGAACCTGGAATACATTCACACAGAACGAGACAAAGTTTTACGTAAAGCGTGAGCAGGACCCTGTGAGCATGCACGAGAGCATCCCATATGGCTACTACCCAACCGTTTCAAGTGTTGTCGATGCCATCAACAAATCCATAGGCAGCATAGAAACATATACGAATACTCATCTGCCGGTAGATAACGTCAGAAGGAAGGTGTTTCTTAAAGCCCCTAATCGCACCACGACATTTAACTGCTCCGGTAAATTAAGAAGAGTTTTAGGCATAGTACAGAATGCGAGAAGTCCGATCGAACAGGATCACACGTGCCCTGATATTAATGGGGGATTCTACACGCTCTATGTGTATAGCGATATTGTAGAGGCCCAGAGGATCGGCGATAGTTACTCACCGCTGTTAAGGTGGGTCCATGTACAGAGCGAAAATAATACGATGGTCAATATTCAATTGAACAAACCGACTAAGTCGCAGTCTCTAAAAACCATTTTGACACGATTTCAATTATGATCTTCGATGATCACTCCGTCCCGGTGTCCTTTAAATACGGGAAAGTTATTGTTAAGCTTCATTTAAGGCTGAGACGCGACAGAGGCTATTAAGCAGGCATCATGGTGGTTGTAAAAACATACAGGGTCCCTTCTATGTACAGGGACAATTACCAAAACCAGGCCTGATATGGAGGCCCGCCGTACTTTCAAGGGTCACCGGTTATGGACGGGGCTGGTCTAGGAGGTTTCTTCCGCAGTCTGTTTAGAAGAGCTATGCCCTTCTTGAGAAGATGTTATGAAATTGCAAAACCGCATGTTAAAGCGGCGGCTACGAACATTGCCCAGGACGTAGTAGGGTCTGTTACTTCGGCGGTTGCCAAACGCATAAACAAACAGCCGCAAGAAGGCGCTGGCATGGTGTACAGGCCTCATGCGAGTGTTAAAAGGAAGTGCCACACTTTGAGGCGCAGAGGACCACCTGCCCCCTATAAAAAAAGGAGGAGTTCTTCAAAGCGCGCTCAGAAAAGAAAAACCCCAAGACGAAAGCGAACTTCGAAGAAGAAGAGAACCACCTCTGAAGTAAATAGTTTTTTAAAGCTGCGCAAACTAAAGCATGGCTTTCGTACATTGTGCATCGGGCAAGTGCACCAAATCCGAGTTAGACTTGTTTACTCTAAAGCCCACGCAGACAAGCATCGAAAACAGCTTCTTCATGGAGGTATCACCTTTAGCCGCTTTGATGCCTCGGGCCCCTATAGAGTTTTATGTATCAGGGTCCACGGATATGTATTTGGATCCCAACGACACGCTACTCCATCTTTGTGTAAAATCGTAAAAGCTGATGGTTCCGACATAGCAGCAGATGCTAAAGTGGCTACGATCACTTACCCCCTAGCAACCTTGTTTAATCAAGTGGACATCATCCTGGGCGATCGTCTCATCACACAGAGCGATAACATGTAGGCCTACAGAGCCTACCTCGAGAGCATTCTAAATTACAGTAGCAATGCCCTCGACACGCAGCTTTCAGCTGGGCTCTTCTACAAGGACACATATGGACACTTTAAAGCCAAGGAGCTGGACGGAGACAATCAGGGCTTTGTAAAAAGAGCAAGTTTTGCGGGGGGCAGTCGACAGTTTCACCTCCTGGGCCGTATACATTCAGACCTCTTCTTCCAAGATAAACTGCTCATCAACGGAATTGATCTTAAGATGAAGCTCACACGCAACAAGGACTCATTCTGTCTCATCAGTGGGAATGCGGACCAGTACAAGCTGGACATACTGTCAGCGAGTCTGTTTGTAAAGAGGGTGAAAGTGTATCTGAGCGTCAGACTAGCTCACGCCGACACTTTGCAAATATCAAACACCAAGTACACGGTGGAAAGAGTAGCTCTGAAGGTATTCAGCATCCCTGCTGGTACCCGATTAACTCAACAACAGAATTTATTTATGGGACAACTCCCCAAGCTTATCATCATCGGATTTGTGGACAATATAGCTTTTAGCGGCGTCTACGCCTCAAATCCCTTCAATTTTAAGCACTACAACATCAACTACGCTGCGCTGGTCCACGAGGGCACCGTGATTCCTGCAAAACCCTACACACCCAGTTTTATAACCACCAACTACATCAGGGAATATCAGGGGCTGGTTTCGATGACCCAGAAGCATCCACGAGACTGCGGGGTAGCCGTGACAAGAGAAGGCTATGGGGCCAGATACACGCTGTTCGCATTCGACCTGACTCCTGACATGGAAGATCGTGATAACTACAACCTGGTCAAAAACGGCAATCTAAAAGCTGAAATACGATTTAGTAATCTGCTACCTGCGAATGTGAACATGGTCGTATTCTCAGTATTTGACATCATCATTCAGATCAACCACGCCAGATAGATTTTGTTTGACTATTTTTAAAACGTTTGTGAAATGGACACTGTGCAGATATGGGACTTCTTAAGCAGGCATAAATACGCTAGGAAATACTTTTTAGGTGTTTTCCCTAGCGATGGGCTACCAGCCGAAATAGGGCTGGAAAGACCACGCACCCTAGTCTTTAACACCAATCCTCATTACAAGGGTGGAACACACTTAGTAGCCGTGCTTATAGATAGTGACATGGTTACAGTGTTTGACAGTACAGCAGAGTTCCCCCAACACACTATCTATACACAGCCCATATTCAAGTTTGTGAAAAAAGCCGCAGCGAGGGTTGAGTATAACAAGCTAAGGGTCCAGGATTCGTTTGCCATCACATGCGGGGAACACTGTATTTATTTTAGCAATAAAATGTCGGAGGGTGTAGTGTTTAGAAATTTCTTAAGTCTATATTCGAGTGACCTTGTTAACAATGACAGTCTAGTTGTGAAATATATAAAAGAAAACACAAGGGCATCGGTCAGACCTGTGAAAACAGAATATAACGTTTGTCAAAATTGTAAGGGCCTGTCACGCGTGTATGTTTAATGATGAATGTTTAAAATAAAGGCACTTTTAAAACACGCATTTCTATGCTGCCACATACACCATAATTAAAAATGTTTTAAAAGACGAGTGAGACAGGTTGAAAGGTTATAAAAGTGTTTATTACAAACAGTTATGTAGGTTGTGCATTACCATGACATCTATTACTGAAGAAATATATGAAGAAAATCAGACACGGTTATACACGTAATAGGCACAGTTATTCAAAAAGTCTGTAGAAACATTAAAGATTAATCCATGTATGGGATTTGGACAGTGGCCTTTTTCTCTGTACAGCCGGCGCAGGTGGGGTGCTCCAGGAGGGGGATAGGCGTGGGGCGTTAGAGGCGGCTGGTGATGGAGGGAGGGGTGTCTTTAAACTTTCAAGCATACGGCGGTGATCGTTATTACCCATGAGTGTGGGAGGGATGTTAAGTTCAGCGGCTGCTCGTAGAAACTGATCCCAACCTCTAGGAGCATTTTGATGCATTAGGGTCTTGGGATGCGTGAGACCTTTGACTAGATCGTACATGTGTGAACCAACAAACGGCTGCCCCTTGTAGAGAAATTCGCCTCGCTCATTCCACACTGTTAGGTCTTTAGAAGCGGCGAGTTTACTCATAAACATTTGCTCTGCCCCCATGTGCCTCTGACTTACATTTTTTAGGAGGTTTTCAACAAATATATTCGAGGGCGGGGTCTGGGCCGGTTGCGGCTGTTGGGAATGCGTAGCAGGCTCAGGCGTTGCTGGCTGTTCAGAGTCCAGGGCATATAAAGTTAGCTTATTTTTTTCGGTATCCCACTGCTTGTAGTAGTTTAGAAATTTTTTAAGGGTGCTGGTGTAAAGGGTAGCTTTGTCGTATGGGTTTAGATCCATACGGTTCAAAATGTCTTTAGTTTCAGCATCCAGTCGTAGAGTCTCATTTCTCTGTATAACCCAGGTCTTGTCCTCAGAAGAGCCCAGTTGCTCCAGCTGTTGTCTAGGAACCAAATACATCTTTGCGGCATGCTCCATCACCGGCCCGAGAGGAGGCTTGTAATTAAGGGTATAGCTATGCCCAGCAATGAGCCTATAAAACCCCCAGACTTCTTGGTAATGAGTGAGGCCCTTTTATTAATGAGCTTCTTGATAAGATGTTGCTTCTTCTTCAACACCTTTAACTGGTTCTTTGATATAGGGATGTTACCTTTTAGGGTGTTTAGGGCTATTTCTGAAATGGCCGCCACTAAATCGTCTGAAGCAGCTCAGAGGAGGGCCTTTCTGTGCTGCGGATTGGCTGTAAGCAGCATTTTCAGGAGGGCCAAATTGCGGTGTAGGCGGTCAGACATGGTCAACACATGGGATTATAAGGGCCGTACTACAAATGTCTCTAAAGGGCTTCAGCGTGGACTTTAATAGGCTCAGGACTTGGTCTTTGGGGTGTAAGCGACTGGGAGATCAGGGGGAAAAATATCAGCCCTCAGTCGGTAGTCTTCTAGAGTGTTCATTTTTAAGTGGACCAGCAGGTAGCCGTAGGGTTTTGCTGTAGCATCGTTAAAGGCCTCCATGATGAAGTGTGTGTTTCCCAGGTACATCTGTTTAGCTATGACAGATATTTGCTGTTTGTCATGGGGATTTTTAAATAAAACAAAGTATGAGGCATTGAGTGCTATAGAGCGACTGTTCTTACCCTTGTAAAAGAAGTTCTGCACAATATAGCATATGCTTAGATTGCGGTGGTATGAATATTGAGTAAAAGCTCTCTCTAACTCAGGATGGTCACCACCTTCACGCATAAGGTCATCGACAATTACCATGTTTACAAGGGTCAGTGGCAGCTGCTCATCGTCGTTGAGATTATCAGGTATACCTTCTATAAATCTGATATGAGGGAAGCTTAGGGACAGGTCGGTATAAAGATCTTGCCAGCACGAATAAAGCCACAAAATGTTATTAGGTGTTTGGGATAAAGCACCGGCAGCATTTTCTAAGAGCTTTTTTATAAAGAAGCTTTTACTGAAGTTTGAGGGCCCTGCTAACAAGAAGGAGAACGGATGCTGTAATCTGGTGTCCATAGTGTGGTGGTGACCGCTCTAATGCGCCTAATAACCATACGGCAGTGTTTTATAGTCCGTAGTCAGGACCCTTTTGTCATAAACAACGTGTAAGGTTTTATGTAGGGGCTGGGTTGTAATTTCACACTTCTTTTTGGATCTGACTATGCATGGTTGGTTAACAACTATGGTTTTATCATTTTCACGATTGTCCGATGCAGAGTATTCGTGCACCAGATCCTTCAGACTGTCAAAATTTATTTTCAGGTTGTTGCTAGCGTTTAATGTTATACCTTTGACCTTCATTCACACTTTGTTGGTGTTTGTTTTGTAGGAGTAGGTCTTAGGTCCGGATGAGGTAAATTCTATTATATCTTCATCCTTATCGAGTTCGCTGGTCAAATTACCTAGATAATCCCCAAGAGGAGGAGCTTCATCCCCCGGTTTACTCAGAAAAATCACAGTCAGTGTCATGATACAGGCAGCGGTCCTGGAGTTTATCCATAACCCCGTAAAGCGGGGCTGTCATGAAGTAGACTATGAAGATGTTTATGTTGTTACATGTTGTGGGGTACTCTTTTGTGTATTTACAACATACAGCCGCGGCCTCATCATCGATAAACTTGCAGCTGGACACCTCGTAACAAGGGGCAAAAGGTACTGAAACAGTTCGTCAGAATCTATTATTTAGGTCGTATTTGACATGTTTGTACGCTGTGCGAATTTTCCCCATAAGGAGTTGAGGCAGAGTTTGGCTAACTGTCTGTGGGCAGGGTTGACCTCTATCAAATGGGGCCGTAAACATATACCCTTGTGAGCGTGGTAGTCATCGATGTATTTGTGCTTTGCATCTTGACTAGTACACCAATCTGGATGTCCTGAGGCCTCCTGTTTGTCTCTGAGAAACAAATTAATGTAGCGTGAAAAGAGACGTGTCATGGTCCTCTTAAAATGCCACATCTCGTGTACTCTCCTGAGTCTGTAGCCTTTCTCAAAGGCAGCTTGGACCTCGATGCTACACCATGTCCCTGTGCGCATCATTTGTTCTTCAGTGTGACTACAAACACCAACCTCTTTAAACACTGCGCATGTTCGACAGAGGGGGAGCATCAGCTTACCATCGACTCTGTATGGTAACACTGGAAAGTAAAGCTGCCTTGGAGGAAAGATTTCACATTTGATTAGCCCAAAGTATTCGGAAAGGGGCTTAAAGTCTCTATATATGATGGTGGGGTGCCCTAAGGGGTATACCTTCATTTTTCTCACAAATGGGTACAGACTGGTGAAATCATAGTAGTGTATTTTCTCACCCTCCCCAACGGCCCTGTACAGTTGTATGGCATTTGTACGACCCCCGAATAAGGCATCGCGGGGCTCCAGAGGTTGCGGTAAATCACTACTCTGAAGGAAAGAGCGGAGCTCTGTATCGGTTGTTAGCATATCTAACCACTCATGCTCCCATAGGACCCTCATAGCAAAGCCACATTTTTCAACATACTGGGCCCTCATCAGAGTACATCTGTGTAAGTGCTCAAATTTGGCAGCCATCATTCTGTTAAACTCGTGGGGTTTGTAACACTGAGGGCAGCCATGGTAAAGCAGGCGTTGTATTCAAAGTCCCTTAACTACAGTGTACCCATCCAGGTAATAGGGCCCCAGGTGGTATTCACCACCCTGTAAGGCATGTTGAATATGTATGTCTTCCTTCTCAGAGACGTACATGAGCCATTGGATAGACGGGGTTGAATAACGTTTCTGTTTACCATTATAGAGGTCTGGCGGCACTAGAGCGATACTTTTTGGTCTTACAAACATGTGCTTGTAGATGGACAAACATATGGAGGCCAACTTGATGTTTTGAAAAGGGTCTATGTATTCGACCGCCTTTATCATTTGAGGCGACCTGAGTTTCAAGACCCTGACTTTCTTCGTCATTTGAGGCGTCTTGGGTTTCAAGACCCTGACTTTCTTAGTCATAGACACCACAACATCTCTGAAGAGGTTGCATGCTTGTCGCAGGATCATTACTTCAGCCTGACAATAAGCTTTCAACTCGGTTTGAAAATGAAACTCCTTTTCAGGGTTTTCAGAGTACCATTGTAGAAAGCTCTCTTTCTCAGCAGGCATCATATATTCAACCCCGTAGCTGTCCGGAGGCTGCATGGGCCCCACATAATTCTGGTTCGCCCAGGTGTTAAAAAAGTGTGGAAAATAACCTTTACACCCGGGGAAACCAAAGGTTTTTGGCAGCTTGCTCAATTTCATGAGTTGAAAATTCAGGGTGTCTATGAACCTTATTTGTAACTGGCCAGCCATTAACAACATCAGCTGGGAACCTTGAGTGATGTCTTCTACTTGTACCTTTTCACAAATCATATTTTGTAAAATAAAGAATGAATCGTATGCTTTTGAGTTATGGGCCAGCATGTTATACCCTTTGAATATGGATTGAATGAATGCATTAAGGAAATCACCAATGTACGTTCGCCCCTCAAACTCCCAGCAGTCATCGGAAGTTAGATGGTGTGCGTAAATATAGTCAGGTTGGTGTACCCCCGTCTCTTGTGTTTATTCTATATCAAACACTATGTAGTCTTCGGTTTTGGTCTGGGGTCTGCCTTTAACCATGTAACACCGGTGTACAATTCCTACCCTACATGGAGTCTGACACCTTGGGCATTTCATGCCTCTGCATTTGTGATCTGTCGCCACATACCGACCGCACTCTCGGCAATCTATTTTAGGGATGCATTTAACAGCTTTGCAGTGTATGGTCAAGCAGTCTTACGAGCGACAAAACATCTTACAGTTGCGGCACTTCACCTTCAGGGTGATGTCTACAACGCAACCGTCCCTCTGACACATCTTACAGTGTTTTTCACACTAATGATGTGCCTTAGTGTTGTAAATATGGTCGTAATCCGTGCACACGTACTTGACTCCCAGAAAACATTTAAGGTTCAAGATACCATAAAAGTGATTTTCGTGGCGTAGGACATATACGGTCTTGTTTTTCACACGTTCCCCGGTTGTAAAGTACTTCCAAGAACCGTTGTGAAAAAGAACTTTCACCGTAACGGCAAAATAGTTCTCAAAAAGACCTATGTCGCCAAAGCCCACCATGCTGTCTGGAGGTATTTCAAGAACCTTATGGGCTTCAGCCGCTCTAGACATGATGACCGTGTCGGTGGTGTTGCGCACCATCAGCAACCCCACGATGCTGGCCGCCAGACAGGTGTTGGCTGCTACATTGTTAAAGTTGAGCAGCCAACGTTGTTTCTTACCAATTATCTTGCTGTATAGGACACTCTTCAAAGGCCTGGAAACCCCCCCTCATGACCCCGTACAATGAGGGCTATGAGTCTGAAAGTGCCATAGGCGACTAGTTCAGCCTTACTCTGTAAAAGCCATGAGAGGTTTTCTAAAAATTCCACGGTGTCAAACACATCGAGGGACCTTCGGTGAACAAAGGACTGTCAAAACCCTGCCCCTGGAAGCAAAGCGGTAAAAAATCATTAGGCCCCACAGCACGTAGCAACCTTTCTATGAGTGTTTGCACAGCCAGATGTATGGCTAAACCCCCATGAGTGGAGGACCTTATCTGGTGAAGGTTAATAAACCTAAACTCCTCGTAGTGTCCTGTAGCGTTAAATCTCTCTACAGTACGACTGTAGCTTCTAATGTTCTCTAAAAACACGGTCTCTGAATCCTCATCTTGAGGAATTTGACTTGATAGGGAGCTTGCTGCTGTATCATTTTGGGGATTCTGGTTTAGCAAGGGCTCTGGGGGTCTTTTAAGCCACCTTGTAGTGCATATTCTGGCTTTCTTTAGTTTACTTATTAAAAGCCTATGCTGCTTAGCGCTATTAGCACACTTTTATTTTTTACGGGACCATGCTTTTCTAGGTAGCCTACCCAATCCTATCTGAACAGTATGGTTTGTGCCTGAGGGCGACATGCTCATAGAGGCCTATGCTATAGACCCATCCCGCGGACCTTCTGGGTGTTCCTGGTGTGGAGTGTTGGCGCTCTACCCCTCGAGCCCTTCAATTGCACCCCACTCAGGATGTTCTCTCCTGAACTTATATAATGCCGGGTGCATGGTACTGGTGTATGTGATTCAGGTGCTGTTTGTGAAACTGTATGACTTTGTTTGAGGGGTTCCATGTACTTTTCACACTTGAGCAAGCGTAAGAAGCACAGCGACTTTGTCAGTACTGTGTGGACCTTACTACTATATTTTGATTTGTGCGTACTTTTATTAATACTCGGGGCATGTTGGTTCTTTAGGGGACGGCGTAGGCCTAGTCACGCAGGGATACTCCATATGTCGGACACTGTTGCTTGACATGTTTGGAGGATCACCCTTTTACAGTGGTCAACCATTTGCAGTATATTCCGCTGCGCCTCCAGCCCGACCCTGTCGTCGCTACCACACATCTCCAATTTTAAGGTGGCGGTGTTCGCTTGGCGTTTTAGCTTTCTGACGGCCAGCTGTATGTCTTTCACATGGGCCCCTAGTACCTCTTTTGGGTTTACAGAATCATATTGTGGCGTATTCGGGATGCATACAGTGCCTGGTTGTACAATGACCTGTAACACCCCTGGAACTTCTCTCGCCCCGTCCGCCCCAACACCATTCTGTAACGGAGGGCCTGGGGGGATCATAGAAACAGGGTCCCAGTGCAAACACCCCGGGTCGTCCTTGGAGGGGTCCCCACTAAATACGCCCTCCAAGCCCTGATTTGACCAGTCGTCCCAGCCTTACTGTTATCGTCGTATATTGCTGGGGGTGATGTGGGGTTAATACTGGACACGGGGGTGGTTGGGTCGAACGCTCCCAGGGGGGTGAAAGGGGACATAAGGCATGGGGAGTGTAAATGGCTGTTGAAATAATCGAGGGTCTTATCGGCTAAGGAATTGTCGGGGTTGTGGTCAGGTGAATCTCTAACAGCAGTATGCAAATCCCCATTGTACGTGTTAGAAGGACCCTTGTGCTCTGCTTCTGCTGGTCTATCAAGTTTGTCTATCAACCCTGTCAACGCCTTGAGACACCCACTGCTGCCGGTATAAGGTGCTCCTGAGGGTTGAGCATTTTCAGACTCTGAGTTCCTAAGCTCATCAGGCATGATTATAGCAGGTTTTGGGGGTTGGTCTAGGGGGAACCCCTATACCGGTGCCATTAGTTTATTAGAAACTATAGAGGTCTTCAGGGTATGGGAAGGGTCATGCGGTGTAATGGGCTTGATTAAGGGATCTGCTAGTGTTTCTACTTGTAACACCGGTACCCCTTGCTTCTTCTTAAGATATTTTCTTGAGATGCGATTCACTTTAGGGGGTTGGGGCTGTACCAGATCTTCTGCAACCGCCGTCACAGCCGCTGGCCTATTAGAGATCAGGGAGGTAGAGTGCTCATTCACAGGCATCACAACATTTTTTAATGAGAGATCTAGCGGCGTAGTTTGGGGTTCAAGGACCACAGGTTTCTTCTTGCGGTTTAAAGGCTTTGTTTGGGACTTCGGGACCACCTGTTTCTTCTTGAGGTTTAAAGGTCATGGTTGGGGTTCTGGATCCCTTGACTTCTTGTTAAGGGTGGATTTGTTTGAAAGGGGATTCCCTTTTGAGGCATGGAGAGGGTTCAGACACGCAGCGTCGCTTTTACACCGAACAGGCATTACGGTGTCTGGGATTGTAAGCACGTCCCCGTTGTTGTTCCCCCTCCCTGTGAAGAATAGACATTCTTGTAGGAGTGTTCAACATGGTGGAGGAGGGCTTGATTTGACATTTCACGATGTGCCGGTTCTCTGTTGTATGTGCCTGTAGTCTGTGAAGAGCTTATCCTGGCGTATACGCCTACTCACACATTTTGCTGCAGGCTCTGCATTCTGGACTGTCTTTGTTATGTCCCTTAATGGTTTTGCAGACCTCTTAACCTTACACGTATTTTCACCTGTGTTCTTTTGAATGGCTCCTAGAATGTAAGATAAAAATATATATATATTAGAAAAAATAAGGAACCTGTATAAGCTGTTTACACTAACCACAGACACCCCACCACAATAATTTCTACACGCACCCCCCCTTTATACATCCAGTACTACATGGCGGTAGCTCCTTCTACTTGCGAGAATAAAACCCAGAGAGTTCTTTTTTTGGCACCCTTTTGTTAAAAACACACCTGTTAGAGGTCTTTTCCCAGCTCCTTTCTTTGTCACCGATCCCTTTCCAGATGTTGAAGCTTTCCTCTTTAGCAGCCTTTCTTTTGTTTGCGACTCTGCAGTCTCTTGCATATCCCTGCCGACTGTGCATGTCTCTGTGGGCCCTGCAAAGAAAAAAATAATCACATTGGCGGTATAAACACGGACTTAGCAGTCCCTTCTGAGGAGCCCTCCTACTGTTTACCACTGTGGTTTTTGGTCTAACAAAGCCTAAGTCTTAGACAGTTTAAAGAACCCTGGCATTTTTGATTTACCTGTAAGAACTGCGTTATCCTGCATACTCAGCGACGCGTTTTGAGCCCCCAGGTACTGCTCTAGATTGTCAAGATCTAGTTGTAGAGCGGCATCATAATCCCCAAAAGCATACATACATGAGAATACCATTAGAAAAGCAGAGCTTCTGAGACAGCGGTGTACAAAAACTACTCAGAACTATACACCTCTAAAAACATATACCTGAGTGAATGGTGAGCATTTCTGCATCGGTGATGGTTATTACCGGGATGTCCTGCGCTTAGGGTTAGATCAAAAAAGGCGATTTTAAAACTACACCTCCTAAACACGGCATTACAGTTTGTTACATACACCTTAGAAAACGCCAATCATAAATTCAAAATTGAAAACAACCTTCCCTTGACGTTTAATTTTTAATAAGAGCCCCTCATTCCTACACACAAGCCCCAACGCATGTACTACATTAACCTACGTGCATATCTATACAATGGACTATGCCTTCTGTTCTTTGACAACATTTAATAAGTGCCGCTCTATGCTAGGATATTAAATTATAAAATGCATGTAACAATAGGATATCTCTTAGGAAAAAACTGTCGCAATCTTCCCAAATACATTAATGTGCAACGTGGTCTACAGGGTACACTTTCTTTACAGCATGCATATTAAACCTCAGGTTTATTTTATGATGACTCACCACCAACACTAACAAACCCACATGTCTCTCTCTCCAGAATGAACATTAATCACAGTTACTGTGTTTACAATTATTAATTGATTTACTTATTGCCGGGAATTGCATGAGATAATGAACGCTGCATGAGGGGCTTTTTAAAAATCTGTATACATTATCCACAGGCTCCTCATTTCAGGACTGCAGCATTTTAAATATGCTATATAAACCACACCGTATTAGTTGCTTATTTATCTTATGCAACTAACATTCATTGACAAAGCTCCCAACCCTGGCTTGTTGTAGGTTTAATGTTACTTGTTGTGTTATATGTCAGGGGAATGGTCAGATGCAGCAAAATGCCCTCTGGAGCAGCACACTCTGCATAACCCCACGGACAACAACCCCCCAGTTAGACTGGCTAAGCCATAATCAAACCCCCAGCACCCCTGCGCTTCTCATGGCATAGAACCATCCAAAGAACCCACCACAACAGCACACCTCCAAAGGACACATCATGGTGAGTACACAACTGTATTATTTATTTTATTTTGATCTGTATGCAATGTATATTACAGGACCCCCCCAAACTGTGTAAAATGTTTCTAGGGGTTGTAAAATATATGGTTACATCAGCACGTATCCTACTAGCGCCTCTGTCTTATACATCTTAAATACACACGCCCATATGTATTAAGTAATATTTAAAAATACAACATTATTCCGCCCCATGTGCCTCTAAAAATATTCACATTAACCAGCCGGCCACAACGCTTTAAACATTAATTAAAACAGCGTAAACACAATCCTACATAGCGCTAAGTACCATTTTAAAACTCCAGCGTTGGTCACCTCAAATGGTTCACCTTAAATGCATTGCCCCAATTCTTTAAATAACCCCCATAAGCCTGTCACAATGTACCCCTTACTTATTTACCTCCATTAACGTGTAGCAGGCAGCGTCAATCTGTGAGAAGTTGCTCTGATCCATTGTGGCCTTAAGTTTCTGATGCAGGTCTGTGCAGCAAACAGGCCAAACAAGGCATTCCAAAAGGGGTTTTTAAATGTCTGTTTCTGCTGACCCCTAAAGTGTGCTTTTTATACTTGTCCTTGCATGCTATTATGGAGGGGAGGGTTTAGAACCAGGTAGTGGGGTCCACTGGTGGGAACATTTTCTGCTAGATGTACAGCTTATGCCATGTCACTTTAACATTTGACATCTGTTAATTAAACCTGCGGCCTATCATGGGAAGAGCTGGGTAATCACGTGTGCTTAGGAATCATTCTCATGGGAAGGATGGCTCTGGCTGAAGTTTGGGGACATGACTGATGACCAGGGTAGATATTCTAACCGGGGCCTTGTTTGTTAGATGTTCCCATTAGCATTTTGACATCTGTTAATGAAACCTATGGCCTGTCGTGGGAAAAGCTGCGTAATCAGCTGTGTTTGTGACTCATTCTCCTGGGAAGGCTGGCTCCGGCTGAAGATTAGGGACATGCCGAATGACCAGTACATGACTGCCCTGGGGTGATTTTTATAACCACCCTAGTGTTCTATACAATTTGAGTCTCGTGGGAAGCTTAGGACTGGCTGATTAGTTTTTTGTTTCCCTCTTCTCAGCATCGCTCTGCTCTCAACTGTTGTCACTGTATCACTTTGGCACCTACATGCCAGAGCCCTTACCTGGGAAATTGTCCTTTTGTTCTTGTGTTTTTACTTCGTGACTTGTGAGCCTAACGGTTAGTTTTCTGCCACCAGCTACATTGGGATGCATTTCAAATTGCAGCATCTGCTTCTAAAGAAAGACACTTTTTCAAAAACACCTCTGCGCTGCAAACCATAGTGTTAGACAGCCATGCTGACGTGGGTTTGGGGACTTGGGCCTGCCT
This sequence comes from Triturus cristatus, assembly GCF_964204655.1. Classification (NCBI taxonomy): domain Eukaryota; kingdom Metazoa; phylum Chordata; class Amphibia; order Caudata; family Salamandridae; genus Triturus; species Triturus cristatus. The sequence goes on along the minus strand of NC_140589.1, from coordinate 809,863,449 downwards.
GCTCAGCCACCATTTGTCACAGCTCTGCAGCCCACATTTTAAACATGGCCAGACATCTCCCTCTAACATGAAGGCACTTTTTTGCGCATGCATTTTTCTTTACATAACCAAAATGCCCTGCTAGCCTAACACAGCCTTCAAAACTGTCTCACGCTCTGACACACATCCTCCCCCCCCCCCCCAGCTCAGCTCAGGTTAGGGCTGCCACACATACATCATGTCCACATATTTTCTGCTCACAAACTCACTTTTAAAGACACAGCGAGGGGGTGTGGCACCTGTCACTTTTTGGGACACGCGTGATGAGCAAAGGTATCCTGACTTACTACTGACCCTT